>NC_058408.1:56492344-56712813 GCF_002201575.2 Neomonachus schauinslandi
CCTTTTCTCCAGACCTCAGCCAGACAACCTTTTCTCTAGACCTTGACCAGACAACCTTTTCTCTAGATCTTGATCAGAAAAGCTTTTCTCCAGACCTCATCCAGATAACCTTTTCTCCAGACCTTGACCAGACAAACTTTTCTCCAGACCTTGGGCAGATAACCCTTTCCCCAGACCTTGGCCAGACAACCTTTTCTCCAGACCTCAGCCAGACAACCTTTTCTCTAGATCTTGACCAGACAAGCTTTTCTCCAGACCTCAGCCAGACAACCCTTTCCCCAGACCTCACCCAGACAACCTTTTCTCTAGACCTTGACCAGACAACCTTTTCTCCAGACCTCAGCCAGACAACCCTTTCCTCAGAACTCAGCCAGGAGACTCTCTCATCAGACATCAGCCAGATGACTCTTCCTCCAGACCTCGATCAGATGCTCCCTTCCCCAGACCTCAACCAGGCAACTCTCTCTCCAGACATTAGCCAAACGGCCCTTCTTCCTGATCTAGAGACATCACTTCCTCAGACATCCTACACCTCTGAATCTAGTCAGTCAGTGCTTCTTCCAGAATTTGGTCAGACTTTCCCTTATCCAGACCTAGATCAGGTGCCATCTCTCCCACCATCTCCTACCCTAAAGAACACTTTTATGCCAAGAGAACTTAATCCACCCATTGTAGTAGGCCTCAGTGCAAATGATGGAGATTATATTGAGATTATTCCAAGGCAGAAGGAAGAGAGCAGTGAAGAATACATTGCTGAAATTGATTACGTGGCCTATGACAACCCTTACCAAACTGATACTAGGACAGACATTAACTCCTCCAGAAATCCTGACAACATTGCAGCATGGTACCTCCGCAGCAACAATGGAAACAGAAAATATTATTACATTGCTGCTGAAGAAGTATCCTGGGATTATTCAAAATTTGCTCAAAGGTTTGGCCAAATTTTCTCTTTTTACATTCTCATTTTTCCACTACTGCTAAAAAGATTGTTAAAGTCCAAGGAAATAATTCTGGGCAAATTATACTAAGTATAATTTAGGTCCCCTATTGCCACTTGCCCTATACAATTTCCTTTGTCAATTCCAAGGTTAGCTTCTCTACATTAGGGGACATTTGGACAATATAAGAACAATCACTGTAAGAAATCTATGATATTCTATAAAGAAGCCCCCTCTTCTCTCTTCCGCTCTCACCACACATGTTCCTACCCCCTTTCCTTGCCTCAGCACAGAGCCCAACCTATCCATAGCTATCTGCTAATCAACATGATTTCATTGAAGTTGGCTTCAAATCCAAATTTGTAATGTAGAAATCTCCTTTTGCCCTTGGTTATCAAAAAATATTTTTAAATTGTTTACTGATCAATGTAAAGTATACAGCATCTTGGTGACGTCTGATTCAAATTACATGAGATTCCAGTAGCAGAGGCCAAGGATATAAACCAGTTTAGAAAGAAAAAGCAAGTTTATACCTTCAACTGAGGCAGTCATTCAGTGATGATTTACCTTGATTTAAACTTGAGTTTTAACTTGGCTTATAGAATCACTCATTTAATAACTTCATTTTTTAAATGAAGGTGTTACACCAAATGGCCCCCAAGATCCTCTTCAGATTTAACATTTCAGGGTTCCAGCCACTCTTAACCATAGAGTTGAAGGAGTTCATGCAATTTTGTAAGTGGTCTAACTTACAGCAGAGAGTTTCCAAGGGATCCATAGACATTTTTAAAAGAGTTTTCAATTCAATTCTGCTTAAGGATGGAAAGCCGTAATGGGCTGGACTCTGTATTCTGGGATGACAATATAGGGAAAGAAGAGAGGGAGGGACAAGGGGCAAGGCTTAGTCAGCTACAGATTCTCAGGACACAGCATGGTGACCATGCTTAAACTGTCTAAATATAATACACAACTTTTACAAAAGCTAACGGTTACACTAAAAATCAAAAACCAAAGTGTAATTAGAGTAAGCAAACGCAATGCATGGTATGGCTTACAGACAAAAAAAAAAAAAACATTTCATTAATCTGATGTCTGGCATTTCCATATTAGAACTCTGTTAATTTAAAACACATTTTCAGGACATGTGGGTGGCTCAGTTGGTTAAACTTACAACTCCTGATTTCGGCTCAAGTCATGATCTCAGGGTTGTGAGGTTGAGACCCACGTCAGGCTCCATGCTGGGCATGGAACCTGCTTAAGATTCTCTCTCTCTCCCTCTGCTCTTCCTCCCACCCCCTCCCCCCCAAAATAATTAAAAAACACATTTTCCTATGACTTCCTATTTAAATGTAGCACCCATTGCTATATGAGAATAAATAGTTTATCTAGGGATTTCTAAGAGAGGCCCTGAAGGAGTAAGATTTAGGGCCTTTCCAAAGTGGAAAGGGATGGAACCAGTTCCTTCAAAATCTTATATACCATTACAGATATGCAACCCATGTTTATGGCAGTCAAAGTTGCTTTACTTGTCCCCATGTGTTCTGTGAAACTATGTTATGCTTAGTGTCTGGAAGGATGGGGTCAGTAGGGTAGGAACACTGGAAAGAAGGCAGAATGGGTTTCTCTGTTGATGGCTCATGGTGCATAACAAATACTATGAGACTGATGGATGAGCTTTTGGCCTGTTTCCATAGGCTTGGGAAATTTAGGAGTCGGTGAGAAAATATGATGTGCTCTGGCCCCAGACTGAACTGGTGAATTACACAAGGAATAATGTCATTTTAAAAAAAGAAATGAGAGAAGAATGGCTACTTTCAGAGTATAAAACCCCCAGCCATCTAGTGGCCTTCACAGGGGTGACCATTGATACCTGACAGCCCCAAGCCCTGGCACTATCCAATTGCCTGGCTTTGTCTGCGACTGATATTAAAAATCTGCTATGTGATATATGATTGTATTTGTTCATTAATGCATTAAACAAAAATCTATCAAGTGCCTACTATGTGCCAGATAACTGGCTAGGTACTAAAAATAAAAGAATGAGCAAATTAGGCATGATCCCTGACCTCATGGGGTTTTCACTCTAATATTAGAGTCAGATTCAAATAGATAACCTCACAAATAAATGACATATAATTTACTATATATACTAGAGAACTATAAGAATACTACAGGAATATACTGTATATACTATAGTAGCACTATGGAAACTTAGGGAATAATATAGAGAGATTTGACATATAAAGGTTTATAGGAGGACTTACCTAAGAAATGATATGTGAGCTCGGATCTGAAGGATATTTACTGGCTTAAGTTTTTACTTATTCATATTTTCATTCATTTGTTCTCCAAGTACCAATTAAATATTCATGCTAGATACTATACTCAGAAACAGGGATAATTCCCCCAATTTCTTTGAGTGGTCTTTCATTTGTTCTTTTAAACAAATAGTATTCTTATTATTATTTCAGTGAAGACATTGATGATGTTCCAGAAAATACCATATACAAGAAAGTAGTCTTTCGAAAGTACCTTGATAGCACTTTTACCAAACGTGATCCTTTGGGGGAGTATGAAGAGCATCTCGGCATTCTTGGTCCTATTATTAGAGCTGAAGTGGATGATGTCATCCAAGTAAGTCATTTTTTGAGCATTGCTAAGATCATCAGAGGAATTTCCACAAGCACCAGAGGGCTGTAACAGTGAAAGGGGCAGGAGGGATACAGGTAATTTATTTTCTAAAATTAACAAATAATTATACTTCTTTTCAGAGACTGCTTGCCAAGTAATTAGATAATCTTCAAAAAAAATGATCTCAAAAGAAAAGAAAAGAAAAGACAAAAACGATCTCATGAATTTATTTCTTCCTCTCCTGAGCTCCTGTTCATTCCATAAGGGCCAATTCTGTTTTCCCCAAGAGACTTTCTTTACTACCCCAACCTCTCCTGCACATTCAACTGAATTGCTCCTTTCAGGCATTCCCATCTAACCCCATTCATACTTTGTTTATGCACTTTTGGTCTCCAGGTTTTTAACTTGAATCCACATGTGCAGGTGTCTCTTCATCAGGAGGTTGGAAACTTATTGTGAGCAAGACCCAAAGCTCATTCAATCTTCAAATCTGCAGCACCAGCTGTGATCATTTCCTTTGTGCCTAATGTCAATACTTTTGCTTTGAGCCTAAGAACAAACATGTTTTGGTGTTTCTAGGGTAAACTACTTGGGCCCTAGCTCACAGGATGTTGTAAAAATTCAATGAAATAATATACATGTTACTTTGTACTTGTATGCAATTAATATATCTCACTGTATATATATCTAGGTCTCATTTAATAATTAACCATCTACTTTGGCGTATAATTTGGATTTTTGTTGGACTTAAGTACATTTGTGGATCATTCTTTTTTCTAGGTTCGTTTTAAAAATTTAGCATCCAGACCATATTCTCTTCATGCCCATGGGCTTTCCTACGAAAAATCGTCAGAGGGAAAGACTTATGAAGATGACTCTCCTGAATGGTTTAAAGAAGATAATGCTGTTCAGCCAAACAGCAGTTATACATATGTATGGCACGCCACCACTCGATCTGGGCCGGAAAATCCTGGTTCTGCCTGCCGGGCTTGGGCCTACTACTCAGCAGTGAACCCGGTGGGTACACCCATTGAAATTTTTTGTCATTCCCCTAACCTCATAACCTGAGTCCACCAGACGGAAGGGTCAAGATGATTTCTCGTTAAATGTCTTGCTTTCCATGAGGAATGTGTAAGGATTATGGTCAACAGTCTATAGCGACTTGCCTTCAGATGACCGTGAGAGAGAAACATGTGCTCAGTGGCGAGGAATGAGGGGTACTGAAATGGTTTACCCCAGTCAAAGTGACTACCTTTGCAGAGGAAGACATTTTTTTCTATTTCCTTGAGCAAGTATTAGCTTTCTTTTGCTCTTTATGAGAGAGCTGCAAAGTCAAGATGCCTTCGTTTTGGGCGTGGTAGAGAGAGAGCACAGACTTCGATTTCAATCACTATCCTGTCACTTACTGTGTGGGCCTGGGAAAGTTACTTGACCTCTCTCAGCCTCAGTTTCTAAAGTTAAAAATGAGAAAACAGTAGGTACTTGGTAATATTTGTTTAATAAGTGAGCTTATTTTTATTATACAAGATTGTTGTCTGAATTAAAGAAGATATTACCAGCAAAATATTTACTATAATAGTAGATGCTCAATAAATAGTAATTATAATAGTATTGATATTGTCATTAACATTATCATTACTGCCATGCTGAGATAAAGGACTAATCAGAGGAAGGGATGATGAGTGCCACAGAATCAGATGATCAGATGATACCCAGGCTTAATAAGCTCTTCATTTATAATCTTCAAATTCAGAGCCCCTGAGGTTTCCTTTTCCATATCATCAGTGATTGTCAGAAGAGCAAAGGAAATCCTGAGAAAGAGAAAATCTGTGCATTTTGCTCCTACTGTCTTCCAGGAAAAAGATATCCATTCTGGCTTGATAGGTCCCCTTCTGATCTGTCAAAAAGGAGTACTTGATAAGAGCAACACACCGGTGGATATGAGAGAATTCATCTTACTTTTCATGGTCTTTGATGAAAAGAAGAGCTGGTATTATGAAAAGAAGGCCCAGTCCCCAAGGCCTTGGAGACTTGCATCCTCAGAAGTAAAAAACTCCCATGAGTTTCATGGTATTTTCCTCTCACTTTGATCTAATTTCTGAACTAAATCACATGGGGTGACCATGATTCTTGCCCTAGGTCTTCATAAGATTAGACAGGAGGTGCTTCTGAAGAATCAGGGGCTACAACCCACACCAGGTCCTTAAATGTCTGAGGGCTGATGTCGCCCAGCAGGTGGTGCTGCACATATAGGAGCTAGAGAAGGTCTGAAAGAGAGCACAGGAGCCTGCTGCAGAACAAACCCAACCAACCAACCAACCAACCAACCAACAAAAAGCCAGTGTGCGGCAGCTGGTAGCATGAGTCAAAAAGGAATTGGCATTACTCTGCAATATAAACAGTTAATAAACCTGTTCCTTGATCACTAAAGGAACGATTGTTTGTCTAGAAGAACTGATCATCCCTGTGTACTTTCTAAAGAAAAATGATGGTGGCAGTTCCAGCTGTCAGCAGTTCTCAGGTGGCATCCGAAGCATCTAGAACAAAACAAGATAGGACACTGGGTAGTTGGGTGATAGGAGAATCGTGGCAAGGGAGCATCTTTTGGGGGGAAGGGGGGCGAAACATATGTACTCTGAACTCCTTTTCTAGGCTTTTCAGCCCAGGGCACTTGGTCTCAGGCGTGGGAAGCACACTCTTCTGAAAACCTTCCAACCTAGTGAGAAAGCATAGCCCCAGAATCAGATAGGCTTGTCTCTTGGCTATCCCATTACTTCTGAGTACCCTCGAGCCATTGCTTCCCAATTCCTCAAAGAAAGAGTAAAATTCACCGGATATAGCTTAGTTTTAAATATATTGTAGTTGAAGTCTCTGTAATTAGGTAATCCCCATGGTGTAGTATTTATCAGGGTACCTGCTGAGCAGACCACCTGAGTTCCCAGCCTCAAACTCAGCACCTGGCCTTTGCAGTATGTGTTCAGTAATTGTGTGTTGAATTACTGAATAAATGGATGAATTCTATCACTCAGTTTAATTTATCAAATGTTTGCTGAGCACCTGCTATGTTGAAGTCTTCATTCCATATCCTAATGAGTTAGCAATGTTGACCTAAGAATCACTTGAGATCTATTTCCTGCCCAGATGAGGGAGTAAGGACTGGTGTTAGGAGTGGGAAGACAGGTGCTCTCATACCTAATGTAACCTTAAGGGTGCGAAGATGATCTCAACTCCCTCCCTCCCCAAATTCACTTGCTCAGTTCCTGAAACTCCATAGTAGTTCTTTTAACTTTAGAATAACATTACTAATAAAAACTTCACTCACTTCAATCTCAATTAAATGCATGGTAGCCCAAAGCTGTATCATTAACATTTTTTATTATTTTTTAAGGTGATTAAGTTTGTCAGGTGATTTAAACACACACACACACACACACGTTTCACTGAGTGGAGAGTGGATGAAGCCTGAGAACCCTAGACATTTAAGCTGGGAAGGGGACAGAGGAGCTATATCATAGAAATGAGAGAATAAACATGAACCTCGGTCGTCTGCCTTCCTAATTTTGCCTAGAACTATCTCTGAATTTAGGAGGCCTCTGGGTGATGTGCTGTGTATCCCCTCACTCTCTTTCCTCTAACCACTGGAGTTCACTTATCTGGCTCATATCAGTCTTTCTGTTTCTGTAGCACAGGAAAATCCATACTGTAAATGTCAAGGATAAGTGAGTGAAGCAGAGAGCAGGGGGAGTGTGAGGTGCGGGGTGGAGAATGGTAAATTCTGTGGGAAACTGCTGTAGGCTGGCATGACGTTTAGCCTCTCACTGGTATCAGAACACCCTGGGGTCCTTACTATATGCCTGGGCAGGCAGAGCGATAGGAAGATGGGTGGTAAGGTGGGATGCCTCAGACCTCTTTAGCAGCGTCTCTGCAGATTTCTAATTGATTGCAACTCTCTGTCCTTTCAGCCATCAATGGAATGATCTACAACTTGCCTGGCCTGAGAATGTACGAGCAAGAATGGGTGAGGTTGCATCTGCTGAACATGGGCAGCTCCAGAGACATTCATGTGGTTCACTTCCATGGCCAGACCTTGCTGGAAAATGGCACTCAACAGCACCAGCTCGGGGTCTGGCCCCTGCTGCCTGGTAAAGATCTGCACAATGAAAAGAGATCCCTGATGAAAAATGGCTAGAGAAGGCAATCTGGGCAACTGTCACTGTCCCTCATTCCCTCCTATGCATTTACTTCCTAAGGGTCAGACATGGTTTCTGGCATAGATCCTGGGCAGAGACATATCCCCAAACTGCATACAGAGTACAGAAAAGTCAGCTAATATATACACTCTTTGCGGCACCACACAGACTATATGTGGGGCTCAACTCAGTTCTACAGAGATGCTATGTCTAATGCAGTTTTTCCCAAGCCACTGTGTGTCACGTAGGCCAGGTCTTAAACAGATTATAAAAATGAATCCCACAGGGCTCAGGCAGCTCAAGCTTTCTGTTGGGAAGGAGATTAAAAACTTACTAGGGTTTTGGGATTCTTGAATTCTTGAATTCTATTCCTCACACTCTCACTTTGATACCTTTGGGCAAGTGACTACAGGAATCTTAATCTTAAACTGACTCAGGAGGCTATTTGAAGGGGAAAAAAGGTTTTTTTTTTTTTAATGATTATAAACGCTAAAGGATAAGAGGGGTATTTAGAACTTTTCATGTACAAAATAACGAAAAGGTTTAAACAAACCAGCCATCACAAAGGATTTTTATGTGCCAGCAAGTTGTTTGTAGGTGTATCTGTGTGGTAGGTGTGTGGGTAGGGTTATGAGTGCTGGGTGCTGCTGAGTCTAAAACTGTAACGGGCATAGTAAAATTCTAGGAAGCTGGTTAAAATGCAAAGGCTAAGGCAGAGATTTTGCTTTCGGCGACTTTGATCTGGTAGATCTTGGGATCTTGGGCAGGTGCCAGGGACTCTGCATTTTTAACAAGCAGCCTACCTTCCACAAACGCTCTGAGAAGCTAGTGAAGGCAGTCAGTCCCTCGCCGCTTTGGATGGAGAAGTTGCTATATGAGTCAGCCTTAGAAGGGCACAGCAGTCCAAATGGGACTGGTTTGGTTAAGAAGGAGGAAAGGGTGTTCTTGTTTGTTTATTCAGGCCTGTGGCTCATTAATAAAGCTATAAAGACTCACTCTCTTAAAATCAGAGACAAGAGGGATTAGGTAAACTTACTCCTTACTTTTCACCGAATGTAAATTGCCAGATCAGTCCTCCTTCCCATGAGCCTGTGGGAAACACTGAGAAGCTGGAATTGGCTGGCCCATCCAAATCTTCGAATCTAAATTATCTGTATTGGAGGGAGTGGAAGGCTGCAATCTTTTTAGTGTGCTAAAGGAGGATGACCATCGGCTATTAATTTTCACTCACAATCTGGAAAATAGACATGAATTACAGCCAGCAGAATTTAAGTATTATCTGGCAATGGGTAGCATTAAATATCAGAATAGATAATCAGAAGTTTCAGAAATGTCATTCTTTCAGTGATTTTCTGAAACAATTTAGGTGCATCTCTATCCAAATATGTAGACTTAATAGAAAATTTGAAAACATGGGAGAAGGATGTTTGATTTTAATTTTCTTATTAAAAAAAAGAAAAGCCAAAGAAATGGGAGAGAAAGGAAACTTGTACGGTGTTCTTGAGGCCCAGTGATGAGTCATTCAAGGTCGTTTTCATCCTTAGGACTCAGAAGCTGTGCTGTGTATGGGTTAGCTTGTAACATTATATATAGATAACTGAAAGTTTCTTTCTAGTAAGGGGTGTTAGAGATTTTTTTAAGTCCTTGGGCAATTTATTTTTACTAATGTGTATGTGTGTCACTGCTTTGTTTTGTTTTTCTGTTTGTTACACCTCTAGTCCTGCCTAAGAGAAATGGATCATTCTTGATTTCTTTTCCAAAGCCTCTTGTGATGCAGGGATTTAGGATTCTTTGATAGCTGTCAATTAATATTGTTAATTTGGGGTGTGTAATGTTGTCCTTCACTCTCTATTTTAGGTTCATTTAAAACTCTTGAAATGAAGCCATCAAAATCTGGCTGGTGGCTCCTTGACACAGAGGTTGGAGAAAACCAGAGAGCAGGGATGCAAACACCATTTCTCATCATAGACAGAGGTACCATCCAAGAGCCACGTGATGTTTTCAGCAGGAGGGTCCCTGCTGGAACATCACTAACTCTTAGATTGGAAATATTGAACTCTGGGAACTCTGCATGACAGAGGGAGAATGTGTACCAGTAACTGCTTTTATTCTGACCCATCATCAGATTGTGCCACAAACATCAATCTCCCAGGAAACTTAAACCACATATTTCAGCCCAAAGGCATTCTCAGTTGGGGAACCAATATAAAGTGTCTTCCTTCATAATGTGTGATTCGTGGGAAAGTGTAAGAAATTTTCCAGACTCCTTGAGTAGAGGAGGGATAAGATACCAGGAATTCAACAATGACTAGGATAGTCTCTGAACTTGGCATTTCAGTATTTGAGAAATCATTTCCATCTGCCTATCTGCCCAGCCAGCCAGGCAGCATTTATTAAGTACTTGTTGAGTACCAAGCACTGTGTTGACATCCAGATATCTCAGTGGCTGGCATTTTCTTTTGTGATCAGAATGTAAATAACTCTGTAACTTTCAGGTCAACTTTTGGGAACATAGACTTAAAAGGGGTAATACTTAATGTCGTAAAATGTCTTATTTTAAGATACAAGCAGATGGAAATCCATTTAAAACTAATTGAATTTTGGGATTTCCATGGTTTTCCTCTAGGGTATCACTATTTCTGTTAAAGACTAGCACCAGTCTTGCTAGTACATTTACCATTTTATGATCAGACATATTTAAGTCGGTGCCATATAAGGTAGGTGAAGCTATCGAATTGCTGACTCACCAGAGGTATGATCTCTAGCCATGCAGCTTTTGTGTTGTTATATGTATTTTCTAAGCAAAAATTATTCATTGCTCTGTTTGTGTGTGTGTGTTTTGTTTTTGTTTTTTTGTTGTTTTGTTTTTGTTTTTGTTTTTTGTTTTTTAGAATGTAAGATGCCAATGGGACTAAGCAATGGTATCATAGCTGATTCACAGATCAAAGCTTCTAAGCATTTGGGTAAGTAATAGCATCATAGCCTTTGGAAGCCATCTCCTACAGTTGTGCAGTATACAGCCTGAAAAACAACCCATGACAACCCTACCTGTTCAATCTATGGATCATTGCTCCTCTCTGGGCTTTTCTCTACCACATGGTAAAGCAGCTCCATCTTGAGGTGCTCATCTGGTAGAGGAAGGAGCAATATGACAGGCGCTAAAACCTGTTGACATTCCTTTATCACTGCCACCCTCTCTGGTGTATAATGTTCCCAAAGAGTCTGTCCCAGGGAAGACCAAGAGCTAGGGCTTTCTACACAGGCAGTCCAACTTCTCAGCAGGGATTGAGCAAGGAGTGGATCCCTTACTCCTACAACCATTTACCCGTTTCCAAAACTCTCCCCATTCATCCCCATTCCAGGTTTGATCACAAACAATATTCCAGCCAGATTCACAAGGTCTTATTGGCCAGATACGATTCTCCAATTAATAGGGCTCTTTGTTGTGCTAACCATTCCTCTATTCAAGAAAGTTTGCTAATCACCCACTGTGTGTCAGGATCTCCTTCTAAATTTCCTCACTCTGCCTCAAAACCCTTCCTAAAACCAAGAGGTCAGTTGCAAGGGATCATGAGGCTCCCATAATCCCTCCCACAACCTCCCCTTAGGCAAGCACACTCAGTAGCAACCACATCAACATAACTGAGAAAAGATAAACGTAACCTGTATGCAAGAAAGGGGGTGGGTGGTGGTTGACAGCTGACCAAGCACTGACCTGAAGCCAAGAAGGTTTCATCATCATGAACTGACTTAGTAGCTGAGGCCCGTGTCAACTGCCTGGTCTCCTAACTTCAACAGAAGCTCCTGCAGAGATCTGGTTTTCCACTGGGACTAAACTTACTTGGGAAATTGCTAGTTATATATTTTTGTTTTGTTTTTTTTAATTCAGAATAAATTTTTTTTTTCTTCTTTGGATTTAGGTTATTGGGAGCCCAAATTAGCAAGATTAAACAATGGTGGGTCATATAATGCTTGGATCACAGAAAAATCTTCAGCAGACCTTGTTTCTAAACCTTGGATCCAGGTATATCTTATTAACCTGATAATATTTACAGTACCATAATAATAAAATGACAGTGATTTAATTTCTCTTTGTTCTTCTTGCAATGTTCTAGGCACTATCCTAAGTACTTTACTTATTCAAAAATGAACCCTATGAGATTAGTTCTAGTAATAGCCTAGATATCCTTTGTACAGATGATAAAAACTAAGGCACAGAGGGACTAATTAAGTGCCGAAAGTCACGCACAGCTGGTAAGTGGTTGAACTTGGATTCGAGTCCAGGTACTCTGTGCTCACATATGGATTGTATCTAGCCATTTGATTAGCGCTTAGACCTTAGGTGCTGGCTGTTTAGTTCTAAAGAATGCTGGTTACACAGTGAATTAAGGAAGGCAGTGTGTGACTCGTTGACAAGGACAGTCTGTGTAATGGCTTTGCTATATTGCAGGTAGACATGCAGAGGGAAGTCGTATTCACAGGGATCCAGACTCAAGGTGCCAAACAGTATCTGAAGTCCTACTACACCACAGAGTTCTCTGTGGCATACAGCTCTGACCGGACAAACTGGCAGATCTTCAAAGGGAACAGCACAAGGAATGTGATGGTCTGTGTGCCTTGTTTGCTTCTGAGTCTCAAGACTCACCCTAGGCTCACCAGGTTGCAATGACTATGCCTATCATTATGTCTTTTTAAAAAATACCTTTCTGGGCGGTTGAAATACAAATGGTTTTCTCAGGGCCTTATGAAAGAAAGTTGTACAATGATAGGTCTGTTATTATAAATTAAAGGCATAAGCCTGACTTATGACACTTCAAAACTCTACCAAAAATCACTTTTTGATCAAACTAAATACCCAGACTTCTCTGACTGGCAGATGGTGGACAGCAGAGTCTTGTGTCTTAAGGGGCTCATGCTAAAAACTGGCCTCCAAGAGTTTTGATTATACTAACTTTTACATTTTATTTTGTTCTTTGTTTCAGTGTACCTGAAGGAAATAGCAATGTTAATACCAGTTATGTGCTGGGGCAGTGTGCTTTTCAGACTTTTTTTTTTTTTTTTTGCTGCCCTGACTGAGGAGTGACAATCCCCTGCTGGGTCTTTCTGAGACTCAGCCAGGATTATTCCCAAAACCCATGTGTACCAGCCCTAACTCCTCTTCCTCCCTAACCCCCTTTCCAAAGAGAGCTATCAGAATGTAAGGAGTCAGTCTGCCATTATTACACTGATAACTTTCAATCTGTTTCATTTTTCCTGTAAATTATTTACTATTTTACTAGTGTCTGTATTATCATATCTCTAGTAATAAATTATTTGCACTATACCTTAGAATAGATCATGAAAATCTCAAATTGTAGCCCTTACTAATCAGTCTTGGAGAGAGAACACAGACTACAGTTAGAGTTCATAGCTTCAAGACTTTTGCACTTATATTCATGAGGAATATTGGTGTGTAGTTTTATTTTTTTGTACTGTCTTTTTCTGGTTTTGATATCAGAGTCATACTGGCTTCATAAAATAATTTAGGAAGCATGCTCTTCTGTTTTCTGGGAGAGATTTTCTAGAATTGGTGTTAAGTCTTTAAATATTTGTAGAATTCACCAAACTACATGGGCCTAGAGATTTCTTTCCCAGGAACTTTTAAATTACAAATACAGTTTCTTTAATAGCTACTGGCTGTTCACATTATCTCTTTCCTATTGGATAAGTTGAGATCGTGTTTTTCTAATTGATCCATTTCCTCTAAGCTGTTAAATTTATGTGCATAGAGTTGTTTGTAGTATTCTCTTATGCTTTTGATGTCTGCAGGGTCTACAGTGATATTGATATTAGTGAATGTGCATCTCTTCTCTTTTTGCTTTGTCATTCTTGCTAGATATTTGCCTTTTTAAAAAATCTTTTCAAAGAACTGGCTCTGTTTCATTGTTTTTATCTATTATTTTTCTAGTTTTCAGTCTTGCTGCTCTTATTTTCTGTTTTAGCTGGCACTTTCTGACACTGGTCTGGCAAGGAAAGGGGCTGGGGCACACCTCATCACTGCCAGGTGGACTTCGAAGTCCAGGTTCCCCACTGAAGGAGGACCGCTCCTCTTTGCTGGTGGGTGGGAATGGGAGAGTCTCCACTGATATTATAGTGGTGGGAGCCTTATTAGGAGCTGGTGGGGATGAAAGTCCTGGGTTCCTATTTGGCCTTCTCTGACACAATCCCAGTGAGGGTGTTGGGGTGCCTTGTTACAGTCTTACAAGCACGGAAGTCTAGGCTCCCCACTTGGCCTTTGCTGTTCTGGGTGGAGGAGGGGCCGTGGTGTTTTCTATGATGTTTAGCTAGAAGTAGAGCAATCACTGTCTGAAAGTTTTCTGTCTTGCTAGACTGCCCTTTCCTGGTCCCGTGGCTAGAGAAAGGAAGATTTTGCCAGAGCTTTTTTGTGTGTGTCTGTACCCAGTGGTGTTTCCTGGTTGCTGGCCTCTTCACTTCCCAATCTGGGATATATGAGACAAAAATAAAACCCAGGGAGCCCACTACCATGTTGTTCCTTGGGTCCCAAGAACCCTAACCCGTCTGCCTTCTTCTCTTCATCTTTCAGTGGCTTCCTATGTTTTAGTTGTACTTAGCAGGAGGAACAAGGCAAAGTACATCTACACCATCTTCCTGAAGTGAAAGTATCTCCAGTTATTAAGACCAAGTGATTTAATTCAGGCCACATGAAAACTTAATATGACAATATTAAATTAAACTGAAATTTTATTATAAAATCACTTTATAAAGAATTGTTCCATAACTAAGCTTTCCTCTTTTCCTCTAGTATTTTGGTGGCAATTCGGATGCCTCTACAATAAAAGAGAATCAGTTTGACCCACCTATTGTGGCTAGATATATTAGGATCTCTCCAATTAGATCCTATAATAGACCTGCCCTTCGATTGGAGCTGCAAGGTTGTGAGGTTAACGGTAAGAAACGAAGATACATTATTGTCCTGCTGCTTCCTAGAGAATCAAGCTTTAGTAGATACGGAAGAATGGGTAGAATTATTAGTTCTCTTCAATCACAGAGGTGCCTAGAAAAACCTTGGTGAAACAGGTTCTGCTCAGGTAAACTACTCATTTACACTATGACCTGGACCAAGACTGTTCTACCAGCCAGCAGGCAGGCACCATCTCCAAACAGTGCCAGGATGGCATGGATGCTGGCATGACCCTCCAAGGAAAGGCCCTAGCTTCGAATAACCTCCATTGGCCCATTTCAATAAGAACTAAGATTCAGACTAGGCCCGAATCTTCTGAAGTCCAAAAGGTCACACTCAGGCTTTAATGTAACGAACGTATCTAGCAACATTACTGGCATGTATTAGATGTTCAGTGAATGTTTTTGAAATCTAAACTGCTTACCAACTTCCTGAAACTTTTTTTTAAGATTTATTTATTCATTAGAGAGAGAGAGAGCTGACGGGGAGGGGCAGAGGGAGAGGGAGAGGGAGAGAGAGAATCTCAAGCAGACTCCCTGCTCAGCACGAAACCCGAGGCAGGGCTCGATCTCACGACCCTGAGCTCGAATCAAGAGTTGGATGCTTAACCAGCTGAGCCACCCAGGCACCCCCCGCTCAATTTCCTGAAACTTTGATTGAACTCTGCATTCTGTTTGGCGCTCTATAAAGGTACTCAAGCTTTTTCTATGTAAGCTGCTGTTTTTCAGGGGATATAATGTGACCTATGGTATAAATAAATCCAGGTAATCATAAATGGCCATAATAAAATTCTATTATATAGAACAAAGAGTCACTGTTTTTTTCTTTATATGGTATATGATGTAAATAGTAGTTTGTTCAGATCAGAGTCAAACAATCTAAAATGTGACATTCAACTCTGTTAATCTATTCAAAACATCTATTTTCTATTCAAGAAGCATTGCTTTTTAAAAAAATCTCTTCATTTTCTTGATATAATCAGTATTAGCCGTAGGTTTTCTTTTTTTAAATCTTTTTTTCATGGAGAAAGATATCACTTCAAGAAAATGTCAGCATGATTTACCCACAAGAACAAAGCGTCAGAGAGATGATGATGATGATGGGCAGTTGGCTGGGCTCACTCACTAGCTATTTTTCTCATATCCACAGACCAGCTTTGAGGACTGACATGCAAGTGCACACCTTGGCAAAATTCTAAATGGTGCATAACATGAATCACCCTCAAAGGGTTGAAAATAAACTGTTGAACGGGACTACCAAGAGTCCACTGTATCTTCTTCTTTGTAGCATTTTTTAGAAAGAGAAATAGAATATATTCTTATATACATAGATAACGTAGGAATATTTTCTACCTCAAAGAAAAGAGAGAAGTTTCCATGACTCTCTGAAGGAGGAAAATGCGTTTAAATATTTAGAACATGGTGTTTGGGTATCAGACTTCCTGGGCTCCAATTTAGTTTCTGATTCTGCTAGTAGTGTTACTTCAGGCAAATTACTTCTTCTTGCTGTGCTTTTGTTTTCTCACTTGTAAAATAGAGGCAATTAGGAGCATCAGGTAACACACGTAGAGCCTAAAAACAGGATTTGGCACTTAGGCAATAACATCATTGTTGGTGATAGTTGTTTTTGTTGTTACTTAGTAGTGATATTTTTTCTTTTCTCCTCGCAGTGCAAACCACCATGCAGGGAATAGTGGTAGTGCATAATTAATCACATAACTTTCTCTTGACAGGATGCTCCACACCGCTGGGTATGGAAAGTGGAAAGATAGAAAACAAGCAAATCACGGCTTCCTCGTTTAAAAAATCTTGGTGGGGAGATTACTGGGAACCCTTCCGTGCCCGTCTTAATGCCCAGGGTCGTGTAAATGCCTGGCAAGCCAAGGTAAAATCCGCCTATGAATGGAATTCTCTCAGCCGTCCGGAAGAAAGCAAAGGCCCTCACTACAGGAACCATGGGGGTCCTGGGAAGTCAGAAAATAATCTCCTGTTTCTGCAGATTATGATCCTAGGTCTGAGAATCTAGGATATCTATTGACTTGATAACTTTAGCTCTGACTTTGGCTCAGAGAGGTTATTTATCATCTCTGTGGTTCTTGGTCTAGTCTTGATTTTTATCAGGGGTGGGCAAATTTCTTCTGCAAAGGACCAGATAATAAATATTTTAGACTTTGTGAGCCATACATTTTCAGTCATAACTACTCAACTCTGCCATTGTAGCAGGAAAACAGTTATAAACAATACATAAATGAGCATGGCTGTGTTCCAATAAAACTTCATTTACAAAAACAGGGAGGGGGCCAAATATGGCCCTTGGGCTATAGTTTGCCAACTCCTAATTAAAACAACTTATATCAGTGATAAATGATTCAGACTTGCAGCACTTTCTTTTTTTTTTTCCCACAATTTAACAATACTTTTCATTTTCTTAATAGCGCTATTTAAATTTTTTCTGTTCCCTTTTTTTGAGAACTTTGTGACATTCCTTTAGACAGTTGGAGGCATGGCAAAATGCTGCAAAACCAGGGTTATAAATCAGTGGCCTAAGTTTAATAAGCATCTTCCAGAGAGTCATATTGCCCCTAATATTAACCCACTGGATAATTCCAGTGACTTAGATTCAGGATAACAGTTAGTAGTTGACTCATTTTTATTTCACTCTTCAACTGACTTGAAAGATCACAATGGCATCAGGAATCAGAATGATTCTGTCAGTCAACTTAACCCTTCCTTATTTTCTATTCTCCTACGTCCCTCCCTTAAGATACCTACATTCCAGCTCCCTGGACTCCATAGAACTCCAGGTCCCATCCGTATGTGAGGCTGTCAGCATAGTGGTGGAGAAAACGAAGAGCTTGGACCCCAAACAGATAGTCTTGGGAACTGACATCTGTGTCTCGAAACCCATTTCTGGTCCATCACAGACTCACGGAATGTAAGAACAGCAAGGGGTTTAAAAGCGTCCGGTCCAGACTTTTTCTTTAAGTTTAAACACAAAGGAGATTAAATCATTTTAGCTGAGTTTGGTGGCAGAATCTGGGAGCCCATTCTCCTGATGGTCAGTGATCCTACCACCATTTGAAGACACTCAGACACCTCATTGTGCAATTTTGCAGAAGGGGAAACAGAGACCCAAAGAAGTTAAAATAATGAAAGTAATGATGTTACAATACATTACATTTATATACTTATATAAATAAAATAATAAAAAAATGAAAGAAAAAGTTAAGGAGAAAGGATGTCATCCAGTTTTTTCCCAGATGACTCTTTCGATCTGCTCATGGTATAACTTTGTCACCCTACCCTGCATTTTACAGCTTTTTGAAAAATCTTGCTCTGTATCTAATTTGCTCTTAGCCTTTGTGATATAATAATGGCTTCAAAGACGAAATACTAATTCTAAGTTTTAATGCCATCATTTTAAATCTGGAATTCTAGATCAGAACTGTTTCACTTCATCTTCTATTAGAATCAAATATCTTTATAGGGTCTCTTTAGAGAGGCTAAAAAAATATCAGCCAGACTGAGGCAGGCACACGTGCATACTGAGGCATCTCTGCCTCTTTTATACCTATAAAAATTGGTATGTCTTCAAAACCCTCTAGCTCTCTACCTCTGTTTCACTGGTACGACCTGGATTGGATACTATACAGCTTGAAGATACACTAAGAAACCACCAAATGTCACTAGAGGGTGTTACAAAATTAACAAAAATTAATTAATACAATAATTTTAATTCAATTAATTTGCTTTAAAAATACATATAGTATATGAATTATACATATATCTGTGTATCAATATATACACATACATACATGTACACATAAGTGATGTTAAAGAAAGGTATCACTATTTATTATTTCATATAGAACTGAATGAGACTATGGGGCATGATAAATCTCCCAAAGGTGAAAATTTGTCTCAGATTACTCCAAAACTCAGTTAGCCCTTCTGATCCTCTTTCTCCAAGTATGATTAGGCACTTCATTAGGCCAGAGACAGGACAGCTACCATACCATACCATATCAAGTCCTAGTCATGGCTTTATTAGGTCTCTCAAGTATTACATTTATTTGAAACATCAGAAAAAAGAAATTGGACTACTCCTCCTGGTTGACATAAGCAAGGGAAAGAAAAGTGGAACTTTTTCTAAAATAAGTTAGAGAGAGGATGCTACCCAATTCTTTCCCAGATTACCCATCAGCAATATCATCATGGCATTTAAACAAATTTGGTTAAGAGAATAATATTTACAGATAGTTTAGCAATCTAATATTTTTTCTCAAGTAAGATTCATTTATTCATTCAAAAAATATTTGTTGAACACCAACTGTGTGCCATGCATTGTGCCAAGTACCTGAAAACAAAATACAGTAAATCCGTGCCTTCAAAGAGGGATACAAATAAGTAAGCCATTATTGTACGATATATGAAATACTCTAGTAAAAGTTTATATACGTCTGCGACAGCAAACAAGAAGGAACAGGGAAGTCCTCTAGGAGACAGAGAACCCTAAGGGCTGAGACAGAAAAGAGAGCCTTTGAGGGCTGCGCATTTCTGAGTATCTTGGTCTAAAAAATTGAAGGTTTTAACATCTGCCTTATTCGTGTGTCCTCATCATTTTCACAGGCAAACAACAACAAACAGTGGTTACAAATTGATCTGCTCAAAATCAAGAAAATAACTGCGATTGTAACACAGGGTTGCAAGTCTCTGTCCTCTGAAATGTACGTGAAGAGCTATACCATCCACTACAGTGACCAGGGAATGGAATGGAAGCCTTACAGGCAGAAATCCTCCATGGTGGACAAGGTACAGGGTGCTGTCATGGCAACAACAAAGCAACTCACCAACTGTTATGATGAGAGAAATACCTTACATTTGCAAACAGCTCTTTGCATTTGACAAATATGCACTGACATGCACCTCCTCCCTGAGAAGTCTGAACCCTCGCTCAGCAGGTAGCTGCTCTGGGAACAGAGACCATGCAGGTCATCTTTCTGCGGTGGCTGAGCCACCTGTGAAATAGTGAGAACCAAACACCAGGGGGCGGTGTGAGGCTTAATTAGCTCTGATTGAGAAAGATGGTAGCATTGTCTCAGTCGGCTTGCACTGCTCTAACAAATGATCATAGATGGAAGCAACAAACACTTCTTTCTCACAGTTCTGAAGGCTGGAATCCAAGAGCAGGGTGCCAGGATGGTTGGGTTCCTGGTGAGGGCTCTCTTCTTGGTTGTGTCCCCACATGACTTTCCTTGGTGCAGGAAGAGAGAGATTCCATGTCTCCTCTTATTTTTGTAAATGTATTAATCCCATCATGAGGGCCCCACCCTCACAACCTACTCTAATCCTCATTACCTCCCAAAGGCCCCACCTCCTAATACTATCCCACTGGGGGTTAGTGTTTCCATGTATGAATTTGAGGGGGACGCAAACATGTAGTCCATAACAGGGGTCTAGAGAACCTTCCACTGTGAAATAACATCATATTAACATTATCTTGGGTAAACTCGTTATCTTGACTGATCAAATACCCACGGCCATAAAGCTTTTTGTATCATATTATTAAGCAGGAGACAATTGTTATCCTAACTGATGAGGAAATTAATTTCCTGCAAGACGAACTACCCCATTATAGTCCTTAATTCCCAGTCACATGTTTTTAAAATGCTACTAGGGCAAAACTAAGGAGATGAGCCTAATATTCCAGGAAGGGAAATCAGGCTGGAGCCAGTAAGAGGGGCCACACAGGAGAAGGGGATGACCTTTACCGAATGCTCATCATGGGCTCAGCTCTTATCTCGGTGAATGAATTTGAACCTCTCTCTCTTTGTAGTGAACTCCTGGGTTGTTTGTCTGGTTGGTTGGTTGGTTTGGCTGGTTATATCTGTCACTGTACCAGGATGTCTTTATAGTTGGGTATCATTGTCATAAACAGTGACTCAGCTGCTGCTGTGTTTAAATCTTGGGGAAACTGCTGGGGATGCAAAAAGGAAAACAACCAAGTCATAAAACACAGTTCAATTGAGAATAGAAGGCATCTGCCAAAAAGAATAAGTAAAAACACATGGTTGCATTTTATTTCAAATGTTAGTGACAACTAACCATTATCTGTCACTTACAGTGCACTTGTCATATGTTTACATACTTAAAAAAATCTTTATAACGACTTCTGTCAGGTAAACTTTTATTACCCCCATTTTGCCAGTGAGCATATAAGTCAGCTGCCCAGTCACACAGCTACCAAGGGGCTAAGGGCAGAGATGGTTCTGAAGCTGCTTCAGAACACCCTGTCAGCGGTCAGATCCCGGGCGAGCTGGAATCCCTAAAGAGGTCTGCTAGGCATGTGATTTCATAATTGACTGAAGATCATCTCTGATAACATTGTATGTGTTCCTTGATGCCCTCAGCTTGAGCTAAAATTGCAAAAGAAAAAAAAAATCACCTGTAAGATTTTTATACCCATCCTATCTCTATTAAAGATCTTACCATATTTTGCTTTCAGATTTTCAAAGGAAATAATAATATCAAAGGACACGTGAAGAACTTTTTCAACCCACCAATTATCTCCAGGTTTATCCGCATCATTCCTAAAACATGGAACCAAAGTATTGCACTTCGCTTGGAACTCTTTGGCTGTGATATTTACTAGAATTGAATATTCAAAGACATAGGAAGGACTCTTAAATAAGATATCAAGCCATTTGGAGCGGGCAATGTATTTTATAGCTATTTTAAATGTTAATTTTCAGTATTTCCTTTTTTTCTATTAGAGAATAAAATTTTATATATGAAACTTTCATAATGTAAACTCCTTGCCACAATTCAGTGAGATGATAACAATTAATTCTTCATTAATCTGAATATAGATGGGAATGTATCAAGAACCAACAAGCAAATGGCTTCTTTCACAATGATTAAAAATGCTACGTAAAGTAATATTTATGTAGTTAGCATGCTTCATTATAGTTCTTTTAAAACCCTCACACACTAATAAAAGAGATATTACTTTTTAAAAAGCCATTTATAGACCTGGATAGCTTTCACGCCTACCTTTAAAAAAAAACAAACAAACTGTGATTTAAGAGTAAAGGAAACAAGGTTTTAAATGGTTCATTTTTCTTGACATGGAAAAAAAATAATCATACCATATGAAATAATGAGTGCTTAAAATACCCTGTCTTACCTATATGACAATGATTTTTCTGGCCCTCTATGAGTAAAGATACAGTCGTCCCAACTTGTGAATCTGGCCTGGTCTCCCTTGGAACTGATTTACTTATTGATGTTCTGAGTGAAGGGTCTTTAGACATGGAACACAACCAAAATAACCACGGAAGAAATGAACGTGTAACCTTGGCTTCATTCTAGTTGGCACTACAATGGCATACTGTTTCAAAACATAGGTTCACCTAAGAGAAAGCTAAAACCTGCAAAACAGCATTGGAACCATTGGCCCAAAGGCAACTGTTCCTGCTGGGACTGGCAAGCCTCTGAAGCTCACCTTCAGTGCCTTTCTCTGCATGGCTCCAACCTCCTCTTCTCCCTTCCTCAACAACTTCTCCTTTCCGCACTCCCTTCCCTGGGAACTTGGCATTCAATGATCCCATAGACATTGTGAGACTGGGGAGCTTTCTGGCCTCCTTGAAGTCTCGTGGAACAATCACTGGTGAGGCTGTCTTTCTATGGAACAAACCACTCCAAATCTTTAATGCTTAAAACAAGTTAATTCTCTCTCATGATTCTGTGGGTTAACTGGGCTCAGCTGGGTGGTTTTATGGCTGACTTCATTTGGGGTCCCCAGTGAGGTTATAGTCAGACATGGCTCTAACCAGAGTCATCAGAAGGCTCAACGAGATGTTGAAACAGCTGATTCTCTGTCACACTCCATGTGGTTTCAGGTCCTCTCCTCTTTACATGGCTTCCAAGTGGTCTATCCATTGGATGTCTCCAACAGGGGAGCTGGGCTTCTTGTAAGGTGATTCAGGCTCTTCAAAGCAAGTGTTCACAATTTAGGAAGCAGAAAGCTAGGCCCAGAACTGGCACAGCCTCACTTTGGTTAACCCAAGTCACAAGTGCATCCCAAGGAGTATAATTCACTGGGAGCATCTTTAGATACTGTCAGAGTTACCTATTGCATCTGTGGGTGGGCTGAGTCCTGTGAATGTATATAGGAGCTTCAAACATCCACAAAACATTGGCTTTCATTATTCCCACCTTTATTGAAATACATGTGACAAGTAAAATCATAATATATTTAAGTGTACAACTTGTTGATTTGGCATATGTATATGTTGTAAAATGTTTCCCATTATCAAGTTAATTAATATGTCATCACCTCACAGTTACTTTTTTGTTTTGTTTTCATCAGAATGCTTAAGACCTACTATCTTAACAAATTTCAAATACACAATACAGTATTAACAACTATAGTCCCTGTGCTATATATTAAATCCTCAGAACTTATTCATCCTATAACTGAAAGTTTGTACACTTTTACTAGCTTCTCCCCATTTCTTCCCCTGGCAACCACCCTTCTATTCTCTGCTTCTATGACTTTGATTTTTTTTTACTTCCACATACAGTGATACTACACAATATTTGTCTTTCTTTGTCTAGCTTATTTCACTTGGCATATGACCTCCAGGTTCATTCATATTGTCATAAATGGCAAGATTT
This sequence comes from Neomonachus schauinslandi, assembly GCF_002201575.2. Taxonomy (NCBI): domain Eukaryota; kingdom Metazoa; phylum Chordata; class Mammalia; order Carnivora; family Phocidae; genus Neomonachus; species Neomonachus schauinslandi. The sequence continues at coordinate 56,515,746 of NC_058408.1, forward strand.
CCTTCTTTTTTTAAGGCATAATAATATTCCATTGTGTATATACCATATTTTCTTCTCTTTTCAGGATTTATTTATTTATTCCAAAGAGAGAGAGAGAGAGAAGCAGGGGGGGTGGGGCAGAAGGAGAGGGGGAGAGGATCTCCAGCAGACTCCCCGCTGAGTGCAGAGCCCAACTGGGGCTTGATCCCATGACCTTGAGATCATGACCTGAGCCTCTATCAAGAGTCAGATGCTTAACCAACTGAGCCACCCAGACACCCCTGTATACCACATTTTTTTAAAAGATTTTCATTTATTTATTTAACAGAGATAGAGAGCACAAGTAGGCAGAGCAGCAGACAGAGGTAAAGGGAGAAGCAGGCTCTCCGCCAAGCAGGGAGCACGATGCGGGGCTCAATCCCAGGACCCTGGGATCATGACCTGAGCTGAAGGCAGTCACTTAACCAACTGAGCCACCCAGGCGCCCCCCACATTTTCTTCATTCATCGATTGGTGTACACTTAGGTTGCTTCCATAGCTTAACTATCGAGAATAATGCTGCAATGAACATGGTAATAGAGATACCTCTTCAAGCTGGTGATTTGGTTTCCTTTGGATGTATGTCTACAAATGGGATTGCTCAATAATATGATAGTTTTATTTTTAATTTCTTGAGGAAGTACCATACTGTTTTCCATGGAGGCTAGTGCCACTCACAGTGTGTATCCTTGTCATTATTTGTTTTCTCTTGTCATTTTGATAAGTCATTCTAACCAGGTGTGAGGTGATATTTCATGGTTTTGATTTGCTTTTCCTTGATGATTAGTGATGTTGAGTATCTTTTCAAAAATCTGTTGGCCATTTATATGTCTTCTTCAAAAAATGTATATTCAGGGGCGCCTGGGTGGCTCAGTCAGTTAAGTGACTGCTTTGGGCTCAGGTCATGATCTTGGAGTCCCAGGATCGAGTCGTGCATCGGGATCCCTGTTCAGTGGGGAGTCTGCTTCTCCTTCTGACCCTACCCCCTCTCGTGCTCTCTCTCTCTCTCACTCTCTTTCTCAAATAAATAAAATCTTTAAAAAAAGAAAAATGTATATTCAGGTCCTTTGCCCATTTTTTATTTGGGTTATTTTGCTATTGAGTCATATGAGTTCCTTATATATTTTGGATATTAATCCCTTATTGGATATGTGCTTTGCAAATATCTTCTCCCATTCAGTAAGTTGTGTTTTCATTTTGTTGATGGTTTCTTTTTTTGTGGAAACTTTTTAATTTGATGTAGTCCCAATTGTTTATGCTTTTGGTGTCATATCCAGAAAAGTCATTGCCAAGACCAATGTCAAAGAGTTCATTGTTAATGTTCTGGGAGATTTAGAATTTCAGGTCTTATGTTTGGGTCTTTAATCCATTTTGACTTGATTTTTTTTTTATAAAAAAGTATCAAATTTATTTCAATATCTAGATTTATTTTTAAATTAAAGCTGATGGACAATTTTTTGTAATTTAAAATTCATACCGGGGTGAGGAAAACATTAATAAGCTATTATATACTGACAGCGAATAAAATTATTAGACTACTCATTTATAAAAGCCATGTTTAATAGTAAAAAGTTCCAGTTATACTACTTAGCAGAAGGAAATATCTTTTAACTCTTTATTTCTAATTTTAAAATTAAATTAAATTAAATTAAATTTAATTTAATTTAAATTTAAATGTCTCATTTTGACATAATTTACCTTTTCCCCCCAATTACTAGTATGATGAACAAAATTTTTCCAAACGTTAAACTTTTACCACTTATGAAATAGGACTTAACTATTACTTTTTAAGAGTAATAGTTTTATTTTATTTCTTATCTTAAGGATAAGAGAAGTCTGAAATTTTAATTTTCACCATGAACCTGTTTGATCAGAAAGTATAAAACATCACTACTAGATAAATTAAAATGAAGAATGGAATAAAAACACAAAAGAGGCATCTATATAATGAGCAAATTATGTAATAAGATATTTTAACTACTTCACATTTCTACCTAGCACAATAAAGAATAAACTGGTTCCAAGGTACCACAAGGTTTGGCATTTTTACTGCAAGCTTTAAATCATAGTGTTATTCTACTCAACAAGACATCTCTAAGAAAATGGCAGGTTCATAAGTACAAAAATTATTCTATCTGGTAGGTAATATTCTACATAGCCAATAAGAGAATTCTTTATAAAATGAGATTTTAAAAAGTGCAGAATGTCTGATAATTATCTCAAAGGCTAAAATGAGAAAAATGCAGAACACAGCCATTGGTTAATATGTGGCTTTGAGAAAGCCAGAAATGATTCTATTCCAAGAAATAAGCAGTAATGATAAAAGATGTAAATAATATACTATATGCCTTTTTAAGCCAAAGCATACTTTTCACCTCAGGACAGTTTTGTTTTTTACATTCTCAATTCCCTTTATCCAGAACAGGATCCCATTCTAAGCCATTATATGTAATGTAGCTTGAAATCAGTAAGTGTGATGCCTCTGCTTTCTTCTTCTTTCCCAAGATTGCTTGTATATTTGGGTCCTTTTGTGGTTCCATATGAATTTTAGGATTTTTTCCCTATTTCTATGAAAAATATCGTTGGAACTTTGATACAGATTGCACCGAATCTGTAGATCACTTTGGATACTGTGAACATTTTAACAATACAAATTCTTGTAATCCATGAGTAGGGAATGTTTATCCATTTATCTATGTCTTCAGTTTCTTTCATCAGTGTTTTATAGTTTTCAGTGTACAGATATTTAATCTTCTTGGTTAAATTTATTCCTAAGTATTTTATTTTGATACTATTGTAAATGGGATTATTTTCTTAATTTCTCTTTCCAATAGTTCATTGTTAGTATATAGAAATGCAACCGATTTTTGTATATTGATCTTGTACACTACAACTTTACTGAATTTATTAGTTCTAACTATTATATATATATATATATATATATATATATATAACGTTATAAGAATAGTGTTTTGGTGTAGTCTTTAAGGTTTTCTAATATAACATCATGTCATCTGCAAATAGAAACAATTTTACTTCCTCCTTTCTGATTTGGGTTCCTTATTTCTTTTTCTTGCCTAGTTGCCCTGACCAGGACTACCAGTGCTATTTCGAATAAAAGAGGGAAGAATGGGCATGCTTGTCTTGTTCCTGATCTTGTTCCACTGAATATGATGTTTAGCTGTGGGTTTGCCATATATGGTCTTTTTATATTGAGGTATTTTTCTTCTATACCTAACTTGTTGAGAGTTTTTATCATGAAAAGATGATGAATTTTATTAAATGTTTTGACTACATCTATTGAAGTGATATTACAATATAGATTCTTCATTTTGTTAATGTGGCATATCACATTTACTGAATGCATATTGAAATATCTTCGCATCCCAAGGATAAACCCCACTTGATCATGGTGTTTGAGCCTTAATACCGTATTGTCAAATTCAGTTTGCTAATATTTTGTTGAGGATTCTTGCATCTATATTCATCAGGGATATTGGGTTGTAATTTTCTTTTTTGGCATGTCTTTGGCTTTCATATGAAGGCTCATACTCTGGCATTGGTATGGGCTCATAAAATGAGTATGGGAGAGTATCATCCTGTTTAATTTTTTGTAGGAGTTTCAAAAGGATTGGTATTAATTCTTCCTTAACTGTTTGGTAGAATTCACCCATGAAGCCATGTGGTCCTGGGCTTCCTTTTGTTGGGAGGCTTTTGATTACTGCTTCAATTTCCTTACTCATTATTGTTCTGTTCAGATTTTCTATTTCTTCATGATTCATTGGCAGGTTATATGTTCCCAGGAATGTGTTAATTTCTTCTGGGTTATCCTAGAAGGAATTTGCTGGTGTACAATTATTCATAATAGTTTCTTACAATTCTTAGTATATCTGTGATATCAGTTGTAATGTGTATTCTTTCACTTCTTATATTTCAGTCTTTTATTTCTCCTAATTTAGCTAATGTTTTGTCAATTTTGTTTACCTTTTCAAAAAATCAGCTCTTAGTTTCATTGACCTTTTCTATTGTCCTTCTAGCCTATATTTTATTTATTTCCGCTTTTATTCCCTTCCTTACACTAACTTTGGGCTTAGTTCTTCTTTTTCTAGTTCTTTAGATGTAGTGTTAGCTTTATTTGAGATTTTTTTTTTTTAATGTAGGCATTTATCACTATTTTACTGCTGGACAAGTTGCGGGGAGATGGTAGGGGACATGCCCACCAGCTCTTTCAGGCTCCTGAGAGGATCTCAGTCTGCTCCCACATGCAGTCTAACTAGAAGCCAGAACCTCAAACAGCAGGTAGGAAAGTACACAGTCAAATGCCTTCTAGGGAGAAACTGGGAGATGCATGTTCTTGCCTCTCCTTTCTGTGCTGAGCTGGAGAAGGGAGAGCTGCAAAAAGTGCTTGTGTGCCCATTTAGAAACTGTTTTTGTTGTTATTGTTGTTTAATATGGTCCTATAGGACTTGTAGATGTCAAGCCCTGGTGGCTATTGGAGTTAGGTGACTTGGGTACCTGTTCCTTGAGTGGCAACTGCAAAACTTGAAGCACTATGTGTGGACAATTTCCTTCCAGGAAAAAGCTGGCAACTTGGATTTTTGTTGTTGTTGAAGTGAGCCAGGGAGAGAATATGAGACAAGTGCCCTCCAGCTTTTTAGGGCTCCTAAGAGGATCCCAATCAGCACACACATGCAAACTGATTAGAAGCCAGACCCTCAGGCAGCAGCTGGGAAATTCTGAACTCAAACCCCTTCCAGGGAAAGACTGGGAGATGGGCACATTTGCCTGCTCCATCTGCACTGAGCCCTGGGGAATAGGTGGGGGAGTGTTCATGTGCCTGTTTAACAGCTGCTTCTTTGTTTGGTATGTCCTGTGGAACTTATGAATGCCAAACCCTGTTGACTCTCTGAGCTAGGAGATTTGGGGACCCACCCCTCGCACAGTAGCCTTAAAAGTTGAGCACTAGATGTGTGGTCCAAACCCTTCACTCACAGGAGAAGCTGGGAGTTGGGAGTTCCCTCCCAATTGTAAGGCACTGTGCCAGGAGTGGGGTTTATGGTGTGTGTCTCAGCATTTCCTACCCATTTTGATGTGAGCGTTTTCTCAGTAGGCTGATGTGGAGGAGCTACTCAGTTGGTTTTTAGATATCTTTCAGAGGGAAATGATTCATGTGTAGCTGTACATTTGGCAAATCCGTGGGAGGAGGGAAAGTCAGGAGCCTCCTGTTTTGTCATTTTGGTCGATCTAAAACACTGGCTTTCTAATACTGTATTCTCATTATTTCTTTCCTTTAGTGATTCATGTCACTGTTCCACCAAGATTTCTCTGATTTTCGTTCTGTTAAGAGCAAAGGGAGTGTCTGAATGTAAAGAAAAAATTCCTTTGGTCTCTCCAGGGCCAGCCTCATGGATGTGTGATCTGTTCAGTCACAGAGTCCCCACACTCTTAGGGGCCCCATGCTTAGTTTAATGCTCTGTTGTCACCCTCTTGAAATTCTTAGTAATTTTTTAACTAGGAGGCTGATATTTTTATTTTGCAATGGGCCCCACAAATTATGTAGCTAGTCATGGGTCCCTCTACTGAAGAAGTGAGCAGGATCTCTCCTGATCTAGAATCTACCAAGATATAATAGGGACAAGAAAATAATGTGGAGTAATAGGTAAGGGATGAGATGAGGATGGAACATGAGCTCCAACTTTGTTATCCTATGTGAAAAGAATAAGTCCCCAAAGGTTAAACAACTTGCCTGAAATTATTGCTTGTTTGTGTCAGAGCTGAAGCTAGAAGCCAGATGATCAGACTCCCAGCCTCTTTTTTAGTCTGGTTTGTCTTCCACAGAATGGATATCGTAACATTTATAAATCATCCCCCCCCCAAACAGGTAGACATGAATTGTTATTTATTAATATATAAATATTAATTAAGAATGCCTGTCAATTGATCTGAAAACTACTTGTTTGGGGATCAGTGAGATGTTTAGTTACATTTGATGCTATGTGGAAATATTAAAACCCCTCTTTTTTAAATAAAAAAGCATTTCCATATTTTTTATTCCTCTCTTTGAAAACCTTTAGATGAAATTACAACTTTTGTTGCATAATATATCCTCCACTGACATATCATTGTGCACTGTTTGTTCTATCATAAGTAGTTGCTATGCAAAGGAGCTAAATGACTCACAGTAGAATCATGACTTGAAGAAACTAACAGATAAAATCCTAAACATTACTAATAATTCTAGTTGAGAATTAGAAAACAGTCTGTGAGTGTATTGCAAATATGAAAAGTTCAGAGGAAACATAGAATTACTGCTCCAGGATTTTTTCAAGTTGTTAAAAGAAATTACAGACTTCATTATTTTTAGGAATAACTTTGAATAATCACAATTATTTGAGTTCAGAACCACTTTGGCAAATGCAGGAAAGAAGTATTAACCAAATAGCTTAAATCCTCTATAGAGCCATAAATGCTTTACCATTTACTTCTCCAGATAGGCCAAGAAAGAGCAATTCATGGGTCAGTGGATTTGGGTTCTACAACCGGCACATATGCCCTAAGATAGTGAGCCTGACACACACTTAAGAATATCTGAGATTTCCACACTACCATTTTCTTGGCATTTTTTCCTAACAAAAAGTGATTTTATAGAAAACTCTGAATGCCTAATTTTCCTGAGTTTTTATGTTTTCAGAGACTAGAGATGGGGCAAGCAGTAAGACACTGGCAGATAAAATGACTTTGTGTGGAGTGACATTTACATTATCAATGCCCAGGTAATAAGTTTTTCATATCTGGGTAATGTGCTGTAAGCTTTAAGATTTGCTATCTCTTCATTGTATGAAATGTCCCCACCAAAGATATTTATGTATTTTGTATTTGGTATATGAAGAGAAAAAATAATATGAACATCCCAAGTTGTACCGCCATGTTAATTTGTTTTTAAAAAATATTTATTTACCTCATCCTATCTATACAACAAAGCACAATGATAGGCATTGTAAGAGAGTATATATTAAAAATGAAAGACACTGCTCTGGCTCTTTTAACATTTATTATTTAGTTGGATAGAGAAGACAAACATAAGAAGCAAATAAAACACTAAAAGGAAAAGCTTTTGCACAGCAAAGAAAGCTGTCAACAAAACAAAAAGGCAACCTACTGAATGGGAGAAGATATTTGAAAATGATATAGCCAATAAGGAGTTAACATCCAAAATATATAAATAACTTATACAACTCAACAACAAAAAAATCTGATAAAAAAAAAAATGGGCGGAGGACCTGAATAGACATTTTTCTAAAGAAGACATACAGATGGCCAAAAAAACACATGAAAAAATGCTGAACATCATGAATCATCAGGGAAATGCAAATCAAAACCACAATGAGATATCACTTCACACCTGTTAGAATGGCTAGAACAAAAAAGACAACAAATAACAAGTGTTGGCAAGGATATGGAGAAAAGGGAACCCTTGTGCAACTGTTAGTGGGCATATAAATTGGTGCCACCACTGTGGAAAAGTATGGAGGTTCCTTAAAAAATTAAAAATAGAATTACCATATGATCCACTAATTCCATTACTGGATATTTGCACAAAGAAAATGAAAACACTAATTTGAAAAGATATGTGCACCCATGTGTTTGTTGCAGTATCATTTACAATTGCCAAGATACGGAAGCAAACCAAGTGTCCATTCATTCATGAATGGATAAAGATGTGGGATATATATACAATGGAATATTACTCATCCTTAAAAAGGAATGAGATCTTGCCATTTATGACAACACGGATGGACCTAAAGAGTATCATGCTAAGTAAAGCAAGTCACACAGAGGAAAACAAATACCATATGATTTTACTTACATTTGAAATCTAAAAAACAAAACAAAAAGCAAAGCAGAATTAGACCCATAAATACAGAGAACAAACTGGTGGTTGCCAGAGAGGAGAGGGGTAGGGGAGATGAGCAAAATGGGTGAAGAAAAGTGGGAGGTACAGGGTTCCAGTTATGGAATGAATAAGTCACAGGAATGAAAGGTACAGCATGGGGAACAGAGTGAATAGTGTGACACATAGCAGCTATGCTTGTGGTGTGTGCAGTTGTTGAATCACTATGTTGTACGCCTGAAACTAATGTAACATTGTGCGTCAACTGTACTTCAATTAAAAAAAAGAGGCAAACAGAGACTATGGGCAGATTACACTCTGAGTAGTAAAAAGTCAGTCAAAGCAGTACCCATGTAAGATGGAGTTGCACTGTGAAAGCTTTTGAAGAAGGTCATTTGACTCAGATCTTGAAGGCACTAGATGCAAATCAAGGAAATCTATGCAAAATGCCAAAGCAGGGGATTGGGATAAGGTCAATGAAAACCAGGGTAGTATAAGAGCTTTATGTTTAAGTTCAGGGTCCTGTAAGCTTTCCTCAGCCTGCCCACCCATTCCCTACTCCTGATAATGCCTTATGCATCTGTCTCCATCCCCTGCTCCGTGTGCATGAATCCAGTGTGTTTGCAAGGTCAAAAAAAATAAAAACAGCAGCTACCCAGGAGGACCCAACTATCTGAGGGTAGGGTAAGAAACACATACAGATACAAAATATATCCCTAAACTGCAAACTGTGAATGATGGATGGCGGTAACCAGATTAAAAGTAGGTTACCTTTAGAGATGGGACAGAGGATGCCAACCTTGGACAGGATTCTGGCTTGCTGAGTGGATGGGGCACGCTGGTCAGAAGGAATGGTGCTGGAGTAGGGCACCAGGTGGGCATAAGGGTGTCATATGTGGGACACTGACCCACTGAGAGATGAGACAATCACATGGGTCTATTTGGATAATGACAAGAGTTCTGTTTCGTTGTGTTTCAGTACTAGCCCCCAGCAGAGCCTCCCTTGGTTCGTCCGCACATCCATGCTTTACATTCAGGGGCAACTTCTCAATGTTTCAGATAATTTCATATACCCACCTGCCTTTGGGGGCATGAAATTTGGTAATGGGTTTACCATTCTGTTTGTCCCAACTGCCTTCTATCAAAGTTCTTCTTGGGGACTGTAGAGGCTTCCGGAAAGTCGGGAATGTGGCAAGCCTGTTTCCAGATGTGACAGATAAGAATGCAAAACTTTTCTCAGTAGTCTTAGGGAAACAGTGACAAAGACTGTATTTCTATGTAAAGTGCTTAGAATAGTACTTGGCACATATTAAGCCCTATACATGCAATGATTATGTAAATATGATAAACTATATCAATATAGTGGTATTATTATGAACAATTGTTACTGATTACTCTTGTGTCGAACACCTTGTTTTATACCACTCATTACTTTTTTTAAAAATCGTGGTAAAATACACATAACAAAAAATGGTTGGCACGTACATTATAGGAGTACAGCTCAGTGGCATTAAGTACGATCGCCCGGCTAAGCTGCATTGAGGCTCTTTCTCTGTAAGCCCGCATTTTCCCAGTAGGCGGCGTCTGGTTCGACTGCCAGAGTTCAGCAAGTCTCACCCAGAGGTGGAGCATTAATTATCGGGGCTAAAAGACTTGAACAGCTTGCATTGACTTTCTTCAGTGGGTTTAACTGGCTTAATTATGTTTTCTTCAAGGGTAGGGACTATTTAACATTCGTTTATGTCTGGAGTCCACAGGGCTAGTATGGGATTCAGAAATTATTATAAATTATTCAGAGACAAATTGGATAATTTTAAACAGAAGTAAGTAAAAATTTTATGAGTATACAGTTCATTGGTTGCCAACGAAGGAGGCATGAAGCAGGGAGATGTAAATCAGCTGTGCCAGAGACTAAATGAGGAAGAATGCTCACCATGCTACATGGCAGTATGTATTGTGAAGACTATAATTTTCTGCAGTGCGTCATAAGGGTCTTTACAAACCATTGGCTGGTGATGATAGTGTGGTTTGATATTGGTCAGGTATGATAAAGAATCTTCTCTGCCCTCCTAGCAGCTACCCTCCTAAATCAAAAAGTCTCACACTTCTTCCGAGGCAAAGTAATTGAGAGCACCATGCTCTCAGCAAAAAAAAATAAAATGCTCTCGACTTGTTCCCCTAAAAGATGTAAAGTTGCTTATAAGAAAAGAAAAACGACTACTAGATAACTTATGTTAGAAATAGAAGAGAAAGCAAAAATAGAGGTGGGAACATAAACGGGACCCAAGAAAGAGAGGAATATGGAAATGCGGACCAGAAACCCCCACAGCTTGCTTTGAGAGGGCTTGGGTTTAGCAGGAAGTTTTAAAATAGCAGATGTAAAAAGTAAAACCTTATCCGTTGTACAGTAGAGTTTCCCCCAAAAAAATATTCAAAGGAAGCACTTTTCTTGATACTGAAATTAAAAATAAATTTCTCCCAAAGGACCACAGAAAGAGGTCATCATGTAGTGTGTCGAGCATCTACAAGAGCAGATTTTATAAGGCTGTTTCCTGTGCATCCCTCAGGAATGGCTGATGCATCCCCACCAAAGCACAGCTCAGTAAAAGGTCAGTGCTATGTGATCCAAGTGCATGGCTCTCTGATGGTTCAGCTTAAGCCAAAGGTAGATTTCACAGTCTCTAAAGGAAAATAGTTTTCCTTTAGACACAGCTCGTATCATAAATATTGTTTTTTCTAAGTCATGATTCTGATAGTCATTTGTAGCAATGAGCTCAAGATTGTACATGAAAGTTTTGCAGAGTTCTTGCACCAAATTCTATTTTAAGCAAATGGTAGTAGAAGCCGAAAGTTTCCGAACAATTTTTGGGAAAGAAAATGTAAATTGAGGGACGCCTGGGTGGCTCAGTCATTAAGCATCTGTCTTCAGCTCAGGTCATGATCCCAGGGTCCTGGAATCGAGCCCCGCATTCAGGCTCCCTGCTCCATGGGAAGCCTGCTTCTCCCTGTCCCACTCCCCCTGCTTGTGTTCCCTCTCTCGCTATGTTCAAATAAATAAAATCTTTAAAAAAAAGAAAAAAGAAAATGTAAATTGAGAAAAGTATTTCCATTAATCTAATTTTTGCCTGTAATCTTGGAATAGAGCACCATTCTGTTTTGGTAGTAAAACCCCTTAACCCAGCTCACAGAAGGATACCTATGGTAAACACATCAACAATCAAACATTATATGTACAGACATAATCTGATTCTTATTTATAATTTATTTCATTTAATACAGATTAATCATTTCTAATAATCACTTTTCCTGAAAATGAATATAACGTTTTTGGCATCATTCAATTCCATTAAACAAATATTTATTGTTCATCATTTACAGAAAACAAAGTTTTAGTTACTGCAGAGAAATGCCTAGCAGATGAACAGCCCTAAGAAACTAACAGACTTATTTATAAATTTCTAGCTATTAAAGCCTGGTTTGAGTAATCACATATTAATATTTTCTTACTAGCTAACTTCTTAATATTTTATGGTGTGTTGTCATATTAACACTCAGTCCAATGGACTCTAAACAAATTGTTTCCCCCAGAAATGGGAATCTAGGGCCTAGATTTTGACATAGCAATGTTAACGAGCTCCCTAGATAAGGTATTTGCTTTAAGAATGTGCCATTTATCAAGATTAAAGCTTTGCAAATAAAACCAGGTTTATATTTAACTACCTTCCCCCATTCTTTCCCCCCTCCCCAAAGTGCTATTTCCCTAACACTTTACTCACTGTACTTTCAGTACTCAAAAGATGCCAGTTTTTCCTGTTAAGAGAATGTCTTTCAAAGGAACCATTTTTAAGCCTATTTTACCAAGACATTTCTTGTCCTTTTGTGTTTAACTCCTGTAAAGTACTGGCCTACCTAAACCCAAGGCCACACTTCAAAAAAACACCCTTTCTCAGGGCGCCTGGGTGGCTCAGTTGGTTAAGCAACTGCCTTCAGCTCAGGTCATGATCCTGGAGTCCCAGGACCGAGTCTGCCTCGGAGTCTATTTCTCCCTCTGACCCTTCCCCCTCTCATGTGCTCTCTCTCATTCTCTTTCTCCGATAAATAAAATCTTAAAAAAAAAAAAACAAGAAAACACCATTTCTCATACTGGGCTGTAGTTTTTTGCAACCTAAATCTATATGGATGTGGAGGGATGTTAAATTCAATTGCAGGCTTCTCCTAGGATATGTACTTGGAATGCCAGGCTTCTGGCTGATTTCCTAATCCTTATTCCAACCCTTTGTTTTCCGTCTGTGACCTTTGATCTGTCCCAGTCCTTGGACTATTAAGGATCTGTTAGAAAACATTAGTCACTTGTTAATTTTTTCTTTCTTCTGTCTTTTTTCATTTTCTCTTTCCTCTTTCCAGAGAAAATGACCTTTTTTATCATGTCTTTTTCTCCTTTTGTCTGTACTGAAGCTTCTATTCCATTAAAACTTCACCTTAGTCATGAGCAAGTTTCTCTTCAGTCATTTCACTGATTATTTTGTAAGTGCCAGCCACTTTTATAAGTACTGAAGAGAACAAAGCAGACAAAATCCGCCATCTAATGGCATTTACCCTCAAGTCAGAAAAGAAAGACAATACACAATAAGGAAAGCATATAGGATGTCAGACATTATTAGGTCCTAAGACGAAAATAAACCAGAGGGAACAAGGTGTTTGTGAAAGGGAGAAGGTCAATATTAAATAGTATAGGCAGGGGGTAACATTTAAGCAAAGACCAAAGGAGGTGGGGTGAGGAAGTAAACAACACAGATACATGGGAGAAAAAACTGGCCCACAGAAAAACAGTGAGTGCAAACATCCTGCAATAAACTCATGTTCCCAGGGAGCGGGGGTTGATCCGGGAACAACGAGACCAAGAAGGCTGAAGCTGACTGAGCCGGAGCGGGTGCAGGAGAGCAGGTGAGATCAGTCAACGGTAAGATGGGACCGTTAAGTGGGACAGAATTGGGAAGAGGTGGCTTGGGGGGAAGTGGGGGGGGGGGGGGGGGGTTGGCAGTGTAGCTCTAGAAAGCCCTGGGGTTTTTTGCTGAATGAGAATGGGAAGTATACTCAGGAGTTTTGAACAGAAAATTTATGACCTGAGTTATGCTTTAAATGAATCTTTCTGGCTGCTGTGTACTATAGAGGAGCAAGGATATTCGCAGGATGACCAATTTAGAAGCAGTAGCTGATATCCCTGTAAATGGAGAGGAGCAATAAAGGTGGTAAAAGTGGTGGGTCTCTGGACAGATTTTAAGCTGACAGGATTTGCTGATGCACTAGGCAGTGTACAGTGTAACAGCTGTCCTCCCACAGATTATGGGTAAACATCCACCCCAGTGAAACATTAGCAGTGCTTTTCTAAAAGCCTAGCGTTTGTCTAAATGATCCTCTTTGTGTTTTCTATCAATTGTTCACAGATCACTTCGCCTTCCACTCTGCTTCACCAGCCGATTCCTGTGAGCATGGCCTGAACCTCCTCATCTCTCATAACGAGTCCGGGTGGGCAATGGGAAACCCAACCAGCCTGAAACTCCTTGTGGATCTCCTAAACTTTGAGCCCACCCACTCATAGATTTCCCTCCCATTCTCTCAGCCCATATCCTCTCCTGTGGGCTCCCTCCTGGCTTCACTTTCTTCTCCAACATTCCTTACAAACCCTCCCAATGCTCCTGTGGGTGTCCTTCCGTCCTTCATCCCTGTGCCCTAGAAGTCCCCAGCCTTGGATTGGTCCAGCCCCCACATTCTGCCAGCCCACAGCAAGTCTGTATCGTAGGGTCCAGCATGCTTGGCTGGGCAACCACTCCGCACCTCCACTGTAGTCTCTTCCCATGTAAAGCTACTGTCAACGTTCTGTACAGCCTGGCAGAGCCTGTCCCATTCCTGTTTATATATATATATATATATATATATATATATATATATATATATATAGTCCCCAATTTATGATGGTTGGACTTAGGATTTTTTGACTTCATGGTGGTACAAAAGGGACACACATTCAGTGAAACTGTACTTTGAAATTTGAATTAGGATCTTCTCCCCAGCTAGCCATATGTGGGACGATCCTCTCTCATGATGCTGAGCAGAGGAAGCGAGGCACAGCTCCCAGTCAGCCCTGTGATCATGACAGCAAACAATCAACACACAACTGTTCTGTACACAGATGACCATTCTGTTCCTCACTTTCAGTATTCAACAAATTACATGAGATACTCAACACTTTATTATCAAACAGGCTTTGTGTTAGATGATTTTGCCCAACTGTAGGCTAATGTAAGTGTTCTGAGCATGCTTAACATAGGCTAGGCTAAGCGATGATGTCTGATAGCTAAGGTGTATTAAGTATTTTCAACTTACAGTGGGTTTATTGGGACAGAAACCTGTCTTATGTAAAGGAAGATCTGTGTATTAGAAAATAAATTATCTCACCACTTGGCGTGGCTGAATAATCTCGTCTGTTCTGGCCTCAGATGGAATTCATTCTGTGTGACTTGAGGAAGCTCAAGAGCTGAGTCACAGACAGGACTTCGATGGCTACAACCTCCCAAGTGACTGTCTGCTCCCAGTGTACCTCTCCAGAACTTCCCAGGCCCTTCCCAAGGGCACACCCTGAACCCTGGGCCATGTGCATTCTCGTTCCAGTGTGGTAGCTCAGACAATTGACGAAGGTGTTTGTGGTGGGGGAGATAAGACTTCTGAACAGCATCTTGAGGAATTGGTGAGCAGCTTGTAACTAAACATCGTGGGTATACAGGTGAGTAGTGGAGGATGAGACTGGCGGGGGAGGGGGGCTAGCCAAAGTCAGGAATAACAAGTCCCAGCTTTATTCAGGAAGCACCCAAAATTCTTGAACAACCAAAAGGAAGGATAAGGGTAATATTGGACATTAGAAAGATTATTCAGACTGTGGTATAGAGGAAGAGACTAGAGGCAAACAAAACAACAACCCTACAATCAAATAAATGCAAGTCAGAGGATGAAGGTAATGGTTCATTGATACCTGAAATAAGGTTAACAACAATAGGTTTGTTCTCGTAGGGTGTGCTACCTTTTCACACTGGATGGGATATTTTAAGACTGGTGAGTGATGGTGGCATTCTAATTTAGATGTCAAGGATGGCAGCAGGCTGGCAGAGGCAGGAGGGAGGAATGCTTCCACAAAGTGAATGCTGAGCAATCTCCAGGGCACTTTCCCAAAGGGCCCTGTTGGTGTGGCAATCCCTCGCCTGTCTGGAACCACATTCCCAGCCCACACAGGCTGAGCAGGCCCTTTAGATGGGTTGCTCCATGACTTGGCTTAGCTGTGGGGTGATGCTTTGATGACTACATACAAAATTCTGGACCCAGTATTTAAGAAACAGGGAGAAGAATTACTTGTGAACTGAGTTGGCCTTTTACTGGAGACCACAGCACAGTCATTTACTTGCTTGTGACAGAGGTTACCAGTTTTGGGGCCATTCAGGAGCACAGGGTTGTGTAGGATTTGGATGACTGATTCACCACCAATTCACCAGATGAGCAGCCCAAAGTTGGGGACTGTCTTGTCATTGTTTCTTGGTGGCACCAAGTACAATGCCTTGGAAAACAGGCTCTCAATAAACTCTTGTTGAGGGAACAAATGTGACGTTGATGTACTGAGATTTCCTGTCCCACAGTCCCCATCCATAAACTGAGAAAAAAGTCTCTTTGTACCCATCTATTTGTATCTACCATACTTCTGAGAATGAAGTAAAAATATAAGTTCTAGTAAATATATTTGAAAGGCATTTCCATACTCTGCTTTCCAGGATAACTGCTTTGTGGTACATCATATTGAAAAGTAAAAAAAAATATATATGTAATAACTAGAAGAAAACATAAAAGGCTGCATGATATGGAGGATTAGTACTGGACTTCGAGTCTGTACATCCGAATACTATTTTGAGTCTGCTTCTAACTCTCTTGGTGATCTTGGTACGTTGATTTACATTTCTTGGCCTCAGCTTCAATATTATTTTCAAAATTAATAGTGTACGATTATAATTATGTTTTACTAAATTCCATCATTATTTCTACTGTAGAACAAAGCTCAAGCTGGGCCAACAGGCATGTTTCCCATTTCATCATATCATATCACATGTCCGTTAAATTGTCTGTAACTTAGAGTCTTCTTCTGGAAAGTGATGCAATAGACAGGCTGATCTTAATTCTTACCTTTGCTCTAAAATTCTATGTCACACAACAGGTAAGAATCAGTGCTTCTTTCCTAACTGCACTATACCATATGTAAAAAAACCTGTTGGACTCCTTCATACTGTGTAGGTCACTGCTTGCTGGGGCAGCTGTCCTTGAGATTTTGTAATGGGTCATTTAAGGGATTAGAATCAGTGATCTATAGAGGACCATTCATTCACCAAGATTCATTAAGTTCCTTCAACTTGCCAGAAAAACAAGAGCTTAAGACAAGACCTCTGCTCTCAGTCTCCTCAATAAGATAGATCAGGTAAATAAATATGATCATTTTATCATTCACTTTATGTTACTTCTATTTTACTTTATATTAGTATGTTTCCACTCTTAAAGGGTTTCCTTGTCTCCTAGAGTATACATGTAGTCCCCGAGATTGTTTTTGGAATATTAGTATTACATAAATTTAAATCATTTCTAAATCTAGAATTGTTTTTATTTATGGCATAAGACTTTTCCAAATTTAATTTCCTTCATGTGGATCAACAGTTTTGCCAGTAACATTTATTAAATTATCCATCCTTTTTTCACTTAATTGAACAAAACAGTTGTCATTTATTAAATGTTCATAGATAGTGAGCCCTATTTCTGGATTCTCTGGTCTGTTTCACTTACATAGTTGGCTATTCCAATAACATTACCAATTTTTTTTTAATCCAGCACCTTTAAAGTATGTTCTGACATCTGGGATGTAAGTATACCTTGCTAGTCTTTCTTTGCAAAATTTTATTGGCCATTCTTATACATTTAGTATTCTATATAAACTTTAAGATAATTTTGGAACCATAATTGGATACTGTTTGGATTCCAACTGGAACTACATTAAGATTATAAATTGGTGAAAGGAACATTTTTATGATGTTTTCCTATCTAAGGGCATAGTGTGACCATTTTTTTCAAACTTTGCTTTATGTTCTTCAATAAGATTTGACTATTTGGCAAACAAGTCAATAAAAAGTGTATTTTAAAAAATAATATTTTCAATGAAGAGGACAAAGGGTTTATAAAATATAAAAGGCTCTCATTAGTTGATAAGATAGGGATAAACAACCATAAGAAAAATGAGCAAAGGACAAAGATAGGTAAAATATGGAAAAGTAAATCCAAACAGCTTACAAACATATGGAAAGATGTTCAAACTCACCCATAAAGACTTTCAAACTGAAGATAAAAGGGGGTAGCTCTTTATACCAGGGTTTCTCAACCTTGGCACTGTTGGCCTTGTAGGCTGGATAACTCTTTGTTGTGGGGCTGTCTTGGGGATGGTAGATGTTTGGCAGAGTCCCTGGCTCAGTCCACTATAAGCTAGTAGCACCTATCACCCACCATGACTAACAATTATGACAGTCAAAAATATCTCCAGACTTTGCCAAATGTCTCCTGGAAGGGACAAAATCACTACAAGTTGAGAACCACTGATTTTCCACCTATCCGACTAGCAAAAATTAAAACAAAAAATTGATTACACCTATTGTTGGCAAGGATGCAGTGCAAAACAAATACTCTCATGTTGCTGGTTTATGGAAAACAACTGAACAATGCCTATTAAAATAAAAAAACGCATATACTCTTTGACCCAGCTATCCCACTCCTGGAAATAAATTTCATAAAAATGAAGCAAACAATACATAGACATATATTGTACAAGGATGTTAATTGCAGCATTGTGGGCAGTGAACAAAAACCTAGAAACAGAGTCAATGGCCATAAATAAATTATAGTGCACCCACACAATGGGGCATCAGAAAGAATTAGAGCTTACCCTTATCACAATGGAGCGTTTTCTACAAATTATTCCTGAGGAAAGCAAGATTTGAAATTACATAATATAATTCTTTTTGAAAAACACAAATCCCCACATGCTTTTATATATTAATAGAGAAAAAAAACCTGTCCCTCAATAGCTTATTTACACCTACAGAATAGGCAAAAATATTTGCATGTCATCTCTCTGACAAGGCTCTAATATCCAGATTATATAAAGAATTCTTACAACTCAACAACAAAAAGAGAAACAATCCAATCAAAAGTGGGCAAAAGACATGAATGGATATTTCTCCACAAAAGATATATACATGGCTAACAAATACATGAAAAGGTGCTCAACAGCATTAGTCATCAGGGAAATGCAGATGAAAATCACAATGGGATACCACTTCACACCCCTTAGGATACATATTTAAAAAAAAAAAAAAAAGGAAAACTACAAGTGTTGGCAAGGATGTGGAGAAACTGGAACCCTTGTACATTGCCGGTGGAAACACTAACTGGTACAGGCTCCGCAGAAAACAGTTCAGCAGTTCCTCAAATAGTTAAACAGAATTATGAAAAGAACTGGCAATTCCACTCCTCTGCACCCAAAATAACTGAAAACCAGTATTCAAACAAACACTTGCCCACTCATGTTCATAGCAGCACTATTCACAATAGCCAAAAAGAAGAAACAACCCAAAATGTCCATCGATTGAAGCATGGAGAAACAAAATGTGTTATACACATAAGATGGGATATGTTTCAGCCATAAAAAGAGATGAAGTACTGATTCTTTGCTACAATGTTGATGAGCCTTAAAATTATTATGCTAAATGAAAGAAACTAGATACAAAAAGGTCACATACTGTATGATTCCCTTTGTATGAAACATCCAGAATAGGTAAATCCATAGAAACAGAAAGCACATTTAGTGTTCCCCAGGGGCTGGGGGAAGGGAAGAAGAGAAAGCAATTGCTTAATGGCTACAAGTTTCCTTTTGGAGTGGCGAAATGTCTTAGAACTATGTAGCAATGCTGGTTACACAACAATGCGAATGGACTAATGCCACTGAGTTGTACATACAGAGAGTTAATGGATAATCTTATATTATGTGACTACTACCCTGATTTAAAAAATATATTCTATTTGCCTCTGTATTCCTTTCCTATTGCTGCATAACAAATTACCGCAAATTTAGTAGCTTAAAAAATTACAACTTTTAAAATTTTTATTATTTTTTTAAAAATTACAACAACAATTTAGTTCATGGTTCTATACATCAGAAGTCCAGGTGGGCTTGGGTGTGTTCCCTACCTAGAGTTTCACAGGCAGAAATTAAGGTGTTGGACAGGCTGGAGGCTCTGAAGAAGAATCTACTTCTCAGCTCTTTTAGGTTGTTAGCAGAATTCAGTTACTTGTGACCGAAAGACTGAAATCCCCAATTCTCGCTGGCTGTCAACCAAGAGTCAATCTCAACTACTATGGGGAGCCCACATCCTTGGCACATAGCCCCCTCCAGCAGCAGCACATCAATCTTTCTCTTCAAATATCTCTTTCTCTTCTGCTACCATCTGGAGAAAATTCTCTGCTTTTAAAGGGCTCTTGTGATTAGATTGGGTCCACCTGGATAATCTCATGTTGCCGTATAATGTGTCGCAGGTGCATTATCTCATCAAATTCACGGGTTCCACCCCACACTCAAAGGGGTAGGGATTATACAAGGGCAAGGGTCACTGGGGGTCATTCTTAGAGTATGCCTAGCATACTCTCTTAGAGAAAAATAATGAAAACATTTTCTGCCCAATTGAGAACAATTATTATTTGTTAATGCCCAACATTTCAAAGAGGATTTGAGGTGCCTAAGGATTTATACCAGGGAAATTTTCAGAACCAGTGACTTACAGATTAACACAGTTCAGGTCTCTCAGCCTCAGGGAAGGGACAGAAAGCTGTTCTTAACAGGTAGACTTCTCTTTCTGAGGCCTCTGCTCTTTCTTTCTCTTTCCTTCTTCTCTTCTGCTAAAGCACTGAATGTACAAAGTAATTGCCAAGAGGACCACTGGTGTTCTCTCTGGCGTCATGATGAGAGGTAAATACTACGGCTACAGTTTAGGAACTAGATAATTGTATTATGTAGATTAGATGTTCTCGCTTTTTGGTCTCAAGATTCCTGTTATTTAGGATCCTAAAGACTTCTTGTTTTTGTGGCTTATTCCTATTGATCGTTACCATATCAGAAATTAAATCCGGAAAGTTTATTAAACACATAAACATGCAAGCCCACATTCTCTTAGCCTTTAGAGTGATGATGTCATCACATATCAGGTAGCCTCTAGAGTGGAAAAGTAAGGCTTATTATTAAATAAAGGAAATAAAGTCTTAGTATTATTATGAAAGTAGTTTGACCTCCTGGAGCTCTAAAAAGGTCCCAGGGACCCCTAGGATTTTCTGGATCACACTTCGAGGCCCACTGGTAGACGTAAATAACGTCAACCGCATTTCTTTAGATTAATCAACCCATATTTTGGTGCATTCACTTGTGCAGCCTTAAAAACAAATCTTTTCCTTTACTGGCAGGTTGCTGCATCCGGTAGATTCATTTTTGTGGCTGATGTATCTGCTTGCAAAAAAAAAAAAAAAGTTACTTGCTATCACAGGAGGAAAATTGAGCTAGATGTGTGGTAACATATTAAAGCAAAACAGAGAGTCCAAATACTTGGTTCTGTGAACTTCTGAAAGAATCTGCTACTTTGCAAATACTACAGAGGGAAAAAATTGCTTTAAATGGTGCAGCTCGGTCTGCAGTGGAATGATTGGGACAGAGTCAGGCTGAGTCAGGCAGAAAGAGGCTTAGAGAGAGATGAGAGAAAGCACAGGGTATTCTTGTCATGCTTTGCCCTTGAAAACTATGCCAAGACCTCTTTTTTGTTTTGTTTTGTTTTGTTTTTAATAAAGAGATCGATATTTCTTGATTGCTTTAGTGACTCAGGATTTGCCACTTTCCTTTTAAACACAGGCCATAGCTACAGTTATGTTTGCCTTCTTGGTGTCCTGCTTGAAAAAAGTAATGAGATAAAGCTAAAGCCCTTTCATTAGGACTCCACTGCACTCGTTCATTCTCTAAATGTTTTATCCACTTTCTTCTGTTGGTAAACGCCCCGGGTGCTTAGATCCTGGGCTTCTAGTGTCTTTTTACTGGCAGATGAATGCAACTTAAGACACGAGAGCTGAGGGAGGAAAAGTCTGGCATTCCCCCACCCCAAGGTTAAATCTTGCCCGAGCCTTGGCAGCTCAGCCAGTCTCTCGTGAGCAGTCTGAATAAACTCCGGAGGGATGGTGACTAAGAGCGGGAGAGAGTGAGTATGTGGAACAGCGCATTCCTTTCGGCGGGGACTAGGCCCTCGGGGAGGAACACCGAGCTGACCGGAGCGAGCGCGCAAGGCGCTCCGCCTGACTGGCGCGCACCGCCGCAACAAACGCGGCTCCGCAACCGGAGTCCTCCATGTCTTCAGCCCAAGCCCTGCAGGTCGGCGGACGTCAGCGGACTCGCGCTCAGCCCGCGCCCATTCGCATCCTCTGAGTCAGCGACCAATGGGAGAGAAGCCAAATTCTAGGCGTCCGCTGCGATTGGCTGCGCGCGCGGGGGCGGTGGCTGGGGGGCGGTCCTGGGGGGGTGGGTCTCGCATTCGGGCGGTAACACGCGAGGCGTCCGCAGCGGGGAAAACTGGAGGGCTGCCCGCGGAGGCGGCAGTTAGCCCTGCGCGACCTGGCTCCGCTGCGAAGGGCGCCGCTCGCGATTCCACGTTTCCGCGCCGCGGCAGCGCTAGAGCCTCACTGAGGCGGGCGGAGGAGGAGAGGGAGAGGAGAGGGGTCGGGCCGGGTCCCCGCCCTCCGCATCCCGAATGGATGTGCCCGGCCCGGGGTCCCGGCGGGCGGCGGCGGCGGCTGCCACCGTGCTCCGGCGCACGGCCCGCGTGCCCCGCGAATGCTGGTTCTTACCCACTGCGCTGCTGTGCGCCTACGGCTTCTTCGCCA
Organism: Neomonachus schauinslandi; assembly: GCF_002201575.2. NCBI lineage: Eukaryota > Metazoa > Chordata > Mammalia > Carnivora > Phocidae > Neomonachus > Neomonachus schauinslandi. The sequence goes on from NC_058408.1 coordinate 56,537,695, forward strand.
GCCTCAGGCCGTCCGAGCCCTTCCTGACCCCCTACTTGCTGGGGCCCGACAAGAACCTGACGGAGAGGGAGGTAGGCGCGGAGGCGGCCCGGCGGCGGGCACGGCGGAGAGCGGGCGCTGGGGAGGCGGTTCAGGAGAGGAGCGAGTGAAAAGGGCGCTCGAGCCTCCGGACGCTTTCTGGGCAGGGAGCTCTGCCTTTTCGCAGTCGGAAGGCGGCTCGGTGCTGACGCTGCACTACTCTGTGCAGGTTTCCGGGCGTCTGTTGGCTGTATGGGGCAAGTCTTCTGTGAAGGGCTCGGAACACGCGTCAGGAGCCCCAGCACGCGTGCGCTTCAGGCGGAGTGCCGATGCTGCTGCCCTGCACTGTGCTCGGATTGGCCCAGCAGTTCCGGCTGGGCGGCGGGAGGGGGCGCAGCGGGGTATTTGGAGAAAAAAGTGAAAACGGCAAGTTGTACTTTGGGCGTGGGAAAGGGTTAGTAAATGTTTGTTGACTGAAAGTAGGGAACCAGGTGCTAAGTAACCCCTGCTTTTTGAAAGAATCTTCCCTCTCCCCGCTGCTCCCTCTTTCTTCCCATACCTTACTTTGTTTACCTTCGACAGGTTGGATGTACTCAAATAAGGACAGAACAGAACAACAAACAAAAATCCATCATCTTAATTTGTTTTGATTATTAATTAGGTGAGGCTTTGTTCAAGGACTTGCTGTACCCCCTCATGCCCTACCTCCTGGGATAAAAGCAGATACTGAGATGGTATCACATAATTGGCACTTAATTATAGTTTTTCTTGCATGGTGAATTGTTGGTTCACAGATGTTAGTTTTGCTTCTCAGCTACAGGCGTGAAATCGGAGGTCTGGTATTCCTTTCTAGAACACTACAAAGGGTGAAAGCTGAGTGGGCGCTGAATAGCTGTTTTTTCATATGCCTACCTTCCCTCCCTTCCCTTCCCTCCCATTTAAACTTTACTCTTCTTCCTGTGGTTAGTAATCACCTCTTTGAGTAGCAACTCACTATCCCTGCGTAACAGGTCAGAGCAGGATATAATTACTCACAGTCCAGTTTGTTGGTGCTTTGCTGCTCCGTTTTCAAGGACACAGCAGGGAATTGAAAGTCAGTGTTGAATCCTAGATGGAGGGCTTCATTTGAATTTCTTATATTGTCTTACTCCAGCAAATATCATTGGCGTTTACCCAACTTTAGATCTTCTATTTCTCGGTCTTAAGGACCACCCCGCAAAGCACAGTCACGTTACTCGTTACCTATTTGAATTTTAACACTGGTTACATTTTTTAACATTGTGAACAGAATGATTTTGCAAGAAGAAAATTATTGCAGTAAATATGAGAGAGTGATTCTGGAGACAGCCACTGACTCTGAGGTGCAGTCACTGAAGCAGAAATGATACTTCCTGAGCTGCTTACAATGAAAGTTTCATGTGAACTGCCATGTGATCTGCACAGTGTGTGCACCTTGCTTGAGAGAGGGGCACACGGGGAGAAACATGCTCCCAACATTGGTATTTGAAAGTTGATCTGTTTTGTCATATGCCCTGGGCAGAGGAGTTGTTATGTCATGTGTCATCATGTGCCCTGTCTAATCAGAGAGCTTTCTAGGGTGAGTGCAATACGTTCAGTGGCACTGGAGTAGAACAAGGGTGCTAGACCTGGTAAATATAAATATTTGCTGATTATGTAACAAACACATAGCACAATTTCTGTTATTGCAAATTGGAGGCAGGTGAGGGCAGAGTTTGAAAAGAAATCTGGTGGTCTAGAAAGGAGGTCATTTGTCTATGAGGACCTTGGACCTTGACTGATACTGGTGGTTCGTGCACAGTATGGCTCTCTTCACCCTCTCCGGAACCCTGGGTTTTTAAAATATCTAATAACTGAAATAAATAGAACAACTTGTTCTCCTTTCTGACCTAATGCTTGCTTTCACCAGTGGACAGTTAATAAAAAATATTAACATGATTTTTAGGCAAAGTGAATGTCAGGTCATGGTCAGTGATGTTTGTGTTGAGATTTGTATTTACTTGTAAAACTTTAGAAGGACCAACTTAGATCGTCTTAAATGGAGCTATTGTTAACCAAGTCCAAAGGCAGAAGAAGGAAAAGAAGGACAGAATTTCCTCTATCTTTGCGTGCTCAAAGGATTTTGAGATTTCAGGAAGAATGTTTACCTGTTTCAGGTACCAGTTTCTAAGGTTTTGTTTTGTTTTGTTTAAGATTTTATTTACTTATTTGAGAGAGGGAGAGCACAAGCGGGTGGGGGGGTGGGAAGGGGCAGAGGTAGAGGGAGAAGCAGACTTCCTGCTGAGCAGTGAGCCCAATGTGGGGCTCGGTCCCAGGACCCTATCATGACCTGAGCCGAAGGCAGACGCTTAGCCAACTGAGCCACCTAGGCATCCCCGGCACACACACTTTCTAAGTTTTAAAGAGGTTAAAAATGGGCTGTGTTCTAATAGATGAAGCCAAACTTTTAATAAAGTAGAGCTCTGTATCTCCAACAGTTTTTTATTCATCTTTTTAAGCATGTGATTTGACAGACATTCACTACCTTTCTTTGATGATTAAAAAAAAAAAAACTTTCTACCTATTCTGTCTGATATTCAGAGTCCTACAGAATTTGGTTCTTACCTTCCTTAACAGCCTTATCTCCTGCTACATCTTTCCTCTCCTTGCATCTTCCACATGCCCACATGCCTTCCACATCAATCTTCTAGTCATAAATCCAGCATATCCAGTCTCTCTTCTATCAGCCTGTACTCAAAGTGTGATCTCTGCTTGGAATAAGCTTCCTGTACCCATCTGTGCATATGTTTGTTAGCCTCTAACTTTCTTCTCCTTCAAGGTCCACCTCAAAGAAGTAACCCCATATTTCCTGTCTCTCTTACCAATAACGTACGAATATATATTGCTCATTAGGTTCAGAACTCCTGAAGAACTGAGGATTTGTTTTATTTTATTTTATTTTTTGTAATCCACACAGCTTAAAATATTGTGCAAATAAGAGTTTATTAACTAGTTGTTTAATTGAAACTGGATTCTAAAATAAAGTCTAAATCCGAATTAGAGCTTAAAATGAACATGTTTTCTCCTGACTTTCTGTATCTCAGAAGAAAGCACAAACAAGTTCTGATCTAAAGAATGGTGAAAGGCACCTTACGATAAAATCAATTCCCTTTGCTCACATGGCAGATTTTACCTCAGATAAGCAGGTATTGTCCAGGGTATGGACAATAAGAGTCTGTAATTTGTACATTTTTGCATGTGGGAAGTTTCCCTTCAGGATTAAAAGTATTTATTGAAGAAACATTTTTTTGGTGTAACAGTTTGTCCGTGGTAGCATTGAAAAAGAAAGGATCTTTTGGAGACCCAATGGCTGAGCTCTGGAGAATGTGTGGTCTTAATCTTCGTGAATGCCCTATAAAAGTACCTTAATACAGGTTGAAAAAGCTGCTGCCGGCATTAGAAGTAGCCCCGGAACATAGTAGATGATCAGCAACAGTTTTCTGATTGAAGAAATGAGGCATTTTAGTGTGGTGGATTCAGAATATCAAGGTTCTGATCCTCCCTCTGCCAATGCTGGCTGTGATAACTTGGGGTAGCTTACTTAACCTTTCTGTAAGGTCAAGTTTCCTCAGTTTGTAAAACAGAGGTAATAAAAGCATCTACCTCTTAGGGTTATTGTTTGGATTAAATGAAGTAAGATAGGTGAGGCAATTAGCATAGTGTGTGGCGCTTCAGTAGACCTTTGCTATTATAATGCTGATAACACTGTGAGAGGGACATTCATCTTGGGTTGATCTCTCTCATAGGAGAAAAGTCCGGTTTCTCATTTAGAATGAGTTAAGGAGAACCCATCTCTTCCCCCTCCACCTGCCTTTAATTTTATTCCTACTTGGCATTGCAGGTTTGCCCAGGTTCCTTTTCCTCATCTTTGTTACCTTAATTGTGGTTTTGTGTTAGGAGTAGAATAAGACGCATAAGCACGTTAAGTTGATAATTAAAAGGAAGAGATTTCCATAACGAAAACCTAGCAGTTAATCATTTTGGGACAGCCGTTATTGAAGGGTATGGAACATGCGTAGGTACAGACAATATTGCTGGAGTGAAGAAGTCGAAGTCCTGAAGGGTGTGGTGGGAACAGGAGAACGTGGGGTGTGGAAGGAAGTGATGGAGAGTGTTTGTAAAGCAAAGGCATGGCGGCTAATGGTTTGTGTTGTTGTGTTGGGAAAACGTGAAGGTGAATAAACGTGTGGAGTTAGAGGAGGCAGTTTCACACTTAACTAGAGGAGACTGTCTATAAAACCAGAGGCAAAAAAAGAGTGGGGTGTCGTGAATGGAACACCACTGTGAAAAGTCACAGCTTTTATCTCAAAGTTAATCTCTCCCCTTTGGTTTTCTGCTGAGGTGTCATAGGCCGTGGTGGTGCCAGCCAAGTGCACTTTGTTCATCAGTCGCTAAAATTTACACACTTTTGAAATAACAGTCATTTCTACAGGTCACGATTATTCTTTTCATACCCATATTCAGGTGCAAGAAATTTCCTGATCGAGTGGAGATTGCTAAATGATTTATGCGAATACAAATTAGGCTAAAATTATGAAGGTGAGACTATTAGACCAATTACTTTTGATATCTGGCCAATCAAAAAAGGAATCAAGTCTGGAATATATTTCAGATTATGTTTTGCTTTTGTAGTTGTGCTCTGCACTAGCAAAAGATTTTACAATAACTGTTTACTTTATTGTTCCTCTAAACCCTGAACACAGTTAGCCCATTTTACATTTGGGTGAACTGAAGCATACATGAGAGTTAAAAAGAAAGTTGCCCTTGGCCTTAGATTGTCAGAGTCTAGGATTAGATGCTCCATGGCCAATTATTTAGCCTGTTACCAAGACTGCCTTTCAGAAAGCACTTAAAAATCAGGGCCACTGATCTAGACTTTGAAATGATCATTTTAAAAACCAATTTATATACATCCCCAGGACCTTGCCAGACATGGTAGGTATAAAAGAGGAGAGGGTCTCCTATAGTGATTGATACTGGAACAATGGAGATGGCAGGTCAGTTGAATTACTTCATTCATACTGTCCCAGAGGGTCTGTTTCAGCTTCAGTCCTCAAGTCTTGACCTCTAAATACATACAATGAGGGAGTGATTTGCCTGTATCCTCTCATTTAATCCTTGCAACAAGCAACGCTGTGGTGTAGGGTTTATGTTTCTTTTACTGATAATGGAGACGAAACCTAAAGGGAACTTGTCGATAATAACACATCGAATGTTGGGGGTGAAATCCCAGTGGGGTCTGTATGGCGGAGAGCTTATTTTAGAGATTATTTCTACTTTCTTCCAATTTTAAAAATCCATTAAAAACAAAAACTTCTATCCTTTTCATATTATAGACAAGCAAAAAGAAGGACATCAAAGTTGCCTATAATCCTATCATCCACAGATAATTATTCTGTCAAGACTAGGACAGAACTATCCTCTTTATCTGTTCCCCCCAAGCAATAAAACTTAAAATCAGAGAAACCTAATCAGACGGTAGGATCAAGGCTCCCTATTCTGTGGCTAGAAGGGAGAATCGATGATGATTCCCAAACACTTAAACCTGTTTCCAAAACAGTTATTGAGCCAAGTACCCTGCACACAGCTTGCTGGTTGCTAGGCTGTGCAGGTCAGCGTTGGACGGCGAGTCAGCCCTCAGGAGTCTGCCCTCTAAGGCAGTGGTCCTCAGCTCTGGCTCGGACAAAAGTCTCCTGGGAGGTTGTTGGCTAGGCATCGCATTTTTTAAAGCTCCGTGGGAGATGTGCAACCTCGGTTAGGAAGCAGTGCTGCGTGGGACCTGGGGGGATGGGCACACACAAAGGTCAGGGGAGCTCCGAGGGTTGCTCCCCGAACACTGTCAGCTCAGCAAAGTCTGCCGGGACGAGGACGGCTTCCAGCTAGGCCTTGATGAAGGGGGAGGATTTTCAGAAAAAGATGATGGGGTGAAAATGGGAAAGTATATGCCAAACAATTATCAGAATTGTTGTTGAGATCTCTTTGGTTGATAAGGATGATTTATTAGAGGTATTGGTAGGTTGTTTTATAAGAATAAATTGTTATGAATATTCCAGGTCTGTTGATACCACTAATGGGTTTTAAATTTTCTTTTTCTTTTAGGTCTTAAATGAAATTTATCCAGTATGGACTTACTCTTACCTGGTGCTGCTGTTCCCTGTGTTCCTTGCCACAGACTACCTCCGTTATAAGCCTGTCGTTCTGCTGCAGGGACTCAGCCTTATTGTTACATGGTTCATGCTGCTCTACGCCCAAGGACTGCTGGCCATTCAGTTCTTAGAATTCTTCTATGGCATCGCCACAGCCACTGAAATTGCCTATTACTCCTATATCTACAGCGTGGTAGACCTCAACATGTACCAGAAAGTCACAAGTTACTGTCGGAGTGCCACCTTGGTGGGCTTTACTGTGGGCTCTGTCCTGGGGCAAATCCTCGTCTCCGTGGCAGGCTGGTCCCTGTTCAGTCTGAATGTCATCTCTCTTACCTGTGTTTCTGTGGCTTTTGCTGTGGCCTGGTTTCTGCCTATGCCACAGAAGAGCCTTTTCTTTCACCATGTTCCTTCCACTTGCCAGAGAATGAATGGCATCAAGGCACAAAATGGCGGCATTGTAACCAACACCTCAGCTTCTAACCACCTTCCTGGGTGGGAGGACATTGAGTCAAAAATCCCTCTGAATAAGGAGGAGCTGGTAAGTTTAGCCTTAAATGTCTTGTGGTTGCTAGAGCAGTGGTGACAAAACAGACAGGACACACCCCCTCTTTCTAGACCTTGTACTCATCTGTTCAGGTTTTTATCTGGAGTTGGTCCATTGGTTCATTCATTGATTAAAGGTAAGGCTGATTTATATAAGGGATGACAAATATATTTGGAGTGAATGATCTCCAGAGTCAGACTACACAACATTGTATTTCTTGTGACAGAGATGCTCAGTACTTGGTATATAAAGAAAGCACTCAGAAAATATTGCTAAATGAATAGATGAAATGATTCCAATAAATGATGAATATCTACTTCTAGTTTTCTGAATTGAAACCCGAAGTATTTAAGGTTAGAAACTTAACTTCCTCTTCTGTGCTGGCAGTGATATCTATATTTTCTTTTTTTTTTTTTTTTTTTTTTAAAGATTTTATTTATTTATTTGAGAGAGAGAGAATGAGAGACAGAAAGCATGAGAGGGAGGAGGGTCAGAGGGAGAAGCAGACTCCCTGCCGAGCAGGGAGCCCGATGCGGGACTCGATCCCGGGACTCCAGGATCATGACCTGAGCCGAAGGCAGTCGCCCAACCAACTGAGCCACCCAGGCGCCCCGATATCTATATTTTCAATTGACACTTCCCCACAGTGGGATAGTAATGAATAATACAGAGGAAGATAATCACAAGAGGAAAATTTAAGATGATGATGGAATACATATTGAAAGTGTGACTATGAAATTGTCTCTTAGGTATGGCATTAGAATAATCCATCCAGGGCGCCTGGGTGGCTCAGTTGGTTGGGCGACTGCCTTCGGCTCAGGTCATGATCCTGGAGTCCCTGGATTGAGTCCCGCATTGGGCTCCCTGCTCGGCAGGGAGTCTGCTTCTCCCTCTCCCACTCCCCGTTTGTGTTCCCTCTCTCGCTGTGTCTTTCTCTGTCAAATAAATAAATAAAATCTTTAAAAAAAAAAAAGAAGAATCCATCCATACGTTCTGGCTAGCCAGGAAGATTAATTGCTTCCCCCAGTCATTCACCTTTCTCTATAAAAGCTTTTTATCTTTCCAACAGGTTATAAGCTGTGAGGGGCAAGGTTCATTCCAACCATACTGAATTAATCTTCGCTTTCATGGGGCATGTTTGGAAATAACCTGTTAACATTCTCACTCTGCTGGTGGGCTCTGTCAGTCATAAAACTGAGCTCTATATCGGGACGCCTGGGTGGCTCAGTCGGTTAAGCGTCTGCCTTCAGCTCAGGTCATGATCCCAGGGTCCTGGGATCGAGTCCCGCATCGGGCTCCCTGCTCCGCGGGGAGCCTGCTTCTCCCTCTGCCTCTGCCTCTCTCTCTCTATCTCTCGTGAATAAATAAAATCTTAAAAAAAAAAACAAAACTGAGCTCTATAAGCCTTGTAGTCTGAATGAGAGTAGAGGACCCACATGAGTGGTTTTCGGCTCCCCACCTGGAGTTAACTCAAATTGTTTCCATGTGGCATCTAATTACTCTCTGACACCTACCCCCGCTCTTCACTTGTGGTTACTAGTTGAAACTTAGATTATCATCCCAAAGAGCTTGAGCCTAGGTGACTCTGGTCATGAAACTCACTTTGATTACTAGGGCACCTGTAGCAGCATCAATCAAATTCCCAGGATTAAGTAGGAATGCAATGCTGATTCCTTCATAGTTTGTTAAGTGATGTTGGCAAGTCAACAAAGGGTTGATGGAGGAGGGAAAGAGTTATAATCATTTGATCTTATATAGTAGAGAAAAAGAATAAGGACCCTTTTAAAATTCTGTTTCAAATGTGTTAAAATGACTACTAAAATTAATATGTATATACATATGCATAATACCTATCTATATATATATTTTAAATATTAACATTGGCCATACTTCTAAAGATTTGTATAGACCAGTAAATTTTAAACCATTTTGAACATGAGTAAGAAACACATCTTACATAGGAACAAGTTCCACTTGTAGGTGTGTATATATTTTCTATATAACTGAAGCAGAGGTTTTACAGCACAATACTTTATCAATAGTTTGATGAATTCATTTGTTTGGTAAAAACTTTGCAGTTTTATTTTAGTTTTAATTTTTTAACTTAAATTTAACATATCGTATATTATTTGTTTTATTCATTTCATTTTTTACAATGCAGATCACTGCCCACTACATTGATTTTATTACCTGTTAATGAGTTGTAACTGACCATTTTAAAAACTCTGTCTTAGACCAGCTTGACATTTGCTGTTTATACATATGCAAAATGTCAGTACTTGACATGCTGAAGAATTATGAAATTTTAGAGTTTGAAGTGATTCTAACCACAGGCCGTAGGACTGTCAGAATATCTTAAAGTTACAAGGGACATCAGATGCCATCAACCTCATTTTAGAGATAAGGATTGGGAACAGGGATTAGTGGCTTGTGCCGAATTGCGCTGATAGACTCTGTAACATCATTAAAGAGCATATATGAGGTCCACTTTGATCTGTACTTTGGCTGCATAAAGCCTTTCACTGGGGCGACAACATGGTCAGAACCATCATGTTGGCTACAGTGTGGTAAAAGTTAGAAGCAAGTCAGTTCCATCATATCCTTGGCAGCTGTATAGGGCTAAAATAGTGCTGTTTCTCTTGACAAGCTTGAAGGAAGTCAGAATATGGATATTGGGGATCGCCACGCCATATTAAGTTGACAAAGCCCATAACCGAACTGTAAATCATAATTGTGGTAAATATAGTAAAGAAGAGTAGGTAGGTGGGTGGGTAGTTTGATCTTGACTTTATGGAAAGGGAAAATGAAGTAGGAGTCAAAGTGACAGCCCCTTCCACAAGTTACCTTACAGTATTTGTGAGTTCTTTTCAGAATGAGCCTATTGCTGTGGGGCAGAGTATGTCAACATCCCAGCAAGGCCAGGTGTTCTCTTTCCTAAATAGGAAACGGGATTCCTTCTGTGCTTGGCCTATAATTGGACCTGGTTTATTTTCAATTGCTCATCCATTAGAAATGATAGAAATTAAGCCACTTCTTTAGCACAGGGCCTGACACACAATTAATACTTAATAAACAATACCTGTTAGCTATACTTTTATTTGTAGACTGATACCCTTTACGATGAGTAAGCATTCTTTGTGTATGTGTGTGTTTGAGTGTAGCAACATTAATGTTTCCACTTTGTACTTACTATAATTTCTAGCAGCACACCATAGTGGATTTTGAAGATCAAACCAGCATTCTAGTACTTACCAACAGGGTGATCTTGGGCAAGTTACTTAATTCTTTGAGACTTTAGTTTCTTTCTCATTCTTCTGTTTACCTCACAGGGTTATTTCGAGTGTTAAATTTAGAGGCAATGTAAGGGTCTCAAGTGAGTATTTGTAGTAGGTAATCAATATATATTCATTTCTGTTATCATCTTTATCATTAGACATGAGTAATCAAGAACAGCTTTGTGCCTTCACTGCAGATAGTTATTGTGAGGCTGCAAATAATCTTTCACTTTGAATTGGTTCCCCTTGGTCTTCTGAACTTTATGAAAGGTGTCACTAGAATCCAGTACTAATTCTGCCACTAAGTCTTTAACTGAGGCTACTCTTAAACGTAGAATGTTAAACCAGATGATCACTAAACTTTCCTTAGCTCTAGAATACTGAGTTTTACAAGCTGATTGATCTGAAGGTACATTTTTCTTCAGATTGCCAGGCATGACACAAACACCTTGTCCTTTCCTGTCCAGTCACCCGTATAGTTAGGAACACATAATATCATAGAAGTGGTTTAATTGCAGTCACCTGCCCTTGACTTAAATCTTCACAGTTTAGGCATTAAACCCTACTTATCTTATCCCTCACCCCCACATAGTTTCCTATGGTATGTAGAAGAAAATCCAAAACTCGCATTGTGGCCTTGAGACCCCCTACAATCTGGCCTTATTTCGCGGCTCTGCTCCACATGGACCTGGCTGAAACACATCAAACTTATTCCCACTTCGGAACTTCAGCCCGCAGATTCTCAGTCAGGACTGCCCTTCATTCAGATTTTCATGGCTGGTTCCATATTTCACTTAGATATCAACTCAGACATGAGCTTTTCAGAAAGCCTTTCGACACTCTCATTGTCCTTCCTTTTCTCTACCACGGTCCCTTGCCAGCCCATTACCTGCTTTCTTTTCTTCATAGTATCATTCCTACTGTAAACTCTCATGTGTGTGTGTTTATCGTCTATCTCCCTTACCAAAATGTCAGTTTAATGAGGGCAGGGACTTTTCTGCTGTATCCCCAGAATCTATCGCCAACCACGCAGTATGGGCACTCGTAAATATTCGTTGATTGTATCAATGGGTCATGATAGAGTACAAAGGAAATCAGCATTTAGTGAGCACTTGCTACATACTGAGTAACACCCATTTAGTTCTTCCAAAAGCCTGTTGAAATAAACATTAATTTCCATTTTATAGTAAAAAGCCTAAGATTTAGAAATTTTTTCCATCTGCGTGTAGGCAGGTATACTCCTGCTGTTCTTTATCATCATTATCACCTCAGCTCCCATTTATTTTGACCTGGGTACTTGGATACTGTGCTAAGAATCTTAGATTGATTAGCTCGTTTAATCCTTATAAAAACTCTGTGATGTAGGTATCACTGTCCCCCTCGTACAGTTGAGGGAACGGAAGCTTACATCAGATAACTCACCCAAAGGCACATAGAAAGTAGCACGGTCAAAATTCAAACCCAGATCCAGTTGACTTCAGAAACCACTGTATTAGAGACTCCTGTTCCTTGGTGAAGAGAAATAATTTTTACAAGGTTTTTTGTTGTTGTTTTTGTTGTTTTGTTTTGTTTATAGAGTCAGAACCCATTCTTGAAGTGAAATCTGAAGCTAGATGCCCATTGTGATAAATGAGTAGGAGTTGAGTTTAGGGATGGTGTGAGTAGGCATCTACGGAGCATTGCTTGGTTCTCATTCCACTGAGATTATCCTCGCATTTTAGGGAGAAAATGGCCTTTATTTACTTAATTTCAAGAGTCACTATAGATAAAATATATAGGTAATAAATATATCATCTTAATAGGAAAAAATCTGATTTTATAAAAAGATTTATACTTCATTTTTTAATTAAACAGTAAAAGAAAACTACATAAAAAGAAGTCAGAATCATCTGATCTGCTAGCACCACAATAGTAGATTGTATTAATAAACTATTAATAGTTTAGTGACCTTCCTAAACATCTCTTTTCATATATACATAAGTATGTATTCATAAGTATACATTTTATAGTACATGAAATTATAGTCTACATGGAGTTTCATAACTGCATGGGGTTTTTTGCTCCATGGTATGTGATACTTATCTTCCTATGTCTTTTCATGTTAAAATAGCTTTCAGAATCTAAAGAAATGGTAATGGTGACAGTAACTGGTGGGAGGTCTGTGTTGGGACAGTGGGCCCCCTTTCCCTCCAGGCTGGCCCCAAGCACAAAGCCAGAATTGTATAGAGACTCACATGAAGGACATAGTCTGCCTTTTCCTTGTCACAAACCATTCCCTCTGGATATCTCCAGTCACACCCCGGCCAATGGATGTGTCTGAGTTGGGATGAGGCGAGAGAGTGTGTAGCCATACATGGTTGTGCCCTTCCCTGTTATAGCTTAGTGCCCTTGAACTTCAGATAAGTGTACTCTCCCCAAAACAGTAGCCAAAGACAGGTCAACTCTTTTTTTTTTTTTTTTTGCAAGATTTTTATTTATTTATTTGACAGAGACAACAAGAGAGGGAACACAAGCAGGGGGAGTGGGACAGGGAGAAGCAGGCTTCCCGCGGAGCAGGGAGCCCGATGCGGGGCTCAATCCCAGGACCCCGGGATCATGACCTGAGCCGAAGGCTGATGCTTGACTGAGCCACCCAGGTGCCCCAGACAGGTCAACTCTTAACCGGTGGTTAATGCCCTACTTTCTGGTTTAGGAATGAGGGCTCGGTGAGATACCAGGCCAAGGCAAGAATGACTGATCTGGGAGCAGAGTAAGTGTACAACAGGCCGGAGCAGGAGAGAGAGTGTCCTAGAAGCATTTTATGTTTGGCGAGAACTTCACTGTTGCTAAATTGCAAACCTGTCTCAGTAGTACCAATTCTTCCCTGATCCATATTTTGTTTTTGTCTTTTTTTCTTGAAACCAAATGTACATTACTTGTTCCCATCACTTAAGTCTCACTCTGTATGTTTTTACTGTGTTTCGGATAATGGAATATCAACAGCTGAGGAGATAATGATAGTCTCCTTTTCGTCATGAAAATGTTTGTTGTTTGTAGCAAGAGTTAGTATTGGGATTGTGTCCTTCAGAAGCACTTAATAAAAGAAGCAAACTTACGCTCGGAAATTTTTCTATCCTAGCTGTTGTTTTGGCTACAAACTAGTCCCCCTCTGTGCACAGCAGGGCTGAGAAATGCATGGTATTGTAACTTGGCCTTGCAAACACCCAACTATACCAACTATACCTATCTGTGTTCACATCTGGAGGTTCTCATGCCCTGCAAGACCTGGTGTTTGAGATAGACTTTGGGAGTCAGATAAGATTTGAATAGAAGAATAGTGAAGAACATTCTAGGCAAAGGAAATAGAACAAAAGCATAGCAGAAGGTACTGTTAGAGGCCATTTTAGGGTTATTAATTGGCCTAATCTCAATGTTGCTGTGCCTCAGGGAATAGGGAGGCCTGAAAAGAGGGAAATAGAGGGAGAATGGCCAGTTGGTAGGGTAGACAGAACACACACATTTACTGATTAAGTTGGCCGTCTTATGTGGGTACTATTCATGGCACCCCAAAACAATTACAGTAGTAACATCAGAGACCACTGATCACAGATCACTACAAAAAATACAATAATGAAAAAGTTTGAAATATTGTGAGAATTATCAAAATGGGACAGAAAGACACGATGTGAAACACCGTGGGAAACCTGGCTCTTGATAGACTTGCTCGACACAGAGTTGCCATAAACCTTCCATTAGTTAAAAACACATATTTGCAAAGTGCAGTAAAGGGAAGCACAATAAAATGGAGTATGCCTCCATGCCGTTTGTATGCATAAAAATAAATAAGCAGTTGGTTTTCACAAGGACAAAGAAAAATGTGTGTCAAATAGAACATGAAGTCTCTAACAGTTGTTTTCTGTGGTTGCCTTCCTAGTATTTGAGCTTTCTTCCCCTTTTCCTCTGTAGGAACCCAAGCCAGACCGTCTCCTTGTGCTGAAGGTCCTGTGGAATGACTTCTTGATGTGCTACTCCTCTCGCCCTCTGCTCTGCTGGTCTGTGTGGTGGGCCCTCTCCACCTGTGGCTATTTCCAGGTGGTGAACTACACACAGGGCCTGTGGGAGAAGGTGATGCCCTCTCGCAATGATGCTGTCTACAATGGTGGTGTGGAGGCCGTGTCGACCCTCCTGGGTAAGCAGGGCGGGGCGGTGGTTCTCCCTCTGGTGGTTTGGTCAACATTAATCAGATTTCCCCTCCCCTCCTAAATTTGAAGTGACCCCAAGGAATGGTTTCTTTATTTTGAGTTCTGATTTTGTAATTTAGGAAGAAATGTAGCAGCGCTCAAGTCGTGGATGAGCATGATTAACAAACTTGAATTCTTTATGTCCTTTAGGGAAGCCTTAATGTAAATGATTTTCAAAATTGTCTTCTTATTCAGGTTTCCATTATCTCTGTATTTATAAGGTGCTTTTGCCACTTGATGTGAAACTTTGAATGGCAATATACAGTAGTTTATAGCAATGGCTACTATATGTTGAGTGTTAATATGCAGTAAGTGCTATTCTAAGGACTTACGTGTATTAACTCAGTCCCCACAAAATGCCTGAGACACGTACAGTTGCTATCCGTATTTTACAGTTAAGGAAACACGGACGGATAGGTTGATAACCTGCCCAAGATCAGATAGATGGTAAGTAGTAAAGTCAGGATTTGAACTCAGAGCCTGTGTCCTTGACCATTGTATTCTATCGCCCCTTTCTAATTTGTTGACCTACTTCTTAAGATTTTTAGAAGAGATCCCATGATCTCTATAAACACTTACAACTGTGTCTGGCACTTAGAAAGCACTCTGCACATTTTAGCTATCATTATCAGCCTCGTCATGTTACCAAAGAGCAGAGATGCCCTTTTGCCATGTTCTAAACAGTTCCTCAGTTAGGAGAGGGGGTGATCCCTCCAGCCACATTGTTGAGCTGGAAGCAGTGGCTGTTTTTGACTCCTGCCTTGCGCCAGCCTCAGTGGCTTTTCCTCAGCAGCATCCCTGGGTCTGTGTCCTCCTTTTCCATCTCATTATCAGTTGCTCTCATTCAGTCTCTCCTTGTCTCTCAGTGTGGCTCCATGTTATTTATTCCATCAAGTCCAAAATTCTCTGCCTGACTTTCAAGGCACTCCCTAATCTTGAGCTACCCTATTTATAAGTTGCAAGGTTTTAAAAATTTAATAATCTAAGTTGAATTTTTAATTCATTAAAAGAGCACTTATTTAGCAAAGTAACTGGATCGGTTTTCTCTGTCTTGTTTTGTAGGTGCTGTTGCCGTGTTTGCAGTGGGTTACATAAAAATATCCTGGTCAACGTGGGGGGAGATGACGCTGTCTCTGTTTTCCCTGCTGATTGCTGCCTCCGTGTATATCATGGATACTGTGTGCAACATCTGGGTGTGCTACACATCCTATGTGGTCTTCAGAATCATCTACATGTTACTCATCACTATAGCAACGTATGTATTTTGAGTCAAAGAAGCATTCGGAAAAGTTGTGACAGGATAAACTTTTTTGGTTTCTTTACAAACCAATTGAAATTTCTAGTTAAAAGAGGCAAACAGGAGGAAGCATTGTATTATATGTTTTTCTCCTGAGGAAGCGCTTAGGTAAGGCTCATTTATTTCCTTGTTCGTATATTCCTACTCTGTTCGGAAGTTTGCATGAGCTTTACACCGCTTAGCAACAACATGCTTTTCACCTGGTTGGCAAGGGAAGTGACAATAGAAAGAAGGGGCTACTCTTCACAACTGAAGTAGAAATCTTAACCACCTCGGAAGTGATTCTTATCTATTCATTCTTCTTTTGTGGATTGTTTTAAGTTTTCAGATTGCTGCTAACCTCAGCATGGAGCGCTATGCCCTGGTGTTTGGTGTGAACACCTTCAGTGCTCTGGCCCTGCAGACACTGCTCACCCTCATTGTGGTGGATTCCAGTGGCCTTGGCTTAGACATCACCACTCAGGTAAGATTTCTGTTTCGACACTCAAGATGTTATCACTCGATCAGGGTGACCGAGTGGATCTTCATGAAAGCAAATTCAAACAGTGTAGACAGATATAAAATAAAAAGTAGAAGTGTTCCCTCCTTCCTTTAGTCAACCCCCATCCTTAGTTCTTTTCTCCCTGGAGGATGTTGGGACCATCATCTTTTTGATGGGGACCTAGAACACTTCTGAGCTGAACATTACTAAACAGCCCAGTAGAGCCAAGAAGTAATGTTGGTTCCTTCCAGGCTGAGCTTTTCTGCTTCCTCGTCCAGTATTTCCTTCCATTTTTAATTCTGTGCGTGGAACACTGTATCCCGTGTTTGAGATGCTCTGCTCCATCTCACAGTACTGTATGTCTCCTCCCTTCTTTATCGAAAATACCACCCACCCAAATACCAGGGTAGTGACTTGCTGCTGCTGAATAGCATGGAGATTCTTAACAAGTGACCCCTCGAGGAGACAGCTGCACACTGTGACATTGTGGATACTTGTGTTCATTCAGGAAGCGTACAGTCGTATATGCTTCGTGCGTTGTGAGTTTGTAGGTGGGGCTTGCTCTGTACTCTGGCAAAATGGGCAATTGAATCAAAAAGTGCCTACCCCACCCCCATCCCAGCCTAGATGACTCCCTCCATACTTAGATATTAGTTTTCTTACTATACAAAGGCCCAACATGGTAGCAGTAATTAACTTTGTTTTTACTAAAGAGATCTAACAGAAATGATAATCATAGTAGCTGATGGGCACCGAGTGCTTTCTGTGTGCCAGGTACTCTGTATAGCGTTTTGCAAGGTTGTTGTCAGGCTTGGACATCGAGAGAATGAGTCCGAGAGATGTTACGTAATGTAAAGTGTTGTTTAAGGTTGCACGGTCAGTAATGATGTGGCAAAGCTGGGATTTAAACCAGCTTCTAATTCTAAAGCCTAATCATCCCTCACTGGATCATACTGCCTCAAAAAGGTGGGCGGGGGGAGCAGAGGAGTGGGAGCTTATTACTTTCTGTATGTTCCCCAATTACTACCAGCAGTGAACACCTTGAGAAGACCTCTCAAGGGTTAGGTGCTTAGATTTGGAATGGAGGGTAGGAGAGAAACTAAGTGCTTATCATCCTGCTATAGAAATAGTGGGTTTAAAAATTAATAATTCTCGAATTGTGTAGGCTCTGCTGAAACTCTTAACTGCCATAATTAATCAACAGGTTTCCTATAGGAAAATGTATCCAAATTTTAAAGAACCTGGCTTGAAGACTTACAGTGGCACCCATATGGCACTCATGAGCCAGCTGATAGTTATTTCATAAGTTCTTTTAAGAAGATGATGATCATGATGAAGATGCTGATAAACTATATAGTCACATTCAAATATTAGCCTAGAGAAGATCCGTATGAAAAGTAAAAGGAAATCCCGTAATGGAATATAGTTGACTTTCTACTGCCCTTGTCTGGGGAAGAACAGAAGTTCTTTATCTTCAGAATTTGGCCTGCTAGTCACACTTAACCTACCAATTTGGGGGCAAGAGACCATGATTCATTTGTAACAATAACAGCAACAAAAATAAGAAAAAAAAAAAACAAAACCAGTAGTATTAGCAGCCTTAGCATTGTGTGCTAATAAACACTTATATACATGATCTCATCACTTCCAAGCAACCCTGTAAAGTAGGGAGTGTTGTGAGTTCCATTTTGTAAATGAAGTCGAGGCTCAGAGATGAAGTATCTCAGTGAGGGTCACACAGCTAGTAAGGGATGGAGTCAGAAGCCGCACTGAGGCGGTCAGGCTTTCGTCCCACCAGGCTGTGCTACCTCGTTTTATTGTCAGCACCTGGCAGGTTGTATAAGCATACAGTGTTTTGTGAAGGCTTGCTGAGAAACTGAATATACCTTTAATTATAGGATATGTTCACATATATAAAATAAAACATCTCATCTTCTAATTGGTAATTCTCTACATTACTTCTTTCCCCATCCCCTTTAGTTCCTGATCTACGCTGGGTATTTTGCACTCATCGCTGTGGTTTTCCTGGCTAATGGTACAGTTAGTGTTATGAAGACATGTAGAAAGCAAGAAGATGCAGAATTGAGTTCTCAAGTATCTACGTCATAATACACGGCTGATAAGCTGCTGCTTATAGCAAAAACTGCACAGCAACTGTGCCTGGATGTATTTAATGTTTTAATATGTAGACGTATATTTATGAATGTGCTTTTTAAGGCTTCAAAGCAGCCAACTGACTATACTCTGTGTTCCTAGAGTAACAATACTGTTTAGAGGAGCCAGAGGTGAAGTTTATCTCGTGGATTATTTGTGAAAGCTGTTTTAAGGATTACTTTGTTCTGCTTGAACTTGATTTTGAAAACCAAGTAATAAGAGCACTCAAGCACCACATGGCGTTTATACTTTTTTTTTTTTTCAAGATTTTATTTATTTATCAGAGAGAGACAGAGGTAGGCAGAGGGAGAAGCAGGCTTCTTGCTCAGCAAGGAGCCGGATGTGGGACTTGATCCCAGGACGCTGGGATCATGACCTGAGCCGAAGGCAGACGCTTAACCGACTGAGCCACCCAGGTGTCCCACATGGCGTTTATACTTGATAGCAAGTGACTATGGTGTTTCATAGGTCAAGTTACTTCCCTGTATCTGATCAGCCAGGGGCTTGGCCTGGTGGGACCAGGGCTTCCCAGGGGCCATGGGATATTACAGGTCAGAAGAGAAATAGGTTCTAACAGCACCTGCCTCTGTTCAACTTAATTCTTATTTCTGTGTTCCTCATGTGCATTTGTGTTTCTACAGAAGAAAGTTGTTCTTATCACTGGCAATATTTGCTCTGGTTTGGTGTTCTGTTGTATTAGGAATGTGTGTCATTTCTAATTTTCAGTTATTTTTAAAAATTCATTGTATGAATGTTCTGTTTCCACCTTGACAATTTTGTATTTATGTAGATTATCTTTAGAAATATACTTTTGCTTTATTCATATGCTTCCCAGAGAAGCTCATTTAGTTAGAAAATAAGGCAAGTTTTGAGGCTTGCTAATAATCTAAATGAAGAGACCTAATCAGAACACTTAAGGTATGTTTTGCCTGTCTTTTAGTCTTCAGTATGAAGGACTTTTAATTCTATGATGAAAAGTTAATATATGAGCTAAAGATGCAACTAGCCCATATTGTATTCGTGTTTCCTTTTATTTCCAAAATAAAATGGAAGTCTTTTTTTTAATATCTTCATCCCTATTTATAGCTTATATATTATTTGTCCTTCTTATCCAAGATATAGATGTCATTAGGAGTTAGATTTGTTGGATTATTAGAAGGCCTTTTCACAAACTGAGCCTCTTTTTAATTATTTCAGTGGGACAGGAACTAGGATAGACTTGATTCCTGCGTTTTGTATGTTAAATCTGCCTTTGTCTGTAAGGGTGGATCATCTTGGAATATCTGCTTAAAATAATAATTGCTAGTGATTTCATTTCTAAGGTACTGGAAAAATGTTATTATGTAAGCATTGAATTCTGTAATTAGTCAACCAAGTGGCTGCTAGTGTATGTGAGACATGAAAACCATTTTAAAGCCGACTTTGTTACCTTATCTTGAAAAAAAAAATCTAGGTTAACTTATTTAGAATAACACAGGTAACACAGTGTGAATAATAGTATCAAGATTCCAAAGTTGACATATTCATTTAGTATAAGTGGGAACACTAGAAGTAAATGAAAGAGGATAAGTATAGGCCATTTTCCACTCACTTTCCTTTCTGATCAAGGCAAGAGCAGAACACTAAGGGAAGAAGTGATGTCATAAAAGGACGGCCTCTAATTTTATATTGTATCTTTTGTTTTGCTACGTAGGGGATTGTTTATTCAGAAACAGGTAGAAAAGTGGTGTTCGAGGGATTTTATTTTAATGTTTTTTAATAAAATGGACTGTGGTACAATCAAAATCTTCCTGTTACCAAAGCAATATTTCCCTGGAATTTAATTCAAAGTTCGTGATACACAACTGGAGCCTTTACTTATTTAAGACAATAATAAGTTCATATCCTGGTGTGTGGCCATATTTACAGAATGCTGAGCCCAGTTTGTAAGTTGTACTGTATGCAGTTTTGCAAAGAAGTGAAAGTAATTTGTTGTACTTTTTATTCAATTCTGTATAGATTATAAAATTATTTTTATTAAATAAATATTTTACATTATATTCTTCCTTTTAATCACAATTATTTTAAATTTTTTTGCTTCAGTAGGAGCTTTGGGTTACATATTTAAACCTTTTAATAATTTCTCCTAGGACAAATTTCATATTAAGTCTTCCTTCACCTGACCTTCCTGTTTAACCTTGTCATCCTGTGAATTCTTCTCATTGCTTTGTGATCCTTACCTTTGACTTTTCCCCTTTATTTCTGTCGTTTTCCCTGTTATTTTTAGCACCACACGGCACTGTTTATTTTTCTTGGTCTTCATCTTGGTACCTCTCATCTCTCTTTTTAAAGCATTCTTCCTTTTAGAAACCAAAAAAGACCCACATTCCCTTTAATGTTAACTGAATTTTACAAATAAAGGAAACTCCATCAAATCAAGGGCTCAAGGTACCATCCTGATTTGAAACTTCATAGCATCTTTGTTCTAGCCCAAAATATTCTGATATCCAAGGAGGCATCTTCTTGCCATCAGCTGAGAATCACTTGTTCATTATGTCCCAGAAACCAAATCACTCGTTTCTCACAGTATGCAAATGAGTACCTTCCCTTTAATATCCCATTCTAAAACCTGTTTCATTATCACCAAAGACTCATTTTTCATGCCAAAAATTTTTTTAAAGTTTTCTGTCCCTATAGTTATATCCCCTGTATCTTAATGCCTTTCAGATTGTAAGCCTTCTGAGCAGGGACCATGTCTTATTTTTGTCTTTTGTTGTAAAACACATCCTAGTGCTGTATGAATATTAATAAATTCCATAAAGGATATGTAACAGATTCAGTACCTTCCAGTATAAATAGCTAAATGTCATTACTTTTTTAAAAAATTATTTATTTATTTGACAGAGAGAGAGTGCCAACACAAGCAAGGTGAGCTGTAGGCAGAGGGAGAGGGAGAAGCAGGCTCCCTGCCTACCAGGGACCCAGTGCGGGCCCAAACCCAGGGTCCCTGGGATCATGACCTGAACTGAAGGCAGACCCCCAACTGACTGAGCCGTGCAGGCACCCTGTCATTACTTTTTTTTTTTTTTAAGATTTTATTTATTTATTTGACAGAGCAAGAGAGCACAAGCAAGGAGAGCAGCAGAGGGAAAGGAAGAAGCAGGCTCCCTGCTGAGCAGGGAGCCCGATGTGGTGCTCGATCCCAAGACCCTAGCATCATGACCTGAGCCAAAGGCAGATGCTTAACCATCTGAGCCACCCAGGTGCCCCCTGTCATTACTTTTTTAAAGATTTATTTATTTATTTTAGAGAGATCGAGTAGGGGGTGGGGCAGAGAGAGAGGGAGACAAGCAGACTCCCCGCTGAGCAGGGAGCATGATTCAGGGCTTGATCCCGGGACCCTGAGATCACGACCTGAGCCAAAACCAAGAGTCTGGCCCTCAGCCAACTGCACCACCCAGGCACCGCTGCTGTTACTTTTTTTTAAAAGTACATCCACATGAAATGTTAAGATTAAAATGCCTATC
The DNA here is from genome assembly GCF_002201575.2 of Neomonachus schauinslandi. NCBI lineage: Eukaryota > Metazoa > Chordata > Mammalia > Carnivora > Phocidae > Neomonachus > Neomonachus schauinslandi. The sequence goes on from NC_058408.1 coordinate 56,559,396, forward strand.
GATGACCTCCATGCCATGGGACAGTTTATTCAAGGCTTTGTGCTCTAAATGATAGAGATTGGATACCTATTTGTTCTACTTATTATGACGTCCTCCTTGTAATTAATACCTTACCCTTGAGTAGTAACATGTTCTAGTTTGGAAAAGGCATTTGTGAACATCATCTCCTTTGATTCTGGAAAAGGATCTTGTAGTAGTACTAATTACTTTTTCAATAACTAACGCTGATAGGATGGAAGAGAGTTCAAAATGCGAGGTTTGCCATTCGAAGCTCTGCTACATGGGGAAGTCACTCTTGCGCTTCAGCTTCCTCATCACTTAGTGGAGGTAACACCGACCTGACAGGATTGTTGTGAAGAAATGAAAGAACGTAGGGGCGCCTGGGTGGCCCAGTCGGTTAAGCGTCTGCCTTCAGCTCAGGTCATGACCTCAGGGGCCTGGGATCGAGTCCTGTGTTGGATTCTCTGCTCCGTGGGGAGCCTGCTTCTCCCTCTGCCTGCCACTCCCCCCCCCCCTTGTGCTTTCTTTCTCTCTCTCATAAATAAAATCTTAAAAAAAAAAGAAAAAGTCATAATTCCTGCTCTCAAGGAATTTAAAAATGGGTGATAAGTAGAAAGGATAACATAGATGCCCAACTGTATTACAAGATAGTGTCAGGTACCATTAACCATTTTCCAGTAGAATTAAAAAGTCTTGTCTCGAAGAGAACAAGGACATTGGGAAAATCCTAAGTGGCTCCCTGAAGGAGATGGCATTTGAGTTGGCTATGCAGGATCGTAGGATTTTAACAGAAATTTAGAAAGGGAAACTAGTGGAGAAAGAGGCATAAATAACATTATGAAGACCCAAATGTGTACCATTAGAGGAGAAGGGTAGTGACAAAGTTTGGAAAGACAGTTTGGAGTCATTTTTTCCTAATGTTTATTAATTGGAAGTGGGGGTAACAAGCTTATATTCAAGATATGTAATCTGGCAGCAGAGTATAGGATGAATTTTATGGGAACTTAACCACCTAAAATTTTAAGTCCAATGGCCATTTCAATTGGCTAGGTGTAGGTGAGGAAGGCCTTTTTGACTTGTGGCCCTAGAAGAAAATTAACATTTTAAAATGTGTGTCCATATTTCAAAGGTGGTTTAAAAAGTGTAAATAACCACCCAAAGTCACGCATCTGTAAAGTGGAGAAGTCGCTTTGGGATTCTCAATCCCACCCTACATGGCAAATTGATGGTCACTTCGCCCATGTACCCCCATTAAGTCCGCAGGAGTGAGACCTCAGTGACAAGAGGAGCAGGAATCGGGGCTGAGGAGAGGAAGAATGCCCGGCAGGGCACCAGCAGCTGCCGGATGGATACAGTGAGGGGCCGTCCTAGACCGGCTGAGTGTAGGAGAGTGAGGAGCCCTGGGGACAAGTTGTGGGTGCAGGGAGAGGCAAAGCTGCCGAAAACCAGAAGCCCGATCTCCTGGCCTCCCTTAGGGCGCGGAGTCTCTGGATCAGAAGCTGACCCGGGGACCTTTAGTAGGAAGAGCGTACAGCTACTAGGCTCCGGCCCCGCCCCCAACCCGGCACCGCGCCTGCACACTGCAGCAGGCCCGTGCCGGTGGCCGGCGGTTGTGCCTGCCCCACCCCCACCCCCGCCATTCCCGCCGCTCCAGCGCCTGGGGAGGGGAGTGGGGCTTTGGGAGACTGGGCAGTGTGCTGCAGGTGACCGTTTTTTTGAAACTGCTGTTCCAAAACCACACGCAACCCCAGTGTGAGGGGAAACCCTTGGTGAAGGTTATATGCTGTGAAGGGCGTCCACTGCTGTCTAGGACGTTTAAAAAACGTCTTAAAGCGCCTTTTTAAAAAATAAGGGGGCAATAGCTTTTTCCAAAGGAAAGTCTTACACTCCAGAAGAATGGCAGTTAAGAAAATGCAAACTCCTGCCCCAAATGCTGAAATGTTAACCAAAACTAATGCTTAAAATTTTAAAACCCCTGAACATACTCATGTTTGATAAAGTTCCATTTTCTCCTACTCAGAATCCCTCCCCTCCTTTTTTAAATATCAAACTGCATGATTTGATCATTATTCCCTGCAGGATGCCAAAAATCCTGGAGGACCTACCTGCAGTGTTCCTGGAAGTGTTGACAAGAGTGGAGCTTGAACTCTAGATCAGTACTTACAGACAGCCCTTGGACAGAAACAGCTACCTAGAAATTCTTGCCCCTGTCTTGTGCTTGACTGATAAAGAGGCCATGGGCCAGAGACTGTGTCCGTAGTGGGAAATTATCCAAGTCTGCTTAAAGATCTGTTCTTATCCCCAACTCTTGAAATTAAATCCCAGTTACAGTTTTTGGTCCTATCTTCCCCACCCTGAATTTTTCTCTTCATGTTGGTCTCCTTTCCTTAGGTATAAGCCATTTCATACCCAAAGTCATTCCTCCATATCCACTTCAAAAGATCTGGATATGCCTAATGGCAGAAAAGACTCCAGCCTAAACCAGGGATTCTAAGTGGGAGCTAAAGCAGTCCCAGATGAGTAGAAACCACTGGCTTATGGTAGAAGCAGTTTTTAAAAAATTATCTCTAGGGGGGCCTGGGTGGTTCAGTGGGTTAAGTGTCTGCCTTCCACTCAGGTCAGAGTCCCAGGGTCCTGAGATCCAGCCCCACATCCAGCTCTCTGCTTAGCAGGGAGTCTGCTTCTACCTCTCCCTCTGCCTCTCCCCCTACTTGCGCTCTCTCTCGCTCTGTCAAATAAATAAAATCTTTAAAAATAATAATAAAAAATTATCTCTAGAGAAAAGCATTCCCTGAGTCCAGGGGAGTGAGGCTGCACTATACACAGTGTGGAATGGAAAATCACAGACAAAAGGATACCTTAATCTTCAATAAGTAGTCTTCTAAGAAGTGACCTGAAATCCCAACTCACAAGGCACAATAAAATTTTACTAATTGAGTTTTCTTGTGGTTGGCAAATATTTTGGTTCCATGGTTATTTTAACATTATTTCATGGCTTTAAAAGCATTATGTGTTTGTGGTAGGAAATTTGAGAAATATAAATATGGTAATTCGCAGGCTCCTCAGGAGCTTCCCAGGTGTAATGTGAAACTGGCCTCCTTACTCCGAAAGCAGGCAGAGACTGAAGAAAGAGGCCACACCAGATTGGTAGGTGGCAGGTTTAATAAGCAAAGGGAACTTACATACAAGGCTTATCTTGGGCTGCTGTAAGATGAGCAGATCCCCGCACCCACCCATGATATCTTGTACATTTACACAGAGGCCTTAGCTGGGTTCAGTCACGTTTACTATCCAGATCATCTCAATACCACATCACTGTTTCAAGGCTGTGTCCTTGGGCAGCTGCTGGGAGCGGGCAAGGCAAGCAGAATGCACATTCCAAGGATGGGGGAGGGGGTGTGGAGCCTCCAGTTGCCAGGGTCCAGCTCACTGTTCAACCAGTAGTCATGTCCTCTCAATGACCTCCCTCAACAAAAAAAGCATAATAATTATTACTCTTAATATTTGTCAACTCCAATGCCATATGCATAATTTTTATCCTCTAGCAGAGCCAAAAAGCCACACTAGAGCATAAGCAGTTAATAGAACACTTGGTGACAGATCACTCGCAGATCAAATATATAAATATTACAGTTGGAAATTAATAAAGTCTTGCAAATTAAATACATTACTTAAAAAAATCACCAAAGACATAAAGCAACCACGAGTGAGAGTCAGCAGAAACAACAAACAACAGATTAAGAGTCCTAATGATTTCAGATATTGGAATTATCAGATACAGAGTCTAAAATTAATATGCATAAAATTTTAAATATAAAAGATGAAATCACAAAAAGAGCAAGTAACAAGAGTAACAAAAATGAAAAGACTGACTTGGGGCGCCTGGGTGGCTCAGATGTTAAGCGTCTGCCTTCAGCTCAGGTCATGATCCCGGGGTCCTGGGATCGAGGCTTGCATCGGGCTCCCTGCTCCTTGGGGAGGCTGCTTCTCCCTCTGCCTCTTTCTCATGAATAAATAAATAAAATCTTTTTAAAAAATTTTTAAAAAATGAAAAGACTGACTTGAAAAAGGACATAAAGATATATCTTAGAAATTAAAAATAGAAATGTTTAAGTTAAAATTCAATAAATAATGCCTCATTAATTGCTGGTGGGAGTGTAAATTGGTACAACCCCCCTTGAATAGCATGTTTTGGCATTGTCCTTTAAAGTCAAAGATATGCACGCACTATGACCCAGCAGTTCCACTCCTGGGTATATACTGTAGAGCTACATTTTCCAATTTGGCAACTGCTAGACATGTGACTATTGAGCATTAGACATGTAACTATACAGGAATGAAAATGAATAAACCAGAGCCACAAGCAACAATTTCAATGAATCTTATGAACATAATTTTGAGTAAAGGAACTAAGACACACAAGAATATATCAATACAATCCTATTTGTTCAAAAGCAGACAAACAAATTATTTAAATCTATATACATAAGTAATAAAAATATAAAAGAAAAATGATAACTATAAAAGTCAAGTATTTACTTCTAAGGAATGGAAGAGAGGTATGATTTCTTCAAAACTATTACAATCAAAGGACCTTCACATTACTTAAAGAGGGTAAATGAGTGACATTCTTTGGAGTAATGGAGACAAAAAAAAAAATCCATTCCTCCTGTGTTACCTATATTGTACTCCAATAGTGTTGAAATATAGATTTCATTTTTTCCTGATGAAAAACATTATAAAGTGAAAAAAACACGTCTAAGAGGTTATGCTTTTGTCTGACTACTGCAAAAATGGCTACTTTATAATGAGAGTAATGAAAAGACATTGTGAAAATGGAAAAAGTCAGCTGTGGGTTTGAAACTGTTTCAAGAATGCATCTATTGGATCCTGAAGAAGAAAGAGATGCCAAAAGCAACAACTTGGGTAAGGCTATGGAGAATCCACGTGTGTCATACAGATGGAGAAATCTGGTGTCACTTCGGAAAAGCAGCACACCACTGCCAGGTTAATTTCAAAATTAACTGGAGGTTAATTTCAAAATTCATTTAACCGGGATTCATCAGCTATGCAGGTATTTTAGTCTCTTGCTCCTATTGTGGCAATCATGATTCTAGGAAGGCATTTTCTCAGTGATGCCCACTTGGAGAAAGGGGCATTCACTTTATGCTTCTAGATTACTGCCAAAAAAGGCAAGGGGCGGGGATTGCCTGCAGAGAACAAAAGGTGAGAACCAGGGGAATGAGGGAGAGTAAAAATAGAGTGAGTTTGGGAACAGTGTCTGTAAGGTTCAAGGCTCTGCTCCATGCTTGCAGTCATAGAGCTCTTTGCTTATAATGTTGATGCAGAGTAAGCAACAAAAATATGGGCTTCCTGTGAACGTGGCAGATTCTATGTCCCCCATGTTCTTCTAGGAGAGGCCGAATGATCACGTATCTGTATGTTATACTAGGAAAGAGTTGTATAAAAATCCAGCAGTTTATAAAAAGTCATTTAGAGATCTCTGGAAATAAACAGAAGTTTCATGTGCATCAAGTCACAGTTAAATTGTAGCATTCATACAACACCATATTTTACAGGTTCAAATCAATATTAACAAGATTATGGCTGTCTAGTTATTTCAGAAAAGTCTTAAGAATTCTAATGGAAATAATTGCTAATTCTATTTTACTATGTTTACTAAAGAGGATTGGTTGTGGGATAGAGTAGTCATCTACTGTAAAGGATGCGTGTTTTGCTAAGTCATGTTCCTTAGTATCTCATAGCATTTCATTTCTTAAACTCCTCCATTCTTTCTCAAGTTTATTTTGCTTCACATGATTACATAGTCTTCAAAAAATGAAAATTATAAACCCATCTAGACTACAGCCAAGAATAACTTCTTTGGTTTATAACTTAGTGACCAGAAATTTGCCACAATTCTTGACACTTCTGTTTTTATAGTACTTTAGACTTGGACAGGTAATTTTATTTTCTCTCCCTCAAGGTCTTTCAGATTTAAGTGGTAGAGAAAAAGGAAAATAATTCTCAATTCAATGTGATTATAGCTTTTATTATACTTGAAAATATTTTTTGTTGCTCAGAATTAAAATATTAACCCAAATTAAATGTATTCTTAACTCTCCTTTAGTCAAATTCCAGCAGTGTCTGCAGCCAACCAAAGGCAGAGAACACTTGATGGAGGAAGTTGGAATGGAAGGAGACACTGGGTTATTGTCATTAAAATATTCTATTTTTGGAAATTTTATGAAACCATATTTTCACATAAACACATTATTGGGGCCCCTCTGTGGGCCCTAGAAGGAGCCTGTGCAGGTGAGAAGCCCTGAAATGTGAGCTTCATTTAGCTTCATGATAAATCTTTTTTTGCTTGAACCTCTCTGTCCCATTTCTCCCCTTCCTGTAGAGCAAAACTCTTTGAAATCATGCCTGTTGTCTCTTCTTTCTCTCATTTTGTTTAGGATCCACCATTCCATCAAACTGCTGTTAAAACAGTGGTTCTCAGTCCTCATTGTATTTGACCTGTCAACAGCACGTGACACAGTGGACATGACCTTCCCCTGGTTTCTGGGATGCAACTCCCTCTGGATTCTCTCTCTATATCTCACTAGTCACTCCTGGGTCTTGTTTGCTGGTTCTTCCTCTTCTTCCTGACAGCTAAATGTTGGACCACCCTCAGGCTTACTTCTCTGATCTTCTTTTTCCCTCCTCATCTACATTCCCTTCCTGTGTGTCTTCATCCAGTCCCACGGCTTTATTTTTTTTTTTAAGATTTTATTTATTTATTTAATTTATTTATTTATTTGAGAGAGAGAGAGAATACGAGCAGGGAGAGGGAGAAGCAGACTCCCTGCTGAGCAGGGAGCCTGACACACGGGGCTCAACCCCAAGACACCGGGATCATGACCTGAGCCGAAGGCAGACACTTAACCGACTGAGCCACCCAGGTGCCCTAAGTCCCATGGCTTTATAAACCATGTATACACTGATCACTCTCAAATTTATATTCTTCAACATACGATGGGGTCACATCCCAATAAACTGATCATTAAGTTGAAAGTATAACTCGAAAATGCATTTAATACACTTAACCCACTGAACATCATCGCTTAACCTAGCCTACCGTAAGCATGCTCAGAACACTTACATTAGCCTGCAGTTGGGCACAGTCATCTAACACAAAGCCTGTTTTATAATAAAGTGTCCTTTTTTTTAATATATATTTATTTTGAGAGAGAATGAGAGAGAGCATGAGAGGGGGGAGGGTCAGAGGGGGAAGCAGACTCCCCGCCAAGCAGGGAGCCCGATGTGGGACTCGATCCCGGGACTCCAGGACCATGACCCGAGCCGAAGGCAGTCGCTTAACCAACTGAGCCACCCAGACTCCCCAATACATGCCCTCTTTAATACCCATCACCAGGCTAACCCATCCCCCCACCCCCCTCCCCTCTAGAACCCTCAGTTTGTTTCTCAGAGTCCATAGTTTCTCATGGTTCGTCTCCCCCTCCGATTTACCCCCCTTCATTCTTCCCTTCCTGCTATCTTCTTCTTCTTTTTTTTTTTTAACATACAATGTATTATTTGTTTCAGAGGTATAGGTCTGTGATTCATCAGTCTTACACAAGTCACGGCGCTCACCATTGCACATACCCTCCCCAATGTCTATCACCCAGCCACCCCATCCCCCCCACCCCCCACCACTTCAGCAACCCTCAGTTTGTTTCCTGAGATTAAGAATTCCTCATATCAGTGAGATCATATGATACATGTCTCTCTTAAAATTTGATTACTATTGGGCGCCTGGGTGGCTCAGTTGGTTAAGCGACTGCCTTTGGCGCAGGTCATCATCCTGGAGTCCCGGGATCGAGTCCCACATCAGGCTCCCTGCTCAGCAGGGAGTCTCCTTCTCCCTCTGACCCTCTTCCCTCTCATGCTCTCTGTCTCTCATTCTCTCTTGCAAATAAATAAAATCTTTAAAAAAAATTAAAAAAATTGATTACTGTTAAGAGGAGGATTTAAGTCTCTTGATAAAGTAGTGATTGTTGGATGATAACAAAAATTTGAGAACCATTCCCTCAGGTGACCTAGCAATGTTGGGAACAGTGAGATGGTCAACAGACCACTAAAGGGTGGTATTGACGGTTCTTTACAGCCTTGCCCTACCCGATTTTCCAGCTTTGCTTCCCTGTACCATCCCACACTATTCCAGAACACATCTGCACTGTTGACATTCTCTAACAGCCTCCGCTTCTATATATTTGCACAGTCCCTGTGCCTAGAATACTCTCACCCCCATTTCTACCTCTGATATTCAACTTACTCATCAAGATTAGTTCAAGTGCCACTTTTTATAGGCAGCCTTCCCTACTGTTTTTACACAACCGCATATACACTCAGGTATGTATGGTGGTCATTTGTATGTATATATACACTTTAATCTCTTTGAGGCAGGAACATGTTTTGTCCATTGTTTGTCTCTTAGTACCTAACACAATACCCTATAGAAGTTTACTGAATTGATTGTTTAAAATGGAGGTTTCTAAGTTTTTTCTAAGGTTTATATCTTTAGTGATAGGAACTCATGGAACAAATTTCTTTGGGAGATATGGTTTAGATTGCATGTATTCAAAGCTACTGACTAAAGAAAACTCTGGCTTTATTACTGATAAACCTGTGATGTATAGGAATAAAATATATACTGGTGAAGCTCTTAATATATGTCAACCCATCACTGCTGGTTTGATTTCATAGCCTGCCAAATTGTCTGCTTTGTACAAATATCAACACTTTAAAAAAGAACCCTGTGTCAGGTTGTAACAGGTATCCCTGTAAGAAGGGCAATGGAGACTGCCTCTAGAGGTAGGAGTTGCTGGAGTTCAATTCTCCCTTGGAAATTTCCTCCTTAGGTCAGAGGTAATGATGATTTACAAACCATCTGAAGGCTGAGCTTGTGGGTGGATTAATGAAGAAAAACAAAGGAAAAGCCTAGAACCAAAAGTGAGATTACATAGCCCCAGACTGGGAAAAAATATTTACAAATCATATATTTGATAAAAGACTTATACCTAGAATACATAAAGAATCCTTACAATTCAATAATAAAACAAGTAACCCAATTTAAAAATGGGCCAAATACTTGAATAGACATGTCACCAAAGACATACTAATGGTGAATAGATATATGAAAAGTGCCTAATATCATTAGTCATTAGGGAAATGAAAATTAATGCCAAATGAGATACCACTATGCACCCTTGAGGAAGTTATAATTTTAAAAAGCAGAAAATACCAAGTACTGTCAAGGATGTAGATGGACTGGAATTCTCATATGTTACTGAAACCTGCCTGGGATTCTCTCTCTCTTTTTCCCTTTTCCCTTCCTGCTCAGGCTTGCAAGGCTTACATGCTCTCTCTCCCTCTAAAAAAAAAAAGGGAACAAAATACTGATGCATCCTACACAATGGGTGAACTTCAATAACATATACTGAGAGAAATGTAACATAGAACAGCCACTTTTGAAAACACATTGGTAGTTTCTTAAAAATTACATACAATCCAACAATTCCACTTAGAAATCTAACCGAGAAAAATGAAAAGTGTCCACACAAAGACTTGAACAAAAATTTTCATAGCAACATTATGACAGTTAAAAGTAGAACCAACACAAATGTTCATCAACTGGGAAGTGGATAAAAAAAATCTGGTATTATCTATACAATGAATACTATTCTGTGATAAAAAGGAACAAAATAGGGGCACCTGGGTGGCTCAGTCCATTAAGCATCCAACTCTTGATTTCGGCTCAGGTCATGATCTCAGGGTGGTGAGATCAAGCCCCACTTTGAGCTCTGTGCTAGGCGTGGAACCTGCCTAGGATTCTCTCTCTCCCTTCCCTTTTCCCTTCCTCCTCAGGCTCACAAGGCTCACATGCTCTCTCTCCCTCTAAAAAAAAAAAAAAAAGGAACAAAATACTGATGCATCCTACACAATGGATGAACTTCAATAACATTATGTTAAGTGATAGGGGCCAGATACAGAAGACTACATATTGTCAGAAAGTAGAATGTTCGTTGTCAGGGGCTGGAGAGGAGGGAAAATAAGGAGTTAATGTTTAATGAATACGAAGTTTCAGTGTGGGAAGATGGAAAATTTCTGTAGATAGAGGGGGAAAGTACCCACTGTGAAATATGACTACAGCCTTTTCCAAAACAAAGGCCTACTCTTCAGGAAAAAAGACAGTAACAGAGCCTTATCTTATGTGGGAGATGTGCATTTCCTCAATTCCAGCTCCCTCTAGGCTTTCTTTCTCACCTAAATGCAATGAAGGAGGAGGCTAACAAACACGTGTCAGGTCACAGATCAGGGACAGAGGCCTACTAAAAGATTGAGATTTAATCATAAGATTATACAATGACGCTCTTCTTCCATACCTTACCACCATACCAATAGGTCTCTAGTATAATAACACTGAATTACAACTGAAGGAGTGGCAAGACACAGAGTCTCTCTGAAATGGAGTTCTTATGGAAGCCCAAAGTCTAGAGACAGAAAAAGAAGAACACTAGAGGAATTTGAACCAATGCACCTGCAGCTACAGAAAACATTCAACATGGCCCATCATCTGGCCAGATTAATATAAGTCTCACACTAAAGTCCTATTTACTTCATGATACATCATATCCAGCTTTCAACAACAACAAGAAAGTTTATAAGTCATGCTAAAAGGCAAGAAAAAAGACACTCTAAAGAGACAAAGCATCACAACCAGAGTCAGGTCAACACAAATATTAGATGATCAGAATGGGAATTTAACTATGGTCAATATGTTTAAGGGCTCTTGTGGAAAGTTTAAGAAAACATGCATGAACAGAGATATGGAAACTCTAAGAAATAATCAAAAGGAAATGCTAGAGGTCAAAGGTACTGTAACAGAAATGAAGACTGCCTTTGGCAGGATCATCAGTACACTTGACATGGCAGAAGAAAAAACAAGTAATCTTGAATATCAGTCAATGGAAACTTCCAAAAATGAAGTGCAAAAAGAAAAAAGAATTTAAAAAAGAACAGGGCATCCAAGAACTGTGAGACAAAAGGTGTAACGTACATATAATTGAGATACCAAAAGGAAAAGAAGGAGATAATGGAGCAGAAGAAATATTTAAAGTAATAATGTCCCAAGAACTTTCCAAAATTAATGACTGACAGTAAACCACAAATCCAGAATGCCCAGAAAATATCAAGCAGGATAAATATATAAAAAAAAACTCTACTTAGCATGTCATGTTGAAACTCCAGAAAACCAAAAACAACCTTGAAAATCTTGAAAGAAGCCAGAGATGGGAAAAACTTACCTGTAGAGGAACAAGGAGAAGAATTACAGCAGACTCTTACCAGAAACCATGCAAAGAAAAGGAGAATGGAGTGAAATGTTTAAAGTGTTGAAAAAAAAAAACCCCACCAACCTAGAATTCTATATTCAGCAAAATTACCCTTCACTCGTGACTTTCTCAGAAAAAGAAAACCTGAGAGAATTCACTGCAAGCAAGAAATGTTATATTGTTCTGCCCTGCAAGAAATGTTAAAAGAAGTTTTTCAGGGAGAAGGGAAATGATACAGTTCAGAAACTTGGATCTACATAAGGGAAGAATGTCAGAGAAGGAATAAATGAATTAAAATAAAATCTTTTGTTCTCATTCTTAATTTATTAAAAACTAAACTTTAGACTGCATAAAGTAATAATAGAAACAATATATTGGGTGATTATAGCATATGTTTAAGTGAAATTAATGAAAGTGATGTCGGAAGGGTCAGGAGGAAAGAACCAGGAATACTCTATTACAAGGTACTTGCACTACATGAAATTAGCTTTAGATTTAGTTAAAAATATACATTGTAAACTCTAGGGCAACCACTAATATTTTTTATTAAAGAAATATGATGATTGCTATCCTAAGAGAAGAGATAAAATAGGTAATATAAAATTATCAGTTAAAATCAGAGAAGGCAGAAAAAGAGGGAGAAGAAAGTAATGAAGAATAAATGCAATGGATTGAAAACAGTTAAAAACATGGTAGATACTAATATAGTTATATCAATAATCACTTTAAATATAAGTGGTCTAGGGGCGCCTGGGTGGCTCAGTTGGTTAAGTGACTGCCTTCGGCTCAGGTCATGATCCTGGAGTCCCGGGATCGAGTCCCGCATCGGGCTCCCTGCTCGGCAGGGAGTCTGCTTCTCCCTCTGACCCTCCTCCCTCTCATGCTCTCTGTCTCTCATTCTCTCTGTCTCAAATAAATAAATAAAATCTTTAAAAAAAATAAAAATAAATAAATAAATATAAGTGGTCTAAATACAACAATTGAAGTACAGAGATTGTCAGAGTGACTAAAAACAAGACCCAACTATATATCATTTATAAGAAACCACTTTAACTATAAAAACACATATAGAGGGTACCTGGGTGGCTCATTTTCTTAAGTGTCTACCTTAGGCTCAGGTCAGGTTCTCAGGGACCTCGGATCAAACTCCATGTTGGGTTCCCTGCTCAGTGGAGAGTCTGCTTCTCCCTCTCCCTTTGCCCATCCCCCCAACTTGTGCTCTCTCTTTCATATAAATAAATAAAAATTTTTTAAAAAACACATATAGATTAGGGGCACCTGGGTGGCTCAAACAGTTGAGCACTGGACTCTTGATTTTGGTTTAGGTCATGATCTCAGGGTCATAAGATGGGGCCCATGTCGGGCTTCATGCTCAAAGGGGAGTCTGCTTTTCACTCTCTCTCTCTCTCCCTCTGCCCCCTCATGCTGTCTCTCTAAAATAAATAAATAAATCTTTAAAAAAACCACATATAGATTAAAAGCAAAGGTTAGAGAAAGATATGTTAATACTCATTAAAAGAAAGCTGAAATAGCAATATGATTTTAAAGAAGAATCAGAATAAGGACAATTATCAGAGATGAAGAGGGCATTACAATGATAAGGGGGGTCCATTTTCCAAGAAGACATAACAGTTCTTAGTATGTATGCACTTAACACAGAGCATCAAAATATGTAAGATGAAAACTGAGGACTAAAAGGAGAAACAGAAAAATCCACTACTATAGTTAAAGACCTCAGTATACTCTTTTAGTAGTTAATAGATCAAAACGGCAGAAAATCAGTAAGGATACAATCAACCTGAAAAACATTATTAATTTAATCTAATTGACATTTATAGACTGCTCCATCCAGTAACAGCAGAATACACATTCTTTTCAAACTTGAATAATCACCAAAATAGGCCACATTCTGGATTATAAAACACACCTTTACAAATTTGAAAGTATAGAAATCATACAAATTATATTTTCAGACTACAGTACAATTAAACTAGAAATAAATAACTGAAAGATAACTATAAAACCTCCAAATATTTGGAGATTGAACACCACACTTCTCAATAACATGTGTCAAAAAAGAAATCTCAAGAGAAATATGAAAATATTTTGAAATAAATGAAAATACAGCTTATCAAAATTCACAGGATGAGCAAAAGCTGTTTAGAGGGAAGTTTATAACATTAAATACATGTATTAGAAAAGATCTAAAATCAATAATCTAAGCTTCCACTTTAGGAACTAAAGAAGGGTAATTTAAACCTCAAGCAAGCAGAAGAAAAGAAATAATAAACATTAGAACAGAAATAAATGAAATGAAAACAAGAAATAAGTAGAGAAAATCAATGAAATCTAAACGTATTTCTTTAAAGACATCAATAAAATCAATAAACCCCTAGCCAGGTTAACTATGAAAAAAAGAGAAAAGATATAAATGACCAGTATCAACAATGAAAGAGGGATCATTACTACTGATCCCATGGACACTTAACAATAATAAAAAAGTAATATGAAAAGTTCTGGGCCTACAAATTTGATAACTTAGATGGAATGGACCAATAACTGAAAAACACAATCTGAATAGTCCATAACTATTAAAGAAATTGAACCACTAATCAACTGTCCAAAAAAGAAAGCACTAGGACTGGATGGTTTCAGTGGTAAATTCTACCAAATATTTAAGTTGGAAGTGATACCAATTCTCTACAATCTCTTCTGGAAAACAGAAGCAGAGGAAACACTTCCTAACTCGTTTTATGAGTTCAACATTACCATAATGCCCCAAACAAATGAAGACAAAAAAAAGAAAGAAAACTACATAGCAAGATCTCTCACGAACGTGGATGCAAAAATCCTCAACAAAATATTAGTGAACTGAATTTAACAATGTATAAAAAGAATTATACACCACAACTAAGTGAGATTTATTCAGATGTTTGCAAAGTGGCTCAATATTTAAAAATCAATCAATAGAATATATGCAAATACCAAATAATGTTATACAAGTGAAATTAATATCATTTATGTCAACTTAATAAAAAAATAAAATGAAATCTCTGACTTGGTAAAAAAATCAATGTAATCCATCCCATCAGTAGTCTAAAGAAAAATAATGTGATCATATCAATTGATGCCAAAGAAGCATACAACACAATTCAGTAGCTATTTATGATAAAAACTCTCGTAAACTTAGAGGAGAATGTTCCCAACTTGATAAAGAACATTTACAAAAAACCTATCCCTAATATCATACTTAATGGTGACAAATTAGGCATTTTCCTCCTAAGATCAAGACCAAGGAAGGCATGAATGATGGGGAGGAGTCAGCAATGCAAATATCTGGGGAGGAACATTCCAGATAGAGGCACTAGCAAAGATGGGAAAGAGCTTGACATGCTTGAGGAATTAGAGTACTTTGAGCATCATGCGTTAGCAAGATAGTGGCAGGAGGTGAGATTACAGGAATAAGAAGAGGCCCAATAATGCAGAATCTTGAAATTAAGGTAGGGGGTTTGGATTTTATTATAATAGCATTGGAAAGTTAGAGAGGGGTATGGTGTGACTTAAATTTTTAAGCGTGTTTTTGGTTGCTGACAGGAACTGTGGCAATCTGTGTTCTTGGGAGGCAGCTAATGCTAAATGTCCTCTCGCATATCCAGCTTTTGTAATGAGCTTTAACAAAATTGCCAACCCCAGAGAAGAAAGGTATGTAGCCACCACTGCTTTTGGATTGGCATTATAAGGCAGGAGGCATTCACCAGGCATAGGTGAAGAGAACAAAGTTGGAAAAGTTCAAAGCCCATTTTTTAAAGTCTGTGGTTTTGAATGTAGTTTTTCTACATTCGTATTCTCAAGAAAATATGAACAGACCCAAGGAATCTATGTCTTTGCTGTAAAAATGCTATTGAAAGCCAGGTCTCTCTCATCACTTACTTCCTACTTAAAACCCTACCTGAGAAATTATTTTAAAAATTAATGCCAGGGCAACGTGTTTTTCCTGAGGAACACGTGTGATTTTTTTTCTTTCTGATAAGAGCTAGATAAAATATACTTTATTTCCTTTTTTACACTGGCTGCTTAAAATTTAAACTCAGCTACAGAAACTGACTCTTAGCATTAGCACATTGGCATTCTTATCTCTATCCACCACCCATTATGTTTAGGATGTTACCAAAAGCAGCTTCAAATCTGGTGGGGTGACAACGTTCACAGTGAAGAATATAAGTGAATACAGAGGACTATGGAGACTTAACTCAAAAGCATTTTTATGACAACCAAGTGAATGGAAGTGCATTTCCTTACATATATGAGTCAGTGGTTCTTTGCTCTCACACAGCACAGAAGCAGAAAACAGGCTCATTGTTATCGCTACTCATCAACACTATGTGTATACCTTAATTAGACCCTTTGCAGTTTAGCTTCCTTATTTTTATTATTTTTTTGCTTTTCATGTTAAATATGTATGTCTGGAAGTCAAGGAAGTGAAACTTCTATAATACTGCGCTGAAAAGAGCAAGACTTATAACCGACTTAGAGAATGGCACTTATGTTCAAACATAGGTGGGTACACAGTTTCAAAGAGTAATCACTTATTAGGCAATGAAACACCACTTATAAACAGAGGGTTTTCCTGTTAGTGATTTAAAAAAGTAAATTCTATTTGTTGCTTTTATCAAAAGCCAACCTCTGATTCATTTTCTTTTCCATGATGATTTATTGCTGTCAAATCCTTTCTCCAGTTCAGGGTTGATGGCAGGATTCCAAGTCACATACTGAGTAAGCTGGAGCCTCACAGCAGGAGATCCCTTGAAACTTTTGCCTTATGGGGGTTGGGCATACATCAAAAGTGCTGAACACATGAAAGTGCTGAACAAATCTGCTGAACAAATAACAATGATAGTGTAAATACTGTTTTTTAAAATTAGAGTGTTTTAAGGAATGTATTGCTGGCATACAAGCGAAAAGTGGGTTTGTCCTGCTGCTAAAGGTCACAAGCAAACTCAGGCCCTCCAGTTTTGAATGTGACACACTCATAATAGTAAGTTACAGAAAGTCTTGATTTTGGGGGAAAGTTGTTATATTTTCATTATAATTATATTTAGATAAGAGATATATCTGATATGTAATTATATGTATGTAATGTATATGGTATGATATATATGTCAAATCTGTATATAATTCTAATAAAAGTCTCAAATGTCACCTCAGGAAGGCTTAATTACTTTATGTAAAATTTCAACCCCGCTTTCAGAACCCACCCCTACATTTCTGATCCCCTCTTGCTTGTTCTATGTTTGTGTATCATTTATCACCTTCTAATACACAATAGGAATTACTTATTTAGTATGTTTCTTATTGTCTTCTCTCTACTGGAAGGTGAGCTCCATGAAGACAGTGAATCTCTAAAAAAAATATTCCCTACATTATCAAATAGTTTTTAACTTAAAAAAGATCTAGATGTTAATGTATCGATTTCAAATACATGTATGTTAAACATTATAATTATAAGCTGTTCTGCAAATGAGTAACATTAGGATGGAATGTAAAGGTAAAGAATTCAGAAAAATATCCCACTTACATATCTCTCCTCTTTCCCTTCCTTTCAACTGACCACATTCTAATTTCTGGGCTGGGAACTCAGAGATCTGAGCTTAGAATGAAGTAAGCCAAAGAACTGGGAGAGATTCTCCTACAAACCACTCACAATGAGCTCACAAACTTTGTAGTAGCTTTATATTTTTGCTTTCAAGCTTTTTGCACTTCCTTTTCTCTTTTTTTTGGAACTGGGTTCTAGATGGTTGAGGTAATTGAAACTCTGATTTCCAGGGAATGTAATAGTTCATTGATATATTCCAAGTATCTAGAACAGTGTCTGGCACATAGGTGCTCAATAATTTTTGTTGAATTATATTATGACTACACAGAATCTGAATATTGTCTGTGAAGTATATTACCTGGAACAGTTTTATAGGTGACATGTATGGTCATGTCTTCTTAATTCTTGACCCTTATTTAATCTCTTCTCTTTGGCTAATTAAGTTAAATATCGGCTTGTCAAAGCCTTCCTTCAAAATGTTCATTTATTTAAAGAGAGTTGCTCAATTTAATGCTACTCTCTTGCCCATGGTGTGTGCTTACTTACTTCTATGCATTGCATAATGACGAATCACAGAAAACTGGAGGAGTGCTATCCATTTCTGGGATCTTTTTTTCAGAATGCACATTTAAAATGTAAAGTTATAACTGTAGCAAATTAAAAATGTAAAGGGAAAACACATGGCACCAGTCACATATACAGTGATCTTTTATTTGTAGAATCCCAGTCTTTAATGAGTCATAAATTCCTAACACATTTCTACTGCCTATAACTAAAATACAGTTTTCATTGATATTTAACATTTTCAGACTTTAAGAAGCATAAAGCACATTTAAATGAAAGGCCCTGGATAGCAGTCAACTTCTTTTCTTTACCTGGCTCTTCCTAAATCATCCTGTTCCTACATTTCCTTAATTCTTCTCTCTTGTTCGGTCATCAAAAGCCTGAGGGCACTTATATCAGAGGGGAGAGGGAAGAGGATTTTATGTATTTATCCAGCTGTATTGAGATATAATTGACAAAAATTGTACATATTTAGGTTGCATGACATGATTTTTAATGTGTATAATGTGATGATTTTATATATATATATATATATATAGAGAGAGAGAGAGAGAGAGAGAGAGAGAGAAATGATTACCTCAATCAAGTTAAACATATCCATCACCTCATATAGTTAGTTACCTTTTTTTGGTGACAATACCTAAAATCTACTCTCTTAGCAAATTTCAAGTATACAATACAGTATTATTAAGCTACAGTTATCATGTCATACAGATCCCAAGAACTTATTCATCTTATAACTGAAAGTTTGTGCCCTTTGACCAATATCCCGCATTTCCCGCTCACCCTCCAGCCACTGGCAACCACTGTTCTCCTTTCTGGTTCCATGAGTTCAACTTTGTTAGATTCCACATATAAGTGAGATCATACAGAATTTTCTTTCTATGTCTGGCTTATTTCATTCAGCATATCTTCTAGGTTCATCCATGTTGTCATAAATGGCAGAATTTCTTTCTTTTTGTGGTTGAATAATATTCCATCATACATATGTGATATATCTATATCTATATATATCAATTTTCCTTATTCATTTACCCATTGATGAACTCTTATATTGTTTCTGTGTCTTGGATATTATGAATAATGCTGTAGTGAACATAGGAGTGCAGATATCTTTTTGAGATACTGATTTCATTTCCTTTGGGTATATTTCTATACATGGTTTTGCTTGGTTATATGGTAGTTCTATTTTTAATTTTTTGAGGAGCCTCCATACTGTTTTCCATAGTGGCTGCACCAGTTTTCATTTCCACCAACAGTGTACAAGGATTTCTTTTTCTCCACATCTTCACCAACACTTATAACATCTTGCCTTTTTGATAATAACCATTCTAAGAGATGTGAGGTTTTGCACTGATCATTAGTGATGTTGAGTACCGTTTCTTATACCTATTGACCACTGTATGTCTTTGGAATAATGTCTATTTACTTTGCCTATTTTTAAATTGGATTATTTATTATTATTTTTGCTATTGAGTTGTATGACTTCCTTTTATATTTTGGGTATTAACCTCTTATCAGATATGTAGTTTGCAGATATTTTCTTCCATTCCACAGGTTGCCTTTTCATTTTGTTGATGGTTTCCTTTGCTGTGCAGAAGTTTTTAGTTTAATTTTTTTTTAGTTTAACTTTTTAATTTCTGCTTGCATTGCCTATGCTTTTGGTGTTATACCCAAAAAATCATTGCCAAGACCAATCTCAAAGAGCTTATCCACTATGTTTTCTTCCAGGAATTTTACAGTTGTAGGTCTTACACTTAAGTTTTCAATCCACTTCAAGTTAATTTTTGTATATGATGTGAGATGAGGGTCCAATTTTATTCTTTTGTATGTAGATATCCAGTTTACCTAAAGCCTTTTATTGAAGAGATAATCCTTTCCCCATTGTGTATTCTTGGCCTCACGGTCAAAGATTGGTTGACCATGTAGCATGGATTTATATCTGGGCTCTCCATTCTGTTCCATCGATGTGTGTGTCTGTTTTTGTGCCAGCACCATACTGTTTCAATTACAATAGCTTTCCTAATTATTAAATTCACTTAGCCAACTTGTAGTACATCATTAGTTTCAGATGTAGTGTTCAATAATTTATCAGTTCCATATAACACCCAGTGCTCATCACATCATGTGCCCTCCTTATTGCCCACCACCCAAATACCCCTTCCCCCCACCTACCTCCCCTCCAGCAACGCTGTTTGTTTCCTATACTGAAGAGTCTCTGATGGTTTGTCTCCCTCTCTGATGACTTGCATTCTGTTTTTCCTCCCTTCCCCTATAGTCCTCTGCCCTGTTTCTTATTTTCCACATATGATAATTGTCTTTCTCTGATTGACTTATTTTGCTCAGCATAATACCTCCAGTTTCATCCAGTTGATGTAAATGGTAAGTATTCATCCTTTCTGATGGCTGAGTAATATTCCATTGTGTATATATATATACATATATATATGCATATATATATACCACATCTTTATCCATTCATCTGTCATTGGACACCTTGGCTCTTTCTACAGTTTGGCTACTGTGGACATTGCTGCTATGAACATTGGGGTGCAGGTGCCCCTTTGGATCACTACATTTGTATCTTTGGGGTAAACACCCAGTAGTGCAATTGCTGGGTCCTAGGGTAGTTCTATTTTTAACTTCTTGAGGAACCTCCGTACTGCATTCCCAAATGACTGCACCAGCTTGTATTTCCACCAACAGTGTAAGACACTTCCCCTTTATCCGCATCCCCACCAACATTTGTTGTTTACTGACTTGTTAATTTTAGCCATTCTGATTGGTGTGAGGTGATATCTCATTGTGGTTTTGATTTGTATTTCCCTGATGCCAAGTGATGTGGAGCATTTTTTCATTTGTCTGTTGGTCATTTGTATGTCTTCTTTGGAGAAATGTCTGTTCACATCTGCCCATTTCTTAGCTGGATTATTTGTTTTTGGGGTATTGAGTTTGATAAGTTCTTTATAGATCTTGGATACTAGCCCTTTATTTGATATGTCATGCAAATATCTTCTCCCATTCCGTAGGTTGCCTTTTAGTTTTGTTGACTGTTTCCTTTGCTGTGCAGAAGCTTTTTATCTTGATGAAGTCCCAATAGTTCATTTTTGCTTTTGTTTCCCTTGCCTTTGGAGACGTATCTTGAAAGAAGTTGCTGCATCCAAGGTCGAAGAGGTTGCTGCCTGTGTTCTCCTCTAGGATTTTGATGCATTCCTGTATTACATTTAGGTCTCTCATCCGTTTTGAGTTTATCTTTGTATGGTGTGAGAAAAAAGTCTAGTTTCATTCTTCTACATGTGGCTGTTCAATGTTCCCAGCACCATTTATTGAAGAAACTGTCCTTTTTCCATTGGGTATTCTTTTCTGTTTTGTCGAAGATTAGTTGACCATAGAATTGAGGGCCCATTTCTGAGTTCTCTATTCTGTGCCATTGATCTATGTGCCTGTTTTTGTGCCAGTACCATACCGTCTTGAAGATTACAGCTTTGAAATAGAGCTTGAAGTCCAGCATTGTGATGCCACCAGCTTTGGTTTTCTTTTTCAACATTCCTCTGGCTCTTTTGGGTCTTTTCTGGTTCCATACAAATTTTAGTCTGTGAAAAATGTTGATGGTATTTTTTTTTAAAGGTTTTATTTATTTATCTGAGAGAGAGAATGGGAGACAGAGAGCATGAGAGGGAGGAAGGTCAGAGGGAGAAGCAGACTCCCTGCCGAGCAGGAAGCCCGATGCGGGACTCGATCCTGGGACTCCAGGATCATGACGTGAGCTGAAGGCAGTCGCTTAACCAACTGAGCCACCCAGGCGCCCCATGTTGATGGTATTTTGATAGGGATTGCATTGAGTGTGTAGATTGCTCTGGGTAGCATAGACATTTTTAACAATACTCATTCTACCAATCCATGAGCATGGAATGTTTTTCCATCTCTTTGTGTCTTCCTCAATTTCTTTCATAAGTGTTCTATAGTTTTTAGAGTACAGAACCATTACTTCTTTGGTTAGGTTTATTTCTAGGTATCTAATGGTTTTTGGTGCATTTGTAAATGGGCTCAACTCCTTAATTTCTCTTTGTTCTGTCTCAGTGTATAGAAATACAACTGATTTCTGTGCATTGATTTTATATCCTGCCATGTTACTGAATTCCTGTATGAGTTCTAGCAATTTTGGGGTGTAGTCTTTTGGGTTTTCCACATAAAGTATCATGTCATCTGCAAAGAGTGAGAGTTTGACTTCTTCTTTGCTGATTTGAATGCCTTTTATTTATTTTTGTTTTCTGATTGCTGAGGCTAGGACTTCTAGTACTATGTTGAACAATAGTGGTGAGAGTGGGTATCCCTGTCATGTTCCTCACCTTAGGGGAAATGCTCTCAGTTTTTCCCCATTGAGAATGATATTCGTGGTGGGCTTTTCGTATGTGGCCTTTATGATATCGAGGTACATGTTCTCCTATCCCTACCCTGTGGAGAATTTTAATCAAGAAAGGATGCTGTATTTTGTCAAATGCTTTTTCTGCATCAATTGAGAGGATCATATGGTTCTTGTCCTTTCTTTTATTAATGTGATGTATCACGTTGATTGATTTGTGAATTTTGAACCACCCTTGCAGCCCAGGAATAAGCCCCCTTTGGTCGTGGTGAATTATCCTCTTAATGTACTGTTGGATGCTATTGGCTAGTATCTTGATGAGAATTTTGGCATCCATGTTCATCAGGGATATTGGTCTTTAATTGTCTTTTTTGATGGGGTCTTTTCCTGGTTTGGGGATCAAGTCAATTATTATAGCTTTGTAATATAGTTTGAGATCAGGAAGTGTGATGCCCTTATTTTTGTTCTTTCTCAAGATTATTTTGGTTATTTGGGGTCTTTTGTGGTTTCATGTGAGTTTTAGGATTTTTTTTCTATTTCTGCAAAAATCCTATTGGAATTTTGATAGGGATTGTATTGAATCTGTAGATTGCTTTGGGTAGTATGAACATGTTAGCAATATTCTTCTAATCTGTGAATGTGGAGATCTTTCCATCATTTGTGTTTTCTTCAATTTCTGCCATTAGTATCTTATTGTTTTCAGTATACAGATCTTTCACCTCTTTGGTAACTCTATTCTTAAGTATTTTATTCTTTTTGATGCTATAGTAAATGGGGTTGTTTAAATGGTATGTGTATGAAGGAGAGAGTACAGTGATGTGCTGAACTCTATAAAACTGACAAATGTGTCATTAGCATTTTCCCATCATTTCTTCCTCACTTGCATGCCAGTTCTGTGCTCTCATGGTCTCATGGTACCTCTGATTATCCTAATTTACCAAAGTTCTGCACTTTCTAAAATGCCCCATTTTGGGGGTGCCTGGGTGGCTCAGTCTGTTAAGCCTCTGCCTTCAGCTCAGGTTATGATCTCAGGACCCTGGGATCCAGCCCAGCATTTTTGTCGGGCTCCTCACTCAGTGGGGAATCTGCTGGAGGATTCTCTCTCTCCCTCTGCCCCTCCCCCTGCTCGTGCTCGCTCTCTCTCAAATAAATAAATAAATAAAATCTTTTTAAAAAATAAAAAAATAAAATGCCCCATTTTAGAAATGCATTCTTCTTCCTGATCATTAAAACACTAATTCTTTCGGGGCGCCTGGGTGGCTCAGTTGGTTAAGCGACTGCCTTCGGCTCAGGTCATGATCCTGGAGTCCCGGGATCGAGTCCCGCATCGGGCTCCCTGCTCAGCAGGGAGTCTGCTTCTCCCTCTGACCCTCCTCCCTCTCATGCTCTCTGTCTCTCATTCTCTCTCTCTCAAATAAATAAAAATTAAAAAAATCTTTAAACAAAACAAAACAAAACACTAATTCTTTCAATAGCTTCTGAGCAGATAAAGTATTAGGAGGAAATTATAAATTTGATATAAAGTGCATGATTAAGGTTTTCACGATAAATTTAGTTCATTTATTCAGTTATGTCAACTCAATAAATATTTATCAGACATTTAAATGCCAGTTCTGCTAAGTATACAAAGAGATCTAAAATTCAGTCTCTGCTTTAAGGAACTCACAGTTTAGAAGAAATGAATGATACACTTAACTTTCCCAAAGATGCTATCCATTTTAGTGGAAACGTTGTTTCACAATGTGCTTTAATGGAAACTGCAGTTGTTTTCACAATACGCTTAAAATATCTCAGAGGCTGCCATAGGCAATGAAGGACGGATTTCATCTTATGCCACTCCTCATCTTGAGTCAAACCAGCAATTCTGAATTACATAAAGATCCCAGAATAAACTAGTTAATGCCTCCATGCCCTCACGAATCCTAACGTCTCTGCATAATGCTCCACCCTTGTGCAATTCTTTTCATTCTTCAAAAGTCAGCTCTAATGTCAACACTTGCAAAGGAATTTTTATTGTCACTCTTTTCCTAATTGAGCTCCATTTTTGAGCTAAATCTGCACCTTGTGTGTCACACTGTGTTCCCTTTGTTTAAGTTTATTTCCTTTATAAGTCTGTGAGCTCCTTCATGCATAGATTGGGAATTATTCACCTCTCAGGCAGACCCATAAGTAAGGAACTCAACAGGAAAAATTGAATTAAGTTATTGAAAACCTAATATTTCTCTGCTTTCTTAAATAGATGACAGTGAATAAATCTTTTTTTAATAGTTTAGGTTTATCACCACAGATTATGAATTATTATTTTACAATGTTGTCATTTAGTGTTTATCTTTGCTTGCCCTTAAAAAAGATGATCAAAGATTTTGGTTTTATTCTAGGTAGTCTCTGATTTCAATTCTTTTTATTTTTCTCCCTGAATGTCAGTCAGCCACCTCTCTCTAGTTCTTTCTGGTGTCAGTGTACCTGCTTTCAACAGCCCACCTCTTCTCTTTCCCTTCCTTTCAAATAATCACATTCTAATTTCCAGGCTGGGAACTCAGAGTCCTAAGTTTATTAGAATAAAAGAAGGGACTGTGACAGACTCTTCTGCAAATGGCTCAGGCTTAGCTCACAAACTTTGTAATAACTTTTTATTACTATTTTCAAGCTTTTTATACTTATTTTATGTGCAACTGGATCCTAACTGGTTGTGGTAACTGGAATTCTGACTTCCATTTAAGCGTGATGTGTTTCTGAATTTTTACAGCTAACCATCCCATTTTATTTTTATTTATTTATTTATTTAATTTATTTTTTAAGTAGGCTCTACATCTACAGTGGAGCCCAATGTGGGACTTGAACTCACGATCCTGAGATCAAGACCTGAGCACAAGCCCTGAACTGAGATCAAGAGTTGGACACCTAACCTACTGAGCCACCCAAATGCTTTTTTAGTTTATTTATTTATTTTAATAATCTATACATCCAATGTGGGGCTTGAACTCATGACCCCAAGATCAAGAGTCATATGCCCTTCTGACTGAGCCAGCTAGGTGCTCCCTATCCATCCCACTTTCTTTTAATTAAAGATTTTATTTATTTATTTATTTAGAGAGAGTGGGGGAGGGGCAGAGGGAGAGAGAGAGAGAATCTGTAGCAGACTCTGCACTAGCACAGAGCCTGATGGAGTGCTCTATCTCACAACACTGAGATCACACCTGAGCTGAAACCAAGAGTTGGACGCTCAACCATTCAACTGCCTGAGCCACCCAGGCACCCCTCCATCCCACTTTTAAATCTCATTCAGGTACATAACACAAGAGTTCTATAACTATCATGTTTAACATACATTTCTTTGAAATTGACATATTAACATCTGGATCTTTTGTAAAATAAAAAAAACTGACAATGTAGGAAGACTTTTAAAATAGAATTCCACACATAATTTAAAATTTTTCTTATTTGTGTTTTGGACATTTAAGGATATTTTAGAACCTACTTTCATCCTTTTGGATGTAACGTTGTAATGATAATAAGTAATATGTAAGGATAACAGGCACATTTTTTTGAGCACTTTGTATACATTAGGCACTGTGCTAAACACGCAGATTACCTCATTTAATCTTCATAATCCTAAAGGCAAATGTTACTATCTCTATTTTATAAAAGGGACAACTAGACTTAGAAATTAAAATCTTCTATCAGTTTAAGCACAGGAGACAGAATCTATATTCAGAATCTTGGAAACTTAAAGAATATTTTCATCTCTCTAGTTATGCTTTGCCCACTATTCCAATAATATTTTGGTGGGGCACCAGTTTTACTGTTAGCATATTATTCATATACCATACAATTCAACCTAAGCAGTCACTCACCCATTTTTTCCCCCAATGGCAGGCCAACCCCATCACTAGGCAACCATCAATTTACCTTCTATCTCCGTAAATTTGCTTCTTCTGGACATTTCATATAAATAGAATCATATAATATGTGGTTTTTGCTTCTAGCTTCTTTCACTTAACATAATGTTTAGGTTTGCAAGGCTCATCCCTCTGGTAGTATTTACCAGTACTTCATTCCTTTTTATTGCTTAAAATATTCCATTGTATGGATATACCACATTTTATTTATGCTTTCATCATTTGATGGGCATTTGGATTGTTTCCACTTTTTGGCTACTATGAACAATGGTGCTATAGACCATAACATTTGTAAAAACATTTACAAATATTTGGGAGGATCAGTGGAAAAAAATTAGTAGGATTTCTGAAACCTAGATGTTACAGTAGCTTTTGTAGTAATTCTATACTTATTAAAGGAGATTTAACTAAAATTCCTTGAACCTTAAACACTCAATGATTTTGTATTTTATCTTTTTCAAGTGTTTGGCCTAAGATCTAAGTCCTGTAGCAGAAGAAACATTAAATCATTAGAACTATAAGTTATACATTGCAGCTAGGAAGTGCACTCAATATTGTAATCCATTTTAACCTTAAATCTTTGTATTTTTTAACTTAGTTTACTCTGCAGTTTGGAGAATACTTTAAAACTCAATTTTACATGATCCTCTTTGAAGAAAAGATACTCTCCAATGTACCAAGTGATAAAAATTCTAATAACAAACAAAAAAATAATCTGAAAATTCTGGAGTACTGAGGAAACATTTTCATATTTCCTCCCTGTTTTTTGTCTATTTCTGACAGGGAATAGACAATTTCTAAAATCTTATCATTTGTTACTGCAACCTAAAATCCATCTTGCGGGGCGCCTGGGTGGCTCAGTCGGTTAAGCCTCTGCCTTCTGCTCAGGTCATGATCCCAGGGGTCTTCCTGCTCAGCACGGAGTCTGCTTCTCCCTCTGCCCTTCCCCCTGCTTGTGCTCCCTCTCCCTCTCTCTCAAATAAATAAATAAAATCTTAAAAAAATACAATTCATCTTGCTTCCCCTTTATAATAAAGGCGATCTTTAAAGAGGATTTGAGAAAATCCTAGTTGACCATTTTGACACGCTTGAAAGCTGGAGCAAACATCTTTTGACCACTCTTTTGGGATTTGTTTTTTTCATTCGCGGTCGTGGGAGGGAAGCTTCGAGTGAAAAATCTGGTAACTAGTTAGCAATTTGGTACCTACTAGTCAAAATGGAAATGATTCTGATGCCAACGGCGAATAACATACAGAAATATATATATCCAGAAACTGTTCTAAGAAATTCCGTATTTGGCGAGAGACTGCTACACGTGGGAAAACTTAAAACCAAGAAAGTGATCCTTCACCAATTCGGACTCACGCCCCCAACCTTGCCCGTGATGCAGGGCTTTCTTGTTTGTCTCCTTGGAAACCGCAGCCTGACAGGTCCTCTGCCTATTCCAGGAAGAGCGCCAGGAGGGGCAGGTGTTCTCAGGTTGTCGTCTGCGCCTGCGCTGGTCCACCGCGCGCTCGTAGTAAGAGAGGCCCGGATGGAGGACGTGGAGGCGCGCCGTTGCTATGGCAGCCGGGTTCTCTCCGCCGTGGGAGCAGGTGCTGGGGTCTCCTTCGCCTCACTGTCAGAGCTTAGAAAGAGGAAGAGAGGAGAACTTCCCCGGCCATCTCTGTGACCCCAGCCGCTGCATCTTACACAGGCAGGAGGGGATACAGAGGGAGAGAAGGGAAGGATGGTGTGGAGATACTTATGGTGGGAGAGAGGATACGGGGGTAAAACGTGTGGGACAACTGGGAGGAAAGGTGGTTAGAAGAGAGGAAGAGCCTTTCTCTTGGCGCCTAATCCTGCCGAGTACGGGTTCCACGGAACCTGCGGGGATGTCTGGCAACACCTTGCTTGGTTTGTACGAGGGAAAACCCGTCTGAGTGTAGCTTAGTCTCTCATTTGTATCATTTTCTTTCCCCTCTCAAAGTTCTCATCCCTGGGAGAAAAAAGTCACTCCTGAAGTGGTAGCTTCCATGAAGAGGCTCAGGTATTCATTTAGTTGATGGTACCTGGGGACCCTGGATACAAATTAAAGTTATCACCTAATGTGTGTAACATATCATTGTCATACTTTGTGACGGAGTATGAATTTAAAATTTTTTTACTCATAGGATTTCGGTTTGGAAAAATGCAGCAAGAAGAATGGGCCAGATGGTCTCATGATGCTATTAAGGGTTAGCTTTTGCTTTAGTACTTATTTTGTATTAAAACAGGTTCTCTTTGAGTTTGTTTGTTTTTTTAATTCTCTTAGATTTTAAACAAGCCTATGTTCAAAAGACTACGAGATAAGACTGGAGTCAAGGAATTAGATTAAACTATTTTCAAATGTCTGAATCCTGAAAGAAAGTTGTCAAAAGTGTATAAATACAGACTCGGCTTAGACTCACACTAAAAGATCTGCAGTCACATACCCGCATGGGATTTAACAGACACCCAGGGGGAAGGAATTAATTTGTCTTTTACTACAGTTAACCTATTAAGAGGGTGGTTCTGATCTAAGCCACTTACATAGATTTTTACTGATGATAAACATTGAAATTTAAATGTGTGAAACTCACAGGAATAAGTGTTAGGTGATTCATTTTGTGTAAGATATATTTTTGTTCCAGCATGATGACTGTGTACCATATGGCCAGTACCCTGGGGATGATGATTAAAAGAACTGAAGGGGATTGAATATCCTGTGACGCATTTGAAAAAGGCTTAAGGGACTTGGTAACAAGAGTTTATGATTTATGTTCTTTGTTTACTTGGCAACCAGCCATGAGGTTTTTGAAGGTACAGGAGAAGGCGGCAGTACAAATTTAATGCATTTACTTCTCAGAGTCACTGCAGCTGAGGCTTTTCTTCTTTTTAATTATGGCATAATTGTATGATTTAATAACACCTAATATGTTTGATTTGTAATCATTTTATTTTTATTTATTATGCTGATATTTTGGCGTTAAATTTGAGTTTTCACATGGGTGAGAGTCTTTGTAAATAATAAGGCGTAGCTAACAAAAGTCCTCAGGCAACTATTTGTTTACAAATTCAGAACTATGTTTATCAAAAAAATTAAAGGAGAACACTGAAGAGTTCCATAGAAATCTTATTCTAATAATTAGTTATGTAACCTTAACATCTTAGAATTATAAATTCCAGGATCCCTGGTCTGAAAAGAAAGCTGATTATCCTAAGGCACTTGTGACTGTGAAAAACAGTATTATTTATGTAAGTATTTTGGATCACAATGAGTTTTAGTTTGTACTACATCATCCGTGGTGCCCTTACATTTAATTAGTAGTTAGACATAACAGTTGATGTGATTTAGCCTGTCTTGCAGCTAGGCAGTGGTAAATAAACTCACTCTGTAGTATTGATTTGGTTTCTCTAGGTTACCTCAAAGTATTATTGCTCTCAAACTTTGCTTTACAAAGTTTTGAAACCTTACTTTGAGTTCTTTAAGAAAGTACATTTTGTATTCTTAGTATACAAGACATAAATATCTAGAAGGAATTATAATCCAACTAATACATTGGAAATAGTTATAATTATTCAGTTGAATAATTAGGTTGAATGATTAACATTCGTGTACATAAAACTAACTTTGTCTTGAGTGGAGGAAGGGTACCAATACCAAGCACTATTCTGAGAAAAGATGACATTTAAGTGAACCAGATAAGAATTTTTTAAGTCTTGGATTTAATTATTCAGGCACTGATCATTTGTTTTAGATTAAGCTTATCATGATACTATGCATTCCTTTTAAATTCTCTTGCTTTTCATGAGTTGGCAGTTATTTGCTAATTTGCAGCTTATAAAAAGTTTAAAATAAATCTTAAGGGTCCTCTAGCTCAACAGTTTTGCTCTAAGGCTCTTTGTGTTGACAAGGAATGCAACACTTCTAATAGGCAGCTCACTTCATTTCAGGACAAGTTTAAAATCTAAATTCTGTTTTATTTTTATTTTTTTCATTTTATTATTATTTTTTAAAAGATTTTATTTATTTATTTGAGAGAGAGAGAGCAAGCACGAGTGGGGTGAGGGGCAGAGGGAGAGGCAGACTCCCCACTGAACAGGGAGCCTGATGTGGGGCTTGATCCTGGGAGTCCAGGATCATGACCTGAGCCAAAGGCAGACTCCCAACCAACTGAGCTACCCAGGTGCCCCATTTTATTATTTTTTAAAAAGACTTTATTTATTTATTTAAGAGAGAAAAAAAGAGAGAAAGCATGAGCATGGGGAGGGAGGGAGAAGCAGACTCCCTGCTGAGCAGGGAGCCTGTAGCGGGGCTGGATCCCAGGACCTTGAGATCATGACCTGAGCTGAAGGCAGACGCTTAACCGACTGAGCCACCCAGGCGCCCCTGTAAATTCTGTTTTAAATTGCCAAAATTTGTCCCTGGGTTTCCAGCCTTTAACAGTAGTTTTACCATTTGAAGGTATCCTCCTTTACCTAGCAGCCATTTAAATAATGTAAAGCAGGGCGCCTGGGTGGCTCAGTCTGTTAAGCATCTGCCTTTGGCTTGGGTCCTGATCTCAGGGTCCTGGGATGGAGGCCCACATTGGGCTCCCTGCTCAGTGGGGAGTCTGCTTCTTCCCTCTCCCTCTCCCTCTGTGCTCTCTCTATTTCTCTCTCTCTCTCTCAAATAAATAGAATCTTAAAAAAAATAATTTAAAGCAGTTATCTTCTTTAGGATAATATTCCCAGGGTTTTCAGGTATTCCGCAGAGTCTGGTTCTAAGGTATTTTACTCTCATAGCCTCCCTTCTTCCCTTCTTTCTCTTTTATCCCCCATTCTCCTGGTTTGCTAGCCTCTGAATGTGTTCAAGCTTGTCTTTTGACCTTTAAATTGTAGCACAGGAAACTGGATACAGTGCTTCCCACTTTCTGTATGTCTCACCCATAGCCTTAGCCTGGAGTTTATTTACATTTTAGGTGTCCTCATCATTCTTTTAACTCATTTGAACCTTCTGTTCACTAAAACCTGTTACAATGTTTTTCATACACAGTAGTGAAAAGCCTCATCTCTTTACTTAGCTAGTGCTTGTGCAGCTAGTGGAAAGATGTTCTCCCACATGCTTTCACTATTATTTGATGGTGAACAATGGAAGGAAAATAATGTATATCTCCCTTGGCACCAGGTTAGGTAGTCTAGCCACAGGTTTGCGGATAGTACAGTGAAGCCAATGGCCAAAACAAAGTTTGTGGATAATTTATTAATTCAGACAAAATATCTCTCATTTTCCATCCTAAATAATGTGTTCTTGACATCTGTACTTTCTGCCTCCAAAAAAGGTTTTAGGTAACTTATTCTTGGTGTAGGAGCAAGAGAAGGCTCTGAGGTATAGAAACAGGTATACAAATAGGGTCCCAGGTGTTTGAGACCCTGAAGATGAGATTTCTATAGCTCTTTTGAGACTGAATCTAAAAAACTACACACATTTAGAAAGCATTGCTCTTTTGTTTTTGTTTAAGTTAATGGTGGAAAATGTGCAGATTATTGCTATATATTTCTACCTTTGGCTGCTTTTTGACAATTGGATCCACATAAACAATTTTGCCTCAGCCTTTTTTTTTTAACAGATAATCTGACGTCAGATTGACCCCTTATCACTCCTTCAAGATTCTTCTTCAGGAACACATTATGTTCAGGCCTCTCTGGACAATTCCATGTACTTCCATGTTTGTTTGCTCTTTCTCATGTGTTCTCTTTGTCTAAAATAACTAATAAACTCTTGTACTCAGTATTCAAAGCCCATCTCAGCTTTCCTTGGTGTTTCCTACTTTAGACTGAGTTAATTGCTTTTTTATTCTTCCTCCCAATGTTCTATATGTATATCTATCTATCTATCTATCTATCTATCTATCTATCTATCTATCTATCTTTATTCCATGTACATACATTTTTAACTTGTTTTTATCTACATTTTAAATCTATGGGTTTTGTTTATTCTGTACCATACGGGAAATACCTCGAGGGCATAGGCCTATTTTATAATCTTCATAGGAATGTATATAGGAATATTGTAGTGTTTAACAAATGTTTGTCAAAACTGTAATATATATATATAAACACACATATATATGGTATGCTCACCCACATATACATACACATATACAAACACATTATAGGTACAGATTTATTTGCTTCTTTTGTTTGAAAAATTATACACAAAACAATTCTTAGAGCTAGGAACTGACCTCAACTTGTAGATAACTTTAGAATTGTTTTCTTAAAAATGACTGAATTTATACATCATTTTCACAAACACTTATTAACTTTCATCTGACATCCCTATTTATTTGTCACTGTTTCCAGATAGTTTTAGGCATCACATTTTGTTATTTTTGGTGAAAAATATATCTCATTTAGAATTGAAAACAGTTTGACTTTTGTGGAAATTAGCATTTACAATAGTTGAGAATCAACTTTACTTAGTTGGAAAGCTCTCAGATCACAAATTATAATTATGCCATATAAACTACTAGAAGGATTAAAAAACTGAGGATGGGAATTGATATTCAGGTTTCCTCCATTATTTGAAAGTTTACTTTTTTAAAGACCCACATCAGTACCTGTTTTTGCTCACTGAAAGAAATCTGAAGAGGATTTTTGCTTTTATGAAGCAGTAATTGCTTCCTTGCTTTATGCCATTTTAGCTTTTAAAAGGTTTCATAGGAATGCTCTACTTTCATAGAGCAGAGGAAACCTGTATTTGTTTTTATTTGAGCATAAAAACGTGAATGAGTGTGACTTACAAGCTGAGTCATCTGCTCTGATCTGGGCAAAGCGTTTCAATGATTGGCAGGGGATGTGGAAAATCCTGCTCTAAGCCTCAGATAATCTTCTTATCCACCTTTTTTTTAGTCTCCTTGTAAATGAGGGTTTCAGGAATGGGGGGGTGGAGATGGTGGTTAAGAGCAGTACATCTAGAAAATGTCTGGCCATTGTTGGTCTCTCTTTTAGGGTATACAGATATATGTTTATTCTGAACATTCCATGTTTTGTGTTTCTGTGTGTTGATTAGCTTATCATATTAATCTCCATACTCCTTACTCCCCCTAAAGGTGACATAACATATACCTTATCTTTTTAAATCTAGCATTATTCTTTAACAAACGGAAAATGGATGAAAATAAAGATATGGACTCAAAAGAAAGTGGAGAATATGAAGAAGACTTTGAAAAGGACCTGGAATGGTTAATTAATGAAAAAGAAAAAAGTGGTGCCAGCATAATAGAGGTATAAATAAATTGCCAACAGCATTCATAATAATATCATTAACAAAGTGCTTTGTAATTCTTGAAGAGTTTTGCATATATTATGTCATCTAAACCTCACAAAATTCCTTTGATAAAAATAGAACAAGTATCATTATTTCCACCTTAGAGATGAGAAAATTGAGGCATAAAGAGTTTATATATTGTGTCCTAAGGTGAGGGCTAATTAGTGAGAAAACAGGGGTTAAGTTAGCACTTAATAAAATTTAAATTATAATGAAAAGTTATAATTTATATAATATAAATAAATATGATTTATTGTACCAAAAATAAAAACAAGTACAGTTAATTTCTACTTTATATAAACTTGGGTAAAATGGGGTTATACTTTTAATATAAATGAAAAGGTGGTTATACTTTTAATATAATGGGGTTATACTTTTAATATAAATGAAAATAAAGCAAATTCTCAAAAGACATGGTCTTTCAGCTAATATTTGAAACCTTAAGACTGAATTAGCTCTTTAGGAGAATGAATATAGAGAAGAATGTAGAGTCAAAACAGTCATAGGACTACCTTTAGGAAAAAGTGAATTGCTAGATTTGCTTATCAGACATCTAGCAATGCTGTGCAGATTAGGAAAACGTGGATCCATTAAATATTATCATATACTGTTTATCAGACACATAGAATGGAAATCCAGGAAAATGAACCAATTCCTGGATCACAGTTTTTTTCTCTCTTTATATTTATTTATATACATGTATATGGTGTGTATGTGTATCTGTACATAATCTGTGTGCATATATATGTGTGTGTGTATATATATTAATATGTGTATATATGCTTATGTATATATGTATGAAATTAGAGTCAATATATAGGAAAGTAATGAAGAAAAGATGTAAGACTCATATAAGAATAGGTGACTTTAGAAGGACTAAGAGCTCAGTAATTACACCAGAAGTCAGATTGAAGAAGGTTAAGGAAGAGAGTATAAGAGAAAGAAGACAGCAAGTCTTACATCACAAATTTCTCTTAGTTCCGTTTTGCTTTCTTATGCAATGGAGAGGACAAATGGGATTATATTTGAAAAAGGCAACAGAGTAAAAAGTCAAGATTTTTCTAAGATGGCCTTTAAATGGGAGTTTTATGCATCTTTAACAGAAAAATAATCAGAATGAGTACAGGCAGAGATACCCAGAGTGATAAGGTTGAACCAAAGTTTCATTACTGGAGGGGTGTGAGATCCAGAGCAGAGTGCTAGAATTAGAGAAGTGATGATCATGATTCATTGTCTCATTTCTCAATTCATTTAGAAAATATTATAATCACCTGCCATGTATCAGAGGCTGTTCTGGGTGCTAGGGATAAAGCAGTGATCAAAACAGAGTGCTCTCATCAATCTTACCTATTCCAGTGGGTGATTATAAAGCATGTCTTCCTTTGAGGCTGGCAGGAAAATCGGATGACAGAGAAAGAGATAGGGTGAGGGCTGGGGGAAAGTTTCATTGTAAGAAGTGGTAGTTTTATTGCAGAGGGCTTTTTATTTTTATTTATTCGACTTCTTTTGCAGTGGGTTTTAAAAAGTGAAAGTCAAAGAATAATTAGGAAACCGATACTGTCGGAATGAACCACAGAGTCAAATATGGCTTAAAAAACCAATTTCAATGCAGAAATCTTAGTTTAATCTTACTTATTTGTTAGACATTTTAATGGGCCAGGTTAATTTGCTTATCAGACATCTAGCAGTGCTGTGCAGGTTAGGAAGAGGTGGCTATCAGAAAAGATGACCTTTGAGCAAGTAAAAGAGGAAGAGAATTTTAAGGGGTTGAAGAGAGCAGCAAGTAGTACCTCCCATAGAATTGTTTTAGGAGGAAGAGAGTTGTCTGAGAAAAAGAAAAAAATATTGCAAGGTAAAGGGTTTGTTTGGTCGGTGAGTATGTTTGTATGTAGGAGAGATGTTAGGTAGGAAGCCTTTAATTAGAAACAGCAGATGTAGCGTAGGGTTTTGTGATGCGATAATATTGGTCTATGTGGAATTGTTCATTGGTTCGTGTGGAATTACACTGTTTTAAAAAAGATATTTATTTGAGAGGGAGAGAGAGAGAGAGAAAGGAGTTATGCTTTTTTAATGTAAAACCAAATTATATCATGGTGTTTAGCATAGATTATTGGGACCTCTGAGGATAGTTGAGGAAGGAAAATGTCACCCAGAGATGAAAATTAGCCTGGAATTTGGATATAGATCCTACAGAAAGTAGCAGCAATAATAATCTGAAAAGATTATAAGAACCTCAAAATAATTAGAACTTTACCAAAGACTGATGTTGTAATGATTCTGGAGAGAAAGATACTTTTTTGAAGAATACAAATATTATAAGGAGAAAACATTAAAAAAATTTTTCTTCTGAAAATTTAAAGGGAGGAAAACTTTATAGAGGAAGAATGTTGAAATAATAATGTCTTATTTGTAGTTACCCTTTCATTCATTAGCATGAACATTTAAAAAAATATTAATATAGCAGTTAGCAACATCAAATTCAGATTTAGGGTTAAATTTTTCCCAAAGTGCTGATGTCACATGTATTTCCCTTGGGGTGCTCATAAATGTGAATTAGAATATTAAGAGCAAAGTATAAAATAAAAAACATGTACATTTTCCCATTCATAAAATATATTGCATGAATATGAAATTCATTTTGGATCATCTACATATAAGTGGACAAAGAGTCTCAATTTTTACTCAAGAAAACTTCATATTTTTTTTTAGATGGCTTGTGGGAATGAAGAGAATATTAACCAAGAATTAAAAGACAATGAAACAGAAATAGAACACACCAAACAACATTCTGATCCTGACAAATCTTCGAAGGATGAGCTTTCACCAAGAAGAAATGACTTCATTTCTGTACCAAGTATCCAACCTTTGGATCCCGTATCAGATTCAGATAGTGAAAACTCTTCCCAGGAATCCAAAGTGGAAAGCCAGAGAGACCTGGAAGAGGAAGAGGATGAGGAAGTAAGGAGATATATTATGGAGAAAATTATACAAGCCAACAAGATTCTACAGAATCAAGAACCTGTGAATGATAAAAGGGAGCGAAAACTTAAGTTCAAAGATAAATTAGTTGATCTGGAAGTTCCTCCACTGGAAGACACTGATACTCACAAAAATTATTTTGAAAATGAAAGTAGTATGTCAGGAAAACTGTCACAGTTATGTATTTCCAATGAATTTGGACAAGAAAATGTGCTCCTGTCACTAACTGATGGAAACTGTGAAGAAAACAAGGATAGGAAAATACTAGTAGAGAAAGATGGAAAGTTTGAACTTCTGAATTTACAAGACATTGAGAGTCAGGGGTTTTTGCCCCCCATTAATGCTAATAGTACAGAAAATGAACCTCACCAGTTGTCACCCAGATCTTCCAACTCAAATGTCAATGGGGCTAAGAAAGAAGAGCCTATAGCAAAGATTCATGCTATTGCTTACTCATCAACAGAAGAGCCACTGGCTTATATCCCTCAGCCGCCACCCAACCCCAAGACTCGTCCAAGCTCTGCTGTCAACTCGGATCGAAGTAAGGGGAATAGAAAAGCTAATCACAGGACACAGTCTGCAAATATATCTGCAGTGACCTCAACATATAGTCTTTCCCCTCGACAGAAAGAACTGCAAACACGGCTAGAACAAAAGAGAGAAAAGCTAAAGAGAGAGGTGAGAACATAAGGGTGCATCATATTAAAAGCAGAATATATTTTCATGTTTTAGAAATGCAGTAGGAATTAGAATGGTTCCTCAAACTATTGGATATATTTGTTTGCTTGTTTTGTTTTTCTATTGTTAGATTAAGTGGTTAAATATTAAGAATGCATATTTATGGGATAAATACCATGATTATCTTGGTCCTGTCTTGTAAGGTTCACAAAACATCATAATGAATGACTTGTGTTAGAGGTAGAGATCTCAGTGAGGACATCATCTGGTCCTTTCATTTTAAAGATGAGGCTCAGAGAAGTGACTGCTGAAAGTAGCCTTGGTGTGATAAGGTGAAAATCAGATGTCAGGTGGAAAAATGAAGGCAGAAATTTGGTCGGATTTGGGAGGCAATAGGTAGATTTGAATTATAATTCTTTGATTTACGTGTGTGTGTGTTTTCACATATCTTCCATACCTACAATTCCTTGATTTCAGGGATTTTAGTTTTAGATTAAGAATAGAGCCTAATAACCTTAACGAAGTATTTCCAAAGTGCCATATGGAATCCCAGATGATGATGATGATGATGAAGGTTTTGTTCTGTTGATCAAGAAGAGGCTGTGAAGTAACCAAAGCATTTTTATTTGAGCTTTTAGGTAAGATTGCAATCCAGGAGACACAGTGTCAACCTCAATCAAAAGTGTACTCTGAATAGTGAGCAGGGAGTGCAGGCCTATAAAGGCAAAACCCACAAGGTTACACAACTTGTTTTGAAAGAATTATGATTGGTGATGGCAGAGTTTAAACTATCTAATACACATTGGCTATGTAGCTAACAGGTGTTACATTAATTCAGTCCAAAGTACCAGGTGGTGGTGGTGGGGGGGGGTTGCAAATGACAAGCTGCAGCTGACAAAAGTCAACAGTTTATGGTAGGCTGAGAATTGAAACAGGAGACTTGAAATAGACATGCATAGGCCCTACTTCCTCAATGTTCTTTCAACTCTGTTTTGAGTGGCTCTCTTAGCAATGCTTACTTCATTTTGAATCTTCTTTCAAATTTCCCCCTCCTCATCAAGATCTTTCTAATAAGAAAGCACCAATGACAAATTTTTATGATCATGCAATCTCATTTCATTGTCAGAGTGGTTGGCACTGGCAACTTGCAACTTGCTCAGGCCCCATCATGTCTCCCAGAGGGCGGAGTCTCATAGTGGTTGATACTTGATATGTTCAATAAGCATGCTAGATGAAGGTCTTACAACTACATTTGAGTAACATGGAGGTTTGAGGAAATAAGATTTAGAATTCAATTAGGTTCTCTTTTCACTCAAAGGGTAGACCTGATGAATGGCTTTGAGTCTTTGAACAAACATTATCTGAGTTCTGACAGGATTTGAAACATTGGCCATGAAAAGCATTAACAGTGTGATAATAATGAATATAGAAGAAATTAAAACAACGATAAGTAAGATAATTTGTAGCCCAAATCTTAAAATGGTCCCAATTCTGGTCAGGAGCCAGCTAAAAATATCTGAGAATCTGAAATTTAACCAAAGGTTTTAGAGGATGGGATTAGAGATTTAGCAAGCTTGAAAATCTTAGCAGTTTCCAGTTCTACCTGATGGGAAGTACTTATTCATGTACAGCAAGAAGTATTAGTGATGGCACAGACTCCACCTAGGGTCACAGGTAAATAACCTAATGCTATGCTATTATGGAGGACAACATGAGATAAGGTATCCAAAGACTTCCCCTGGCTCTAATGGCTAGGGAGTGGACCTGGCAATTCTGCTGATGGTCCAAGAAAGATTTCTGATCATGTACTCATTCTAAGCAGTACCTATTCCAAACCAGCAACTGAAGATCCTCCCAAATGAGCCCCTTCCTTAAGGTTTATCTCTCTTGGGAGACCACAGCCTTGAGAATGCCCACAACTATTATCTTTATATTCAGAGGGGTCTGGATGGGTCTGGATGATCATCATCTTTCAGTTCTTTTCGTGGAGAGACTTCTTTTAGTTCTATGCTTAGTTCCTATATGGTCTCCTTTAGTAATCAATTTAAGGACAGAAAAAGGGGAAGTTAGATATCCCAGGAGGCACTGTCCTGCCATTCTCCAGCTGTCTAGGTAGTCAAATGCCCAAGATTCTTCCCTGTAAATGCAGGCAAAAATATATCTTGTAGGAGTGCAAAGTGTCTCTGCTTCGATCTGTTTATTTATGGACTAATTTTTTAGTATAGAGGGTATGTAGGAGAAAACCAGGGATCTGTTTTATTTGAGCAGACAGAAAGAGGGTGGCTGTGTATTTCGATGGTAGCTGAAAGAATCTTTTGCAAGGGTGGTCCTGCAGCTACAAGTGCCTATTGGAGAGCATTTGTTATTTGTGCCTTGGCATTTCTGCAAGAGCCAAATATAGGAGGAATATAGCTCTTGATAAATTGTTGGACCATTAGAAATATTTTCCCCTAGCATTTTGGGTGGTTGAAGTGTGAAGCAAAGGGGATTTCCTTTTCTGGGAGGCAAAACTATTTTAACTTGATAGGTGAGATCAGAGGGGGCAGTCTGGTTTATAGTGAAATTAGGGAGAAGGGTGAAATTATAAATGAGATGACCAAGAGTCTCCTGATCGTCCATAGTGGGCTGAGAAAGACATACTCAACAGCCAGAAAGATTACCAGATAGAACTTGCTATGGCTTGGGTTATTTGAATTATGGCACTTGTTTACCACTTAGTTCCTCTAATTTGGGTAGTAATAAGCAGGATCAGAAGGTATTTAATGTTTTAAAAACAATCAAATTCAAGTATTCAAAATCCTACAAGTAGGAATAACAAGAGTGCTAAAATGCCTACTACAAGAAGAATTATTCCAAATATTTCATGAACATTAAGCATTAGTAGGAGTCTTTTGTGAGGTTATACAAGCTTGGTCATGACTCAGGAAAGCTGTCTGTCTACTTCAGGTACCATGTGCTTCTTGTCCAGATTGTTGATTTTGAGTGGGTCTGGATATTTTTAGCTTGAGATCTTCAGTGGGGATGTCCATCATGTGAAGATGCCTTTTTTTTTTAAATGAGAAATGTTAATCTACGGGTCAATGCCTTTAAATTTAGCAGCACAGGGGTTAGTTAACAATACCTGAGATGGTCCTTTCCAGTGAGGTTGGAGGGCATCCTTGTGAAGGTGACATTTCCAGTAAACAAATCTCCAGGTGGGAGATTATGATGTTGAAGATCTTTGTCTCCTATGAGTGTGTTGGGGAAAGATTGCTCTATGAGGCTGGTATTATTTCCAAGGACCTTGATAAGATCTTTGCAATAGATTAGGAAATTTCCTTTCAGTAGGGTAGGCTCATACATCCCTTGGTCCATCCTCATAGGTGTTCTGGTAATGATTTCAAAGGGAGACAATTAGTGTTTACCATATGGAGTGGATCTTAGGTTAAATAATACCAAGGGGAGGGCTTTAGACCAAAGCAGACTGAAAGATTCAATAAGTTTTGTCAATTGGGTCTTTATTCCATTTGTGTTTGTCCTATAGTGCCAGAGTATTGAAATGTTGTAATATTGGCCAGATGTGGCAAATGGCCTGTAATATTTGTCCTGTGAAATGGCTCCCTCAGTCATTGTGAAGTTCTGAGGTAATTCCCCAGTTTGGAGTTATTTTCTCCAGTGATATTTACCATAGAGCTGAGGCCATAGCACTATGACTAGGAAAGGCTTCTACACAGTGAGAAAACATACAAACCATTACAAAGCATAGTTGCATTCTTGAGATAGTGGCAGCTGGACAAAATCCAACTGCCATATTTCAAAGGACCCAGAGGGTAAGGGAAGATGTCCCTGTCATCAGAAGGTAAGGGTAACAGAGTAGCAGGGCTTAGAGAATGATAGTATGCAATAATGACATTTGGGGGAGACAGCAAGAGGGTTTCATAAAACGTTAATATACTGGAAGACAGATGCTGAGTGTGATGAGTATGATAGTGGAGTTTGCAATGGGAGTTGCTTATTTTTGTGACATACGTTTTAAAATGGTGACTGATAACATTGTATCAGGAAATACCCAGATTTCTAGGGATTTCACACAATTTTTGGAACAATGTATACCTATACAGATGTTATAGGAAGAAAGTATAGTATTATTTATTATTTGACAATGCTTCCCATGTGATTTAACATATCAAATAAGCCTAATAGGTCCTATGGAATTTCCAGATCAAAAAGATCTCATTTAGAAGTTGATTGTGGGGAATTTGTAAAAAATACCAAAAGGTTTGGACACTTAACCCAATAGGATCACAGAAAATTATAAAACAATACTTAATTATCCATTTAACCAAAAGAATCTTCAGGGACAAATACAGAAGATTACACATAGCTACAAAAGCCTTAGCTGTTCTTCTTAGAGAAGATTCAGCTTTCCCAAGTAATCAAAGATGTGATAAAGACAAAACAGAATCCGTTTCCTAGGCAGATTACATTAGAAGTAAAGAAACTTTGTGTATAATCTGTTATGAAGAAAAGGCCAACAATTTGAGAAAATTTTGTCCTTTTAACAGAGAAAACCAAAATTTTGAACTAGTGTACTTTTGATATTGAAACAGAACTTTAAATAAATTCATTTTAATCTTGGCCAGCTTGATTACACATAAAATTCCTTTTCCAAGATTTCTTTCCTATAAACCTTTCCTATAAACCTCTGTGTCTATTTTAGTTTGTCTTGTTATTCT
This sequence comes from Neomonachus schauinslandi, assembly GCF_002201575.2. Classification (NCBI taxonomy): domain Eukaryota; kingdom Metazoa; phylum Chordata; class Mammalia; order Carnivora; family Phocidae; genus Neomonachus; species Neomonachus schauinslandi. The sequence continues at coordinate 56,600,877 of NC_058408.1, forward strand.
TTCTCTTTCTGAAATAACCAGCTTTAGGACAAAATCACTTTCATTTCCCTCAACAAAATGCATTTCCATTTCCCATACCTTCTTTTACCAAAAACACACGCCCTACTTTCCTTGCCTGCTTTTCATATACAGTCTTTTTCTTCCTCATTGAATTTTAGTAGTTTTATTTTCACAAATACTAATTAGAATTTTTAACCCTTAGAATTCTTAATTCCTAGTAAAACCTAAGAAATAAACAATTGTGGACTGGAAAATTATAAATATGTTTCATCATTTCATAATTTCTAGAAGTATATTACCCTAATAGTAATTTTATTTTTTGGCATAAATTTGTTTATTAAATAGACCTAAGTATTATATATTTTTGGTCTCTCTGTAAAAAATTTAAAAGCCAAAACTAAATAAACTTAGGTTTAGCAATCAATATCTCAGTGTATTATATTATTTGGAAATGATCTAGATGGGCAGTGAACATCTGTTATCTAGTTTAACTGAGCATAAAGTTTGATCTCATTTAAATTTATTTAAATTGCTTGCTTTTAGCAATTATACTTGGATTAGAACATTAAACAGCTAATCATCATCTTAAATTGTTTCTTTTATTGACAGGTTTTGAAAGAGATAGCCTGAGATGTTATGATTAAGTAAACTCAGGTAGAAAAAGTTGTATATCTCCATTATGTCTAATGCTGATAACTCTGAAGACATTCCTGTTTTTATTAAGCTAGCAAACTTAAACTAGCATTTTATTTTTTATTTTTTTACTCAAGGTTTTGTTTTGTTTTGAGAGGGAGAGAGAGAGTGCATACATGCATGAGCAGGGGGAGGGGCAGAGGGAGAGGGAAAGAGAATCTTAAGCAGGCTCCATGCTCTGGGGCTTGATCTCATGACCTTGAGATCATGACCTGAGCCAAATTCAAGGGTTGGACACTCAACCGACTGAGCCACCCAGGTTCCCCTTTTTACTAAAGTTTTTTTTTTTTAAGATTTATTTATTAGAGAGAGAGAGAATAGGGGGAGGGGCAGAGGGAGAGGTAGAGAGAGAATCCTCAAGCAGACCCTACGCTGAGCACAGAGCCCACTCTGGGGCTCCATCCCAGACCCCGAGATCACGACCTGAGCCGAAACCAAGAGCCCAATGCTTAACTGACTGTACCACCCAGGCACCCTTACTAAGGTTTTTATTCAAATTCCAGTTAGTTAACCTATAGTATAATATTAGTTTCAGGTGTACAATATATTGATTTAACACTTTCATACAATATCCAGTGCTCATCACAAGTTCATTCCTTAATCCCTATCACCTATTTAACCCATCCCCCTATCCACCTCCTCTCTGCTAACCATCAGTTTGTTCTCTACTAAACTAGCATTTATTTATCAAAGGCTATCTCAGATCATGTGAACTTGAAAAACACTTGGGTTAGTGTTTTTGTATTTCTGGGAATTTTTGGAATACTTAATATTTGTAAGCACTTCATTGTCTTTAAGCCAATTAAATAGAGCTCTTTTATAAATTAACTTTGGCAATGCCATCAGAGAGAAAATATCATATCACTGTAACATATAGCTAGATATAGACAGAAACCTTATAGTGTCATTTTAAAATTCATGCCATGATTCAGGTACAAAAGTCAAAAGAATAGCTGGATCCAAATTGTGTTCCGGCAGATGGACTAAGTTAAGGTTAACTGCTAAGATGACCAGAGTCTTTTACTAAGGATTTTTTTGTGTGTGCTGTGAAGATCCTTTTAGAGCTCTCCCCAGAATTCTGGCAAGAAGATTGGAATGAGGAAATGGAGGAGGGTACAGAGGAAGTGAAGATGGTGCAGAGGGAAAGAGGAAGATGTCTCCAAAGGCAGGACCTTGGTGCAGGATGGCTGTTGCATGCCCAGAGACAAAGAAGGAAGAGGAAGGGAACAGATGAGGCAAAGAGGATGGGTCTTTTGAAAATTGTTTGCTTCAGTTAATTTAGAAATGGTATTTTGTAAAGAGGAGATTTTTAGAATCCTGAATATGTTCAAAAGCTCCCAGGTACCAACTAAAATAGACATCCCATTTGATTGTCTTTATAACCCTTTTCCAGTTGTGCATGCAGGTAAACTAATTTTAGGATATCCAAAGTGCGCATTTTGGCCAAAGAAGCTTTAAATCATCTTGGGTAATTTGATCCAATGGGGCAAAAATTCACAGCAAGAAGGCCTATATTCCTTAACATAAATACTGCGGGAGTTACAGTAGGGGACTGGTTATTAGAAGCTCCTTAGCAGAATTATTTCCCAGAATTGAGTACTTACCAAGAACCTGAAACCCAAATATTCCATTCAAAATGAGTGAAGATAGAATCCTCCCCTCAAAAATGCGTGAGGACAGGGGCGCCTGGGTGGCTTAGTTGGTTAAGCGGCTGTCTTCAGCTCAGGTCATGATCCCAGGGTCCTGGGATCGAGCCCCACATCGGGCTCCCTGCTCGGTGGACAGCCTGCTTCTTCCTCTCCCTCTGCCTGCCTCTCTGCCTACTTGTACTCTCTGTCTATCTCTCTGTCAAATAGATAAATAAAATCTTAAAAAAAAAAAAATGCGTGAGGACAGAAGCCAGCAACAGAGGATACCCAAATAAAGGCCTGAACCTTGACCAAGGTGGAGGTTCAGGACCAAGAGGATTTATGATTGTGACTTGAAGCTACCAAGGCTATGTCAGACTGCAATGGACTTTTGGTACCTTACTCAAATCTGTGGCAGCACTAGAGACAGAGTTTAGGCACTTTGGATCCTACCAACTATGCCAAGTAATGTTGATCAAGAAGAGGCTGTGAAACAAACAGAGCATTTATTTGGAGTCTTAGGGATTGCAACCCAGGAAACAGAGTCATCCAAAATGAAAAGTGTTTTGACTTGTCAGCAGGGAGTGCAGGCTTATAAAGATAAAAACCACAAAAACTTGTTCTGAAAGATAGTTTACATTGACTATCTAATACACAATTGGCTATTTAGCTAATAGATAGTTGTATTATCTCTATTTCAGTCCAAAGTAGAAGGAGGGAGTTTGGGATGCAATTGACAAGAGTCAAAAGTTCCTTTTGTTCTGAGAATTGAACAGGAAGAGACCTGCATTGGTCCTACTTCCTCAGTGTGCTTTCAACTCTGAGTGATTTTCTTAGCAATCTTACTTCATTTTGAATCTTTTTTCATAGCCCTTAAATAAAATTCTATTTTATTAATGAAAATTCCAGGTACTAAATATGCTGGTGAATTTTCTCTAAATTACTTAAATCAGTGCCCCAATTCTCTTTTTTTACTGGATACCTAAATGGTATTAAGTTGGACCACAAAATGACTGTAAATGCCAAACCTTAGTAGAATCACAGGTAAATAGAATTTTACAATTAGAAGAATCCTTAAAGATCCTTTTACAGATAAGGCAACTACAGTTTACAAGTTTAATTAATTTTACCAAAATCACTCAACCTGTTTATAGCAAAGTTGGAGTCAAAATCTGTGTTCTTGGCATCTATTGAGAAATGGTATAGGAATCTGTAGGGATTATCAGGGAAATTTTTGGCATTTAAATAAGGAATCCATATTACCAGAAAAAGGTGAAAAAGTTAGTAGGAGTGTGTAACCTATAGAACACTCAGGAATCTGAGAAAATGCACACTGAAAGTTTAGCTTACTTGATCACTACTATCTGAACTGTAATAGGCAGATTCAGGTTACTTGGTTTAGGTATATAACAATACTTAAAGGGATCTGCTAATGCAGAACTTTGTGACAATTCAAAATAATATTTGAGAATGACTGAACTATATAATGTTGCTATAAACCCATATACATGTATAAGTGTATTTGTATATTTCTATAAATGTTAAATAAGAGGCTTTATATAATTTCATTGTCTTTTCACTAATGAACTAAGTAATCTTTAACTGCTGTGACTCATAAATAGTTTTGTTTTTATTTTGATCCTCTTTTCTGGGTGTTCCTTACTTTTGGTGCTGGGATACACTTTTCTCATATCAGGATCCTCAGAAATAAATTTGCCTTTGCTTGTGTACTTGTTCAAGGCATGGTTTTTATTTATATACTTGCTCAAGACTGTGTGTAAATGCTAAGGCTTTTAAATATTTTTTAGTTGGTTTCAGGGGAAGGCTTTCCTTGTTTATGCCCAACCAAATATTTGCTGGGTTGGGCTGCTATACTCTATCTATTCTAAGGCATCATTTCATTGTTCTTTGCATTATCTGTACTTTGGCTGATATCTTCTGTGTAATATGTTTAATGTTCCTCAGAAAGATAATCATCATACCATGCTGTCTATATTTATACAAGGTATTGTCAACTGAGAAAAGAGGCAGAACTGAAATAAAACAAGAACATTTATTTGAGTTCTCAGAAATGCCATTTGGGGAGAAACGATTTGGTGCATTTTGGGGCACACAATAACTCAAATTGTGTCCACTAGGGGACAAAAAGTCAAGAGTTTTTAAAGGCAAAAAGGGATGCTTGTATGCTTTATTTACAAAGAATTCTGTTTGGTGTTGACAGCAGAAAACTAATCTTGGCTACACATAATTGGTTGCTAAGGCTATCACTAAGAAACAGTCTGTTACTGTAGCAGGTTGCAGGTACTAGTAGAATCCTTGTTATATTGGTACTTTGGCTCAGTTCAAAATTTCATGATTACAACCAGTGAGGACTTGGAATAAGGCCCACATCCTAATGGCCACTGGCTCCATTTTAAAATACCATGACATAAGTGAATCGATTTTATTTCACTTTTCACAGTGTCCAAGTTCCTTTTTATAAAAAGAAACTTACAAATAAATGTAAAATTTAACCTTTGACAAATTCACATTTTATATAAGCTTTTTTAGGGCTTAGAAAATAGTATATTGGTATTTTTATAGAAATCCTCATTTTTTATTCACATATGTGTATAAATTTTTAAAAGGAGATTATCACCAGGATTCTGTCACAAAATTATATATACTTTTACAGTATATAGGTATTTTAAAAGACATCCTGTGCTGTTAATTGGACAGAATTTTTCCATTCCTTCTTACATTTTGTTCAATTAGAAGGAATTAGAAAGACTTGATATGTTGTCAAAAATGTAAGGAAAGAACTCTGAATTCCATCATTTGAAGAAAGTTGGATTATATAATTCCATTCATTTAAGTGATAAAATTTTGGTATTGGAAGAGACTTAAGAGCTCATTAATATCACTCCATTTTGTAGATGAGAATACTGAGTTAGGTGGTTTGCCCAAATTGACATAGTGTGATGGCAGTATGATTGTCACTCAGATCTCCTCACTTTTAACTTAGTACGATTTCCACTATGACATGCTGCTTTGCTCCTAGTAACTATTTTATAGCTCTATACAACTGATTTAAGTACCTCTCTTCAAGAAACTCCCTTTTATAACATTAGTTGAATAATTCATATAAAAATTCATTTTGTTCTATAGTTAGCTGTATAAATATTTTTCTGATAGCAAAAAATGTTATTTTGTGAATATACACCAGTTGAAAAATATTTTTAAACATTATAATAAAAAAAATCAAACACATATAAAGGTTCAGTTAATCCCTATGTCCCCATCATCCAGATTTGAAAGTCATTGAGATTTTGGCATATATGCTTCATCTCCTCTGGTTCTTGACTGATGTATTTTTAAAGTGAGTCCTAGGCAGCACATCATTGCTCACTTGTACAGTTTAATATATATTTCTAAATGATTATAGCATTTTCTTTCATAACCACAATGCCATTTATCACAATTAACAAATTTAACAATAACATAAAAATGTTTCAAACATTTATGGAAGCAAATGGTGCTTCTAGAGCGTGGTGGCTTTTTTTTTCACTCTTGCATAGCTGCAACTTAAGGGGTTTAATTCCAAAAGTAAATTAGGAAGTGAAGGAGAGATTCAAGGAATTCCTGAACAGCATGCATGTATTGTACACCTATGTAGTTGTAGAATTTATCCCTACAGTTTATCTGATACATCTTCATTTTATTCCTAAGCAAATTAGAGTCTCTATTTTTTAAGAGAAGCCCAAGTTTTAGGTGGAAAGTTTTAGAAGCAGAGAATGCTGATTTCAGATCTCAGAATATATTTCCCTTTATTCTGATTACTCATATACAATCTTTTTCACCTTTCATGAATGTCTTTTGATATTCTTTCCACCAGGAAGAACAACGAAAAATAGAAGAAGAGAAAGAAAAGAAAAAAGAGAATGACATGGTATTTAAAGCATGGTTGCAAAAGAAAAGAGAGCAGGTCCTAGAAATGAGGAGAATTCAGCGAGCAAAGCAAATCGAAGACATGAATAGTAGAGTAAGTGAAACTTCTCTATGAAAAATAAGTATACAGATATGAAAGCTGAATTTATTTACAGAAGTGAATGTGAATATCAGAATAAGAACCTATAGAAAAAGTAGAAAAAGTGGTCCAAGAATGACCCTTGCAAAAGATGCACCATAGAGGGGCGCCTGGGTGGCTCAGTCGTTAAGCGTCTGCCTTCGGCTCAGGTCACGATCCCAGGGTCCTGGGATTGAGCCCCGCATCGGGCTCCCTGCTCGGCGGGAAGCCTGCTTCTCCCTCTCCCACTCCCCCTGCTTGTGTTCCCTCTCTCGCTGTGTCTCTCTCTGTCAAATAAATAAATAAAATCTTTAAAAAAAAAAAAAGATGCACCATAGAGATGACTTTGCATTTAAATTCTAAGAAGCCTCATGAAAATTAAATGATTACTATTGTATTCAAACTTCTGTAGCACAGAAAATGGAAAACTATCAATATTTTTTTTAGGATAGTATAACTTTGATACTCAAAATAGGACAAAGATAACACACACACATGCACACACACCCTACATGCACAAACCCTACAGAATGGTCTTACTTAAGAACAGACATATAGACAGATGGAGGAAAGATAAATACCATATGGTCTCACACATATGTAGAATCTGAAAAAACAAAACAAATGAATAAACAAAAAGGAAAATCAGACCTATAAATACAGAGAACAAAGTGATGGTCGCCAGAAGGGCAGGGGAGTAGGGGGATGGGCAAAATGGGTGAAAGGGAGTGGGAGGTACATGGTTCCTGTTATGGAATGAATAAATCATGGGAATAAAAGGCATAGCATAGGGAATATATTCAGTGGTATTATAATAGCGTTGTATGGTGATAGATGGTAGCTACACTTGTGGTGAGCTTAGAGATGGTGAATCACTGTTATACACCTGAAACTAATGTAACATTATTGTAAGTCAACTATACTCAAAAAAATTTTTTAAAAAAAGGAATAGATATATGTAAATCTTTCATGAAAGCTAACAAATTAAAGATATCAATTATTTAATTTTTAAAAATGTGAAAAAGAAAACCAAGGAGAAAGCAAAAAAGTAATCCATATCCCTATATCTTTTCTAAAAAGCATATAAAGAAAAAATTGAAAATTTAATTCTATGCCCTATCCAGGCTCATCTTCCAGTGATAACCACTTTTTGCAGTGTGTTGCAAGTCTTCCAAGTCTTATTTATATTTACAATTTTACATGTAAAAAATCTGTTATGCACTTTGCTTTTTTTTCCCACTTAATTCATCATGGATATATTTCTGCATCATTACATTTAGATATTTCTTTTCAAATAGCTGCATAGTATGAGGTGCCTGTGCGGTTCAGTTGGTTAAGTGTCTGACTCTTGATTTTGGACATGGTCTCAGGGTCATGATCTCAGGGTTGTGAGACTGAGCCTCGCATCAGGCTCCTCACTCAGTGGGAGATTCTCTCTCTCCCTCTCCCTCTGCTCCCCCCCACCTGCTATCATGCTCTCTCTCTCGTTCTCTCTCAGTAAATAGATAAACAAATAAACAAATAAAATCTTTCAAAAACCCCAAATAACTGCACAGTATTCTGTTCAGAGATACCTTAATTTATTAAATCCTCAATTGTGGATATTTAGATTGGTTCCAATATTGTTCTATTCATTAACAGTGCTGTAGTGAACAATTCAATCTGTAGGAGAGTTTCTTAAGAGTGGAATTTATGACTTATTGGATGTCCGGGGTGAAATTTTTGGTTAAATGTGCAAAAATTAACCTCCCAAAAGTTGTGTCTATTTACAGTCCCTTCAACAGTATGTAAGAGTGAATATTTACCACATCCCGACTAACACTGTATGTGATTTATCTTCTTAATTTTTCTTCAGATTAATAATATACATGAGTACCTATGAACGTGTGTATATTCTGTGAATTTCCTGTTTGTAGTCTTCTTTTTTCTCAGTTTTATTTTTCTTCTTGCATTGTATATTAGAGATTATAATCCTTTGTTATTATATCTGTCATAAATACATTTTCCTAGACTGACAATATGATGTATTTTTTTACATTGTTTACTATGCCATTTATAGAAGTTTTTAGGTTTTAAAATCTTGGGACAGGCAGTACCTTTTGAGGCAAGACACAAAAGCCATAAACTAAAAGAGAAAATGTTGAGAAATTTGAGTGCATCTGTGTAGTCAAATAACAGTATACTATAACCAAGTAGGGCATATTTTAGGAAGGAAATTATGAATAAATAAAAAAACTCATTAATAAATTTCATCACATCAATAGGTAGATAAAAAGAATATATGGTTATCTTGAAAGATAGAGAATAGGTATTTTATTTTTACTATAATTTATTTTTTTAATTCCTAATAAAATATAAAAAACAGTATAATACTATCTTAGGAAATACTGTAGGTATACCCATTAAAGTTAGAAACAAGTAAGTCTCCCCTCTATATTAAATAACTTCATTCTGAGAGTTCTAACCAATTTATTAAGGTGAAAAGGAAACAAGGTATAAGTATTAACAGAATGGATATTTACATTATAAACATAAAAAATTTATAGTTTTCCTATAGCAAAAACCTCATAGAAAAATATAAAAGGAGAAGGAATATAGGAATATATAAAATACTTTGAACTAAACAGGAATGTGTCTGATCTCTATGGAGAATACAGTACAGCTTTGCAAAGGACAAAAAAAGATGACTTTGGTAAATGAAAATAAATATAATACTTCTGGATTGGTGGGATAAATATTATAAGTATATGAGTTCTTTGGCAAATGGAAACAACCTATGATATTCCTGCATGGATTGACTAAATACTATAAAGGTTTGAGTTCCTCCAAGTTTATATTTAATGTAATTTCCATTAAAAGCTGGTGAGGAGGGGCGCCTGGGTGGCTCAGTCGTTAAGCGTCTGCCTTCGGCTCAGGTCATGATCCCAGAGTCCTGGGATCGAGCCCCACATCAGGCTCCCTGCTCCGCGGGAAGCCTGCTTCTCCCTCTCCCACTCCCCCTGCTTGTGTTCCCTCTCTGGCTGTCTTTCTCTCTGTCAAATAAATAAAACCTTTAAAAAAAAATAAAATAAAAGCTGGTGAGGATTTTTTAAGTAGGTGTCATAATTGTTGTTACTATTAATATTTATATTTATATTATTAAAGCAAAACTTTTGAATTTTCTGATTGAGAAAGTTGGCCAAAGGATATGAATAGAAAGTTCACATATGAATACATACAGATGGCCAGTGAAAAAAATATATATATTTTCATGTAGTATATGGAAAAAAATACAAATCTGCTAGAATTAAAGAAATGCCAATTAAAAAATTGTGTCTATTAAGTAAATATTTTTAACTGCTTCCTATGTGACAGATGCTGTTCCATGCATGAAAATGTACTCCTGATCAAACTAGGTTTAGTCTCTGTTTTATAGAGCTCAGCTAGTAGGGTTTGAAAAACTATATATATATAAAATAAATTTGTAATTATAAATAGTGATGGTGCAATGAAAATGAAAGGAGCTATGAGAGATCATAATGAGGGAAATAAATGTGTATGGGTAGTTCAGGAAAGATTTTTCTCGGTTGGTGAAAGTAGGAGTAAAAATTAGACCAAGACTGAAAGGAATTTGTTTCAGGTCAAGAGAACATGCATGAATGCCCTGAGACAGGAAATAACTTGGTAAGTGTGAGAAGATCTGGAGAGGGAGCAGAACTCCCATCATGTGGCATGTTAGATAGAGTCTATAATGATTTTGTCTTCAGTCCTGTTATGGAAAGCCACTGAAATTGTCTAAACAGAGGAGTGATACATTAGATACACCTTACTATGACTGAATGGATTGAAGGGGGCAAGAGTGGAGGCGGGGAGAGCAATTAGAAAGCAGATATAGTTGTATATGAAGTGAGAAATGATAGTGACTTGGGCTAGAATTGTAACAGGAGAGGGAGAGGGAAGCAGGGAGGGAGGGAGATGTGAGTAATTTAAGACATGTTTTGAAATGTCGACTGAAGGAGTTTTGTAATTAATTAGATATGTGTGTGAGTGAGAATGAGATGTAAAGAGAATATACCAGGTTTCTCTTCGGAGCAACTTGGTGGATGGTGGTGCCACTCACCGGAGCAGTAGAGGATAATACACTGAGTGGGGGAAACTATTATTTCAGTTTTTCACTTGTAGAGTTTGAGGTACCTAGGAAACATCCAGGTGAAGATGTTGAAAATTGACTGGAGAAATGTGTTTGATGGTTAATGTTGAGAATGAGATTAGTGACTTCAAAGACAAAGTAGTTTGTGGGATGTGGATGTGGCTCTAAGGACTGGGTGGCAAGTACAGTGGAGGAAGTCCTAGAAGATGAGAAAATAAAAAATCTGTGAACTTATTCATATAGTTCTATTGCTTGGGATGAGGATGGAGAGGAACACTGAGCCACTGATACCAGAGATTGTTAAATTAATGGAGCCAAATCGAGTAAATATTAATTGAGTGTGGCTAGAGGAATACAATTCTGAAGAGTATGAAGGAGTGAAGGCTATACTAACTTCTTCACCCGACCTGTGAGCTATCTGGAGTATAGCAGACAATGCAGTCTATTTGGGGAAAGGAAAACCGTGTCTTGGGGAAGAATCAGGATTGGGGTAAAAGAGGAGGCTTAAGGCCAGGTAGCTTGGGAGAATGGGGCTGTTTGGGAGTTTTTGTATCATTGAATAGGAATTACAAGGAATAAATCAGAAAGGTTTTTGAGGGAGGCGGGGAGTTCGGGCTTGGGAGGGTAGAGCACAGCACATTGCTGCAATGTTGAAAAGTACTGGAGACGAGAGGAGCTTATGTGTCAGTGACCAAGAAAAACACAGCTGTGAGTGCACTGCTAATAGTTTCCCAGGGGCTGGTGGGGCCTCAGGTCTCATGGCATTCAGCCTAGCATAATATTTTTATCGGGCATTTGTAAAAATAAATGTACACTTCAGTGTTCTATTGTGTTCTATTTGGAGATTATAAACAAAAACTTTGAATTGTATTCTTTAAAAACATGAACCATACTGAACAGAATTTATTTCAAAATATTTTCATGTTAGAAGGCATCATGGTTATAAATTTAAAATTTTTATTTTTTATTTTTTGCTTTATTTGAAGTCTGTCTCAAAAATTAACTTTAATGAGAAATTATATAAAAAATAAATAGTATTCTTTTTTTTTTTTTAAATTTTATTTATTTATTTGACAGAGAGAGACACAGAGCAGGAACACAAGCAGGGGGAATGGGAGAGGGAGAAGCAGGCTTCCCGCTGAGCAGGGAGCCCGATGTGGGGCTCGATCCCAGGACCCTGGGATCATGACCTGAGCCGAATGCAGACGCTTAACTGACTGAGCCACTCAGGCGCCCCCAAAATAAATAGTATTCTGAAGAACTTTTGTGAATTTTGTCTACTGCCGAAGCTGAGCAATAGTATGATTTGACGATTGATTTGGCTTATTAATGCTTGTGATAATAAGTGTATTTTGCTAGTTATTTCTGTGGGACATTGTGTATCTGTATCATGTGAGTTATAGTTTCTAGAAAATGTCTTCAGAATATATAAATTATGGAATGACCTAATTTACATTGGATTAAAAAAACTTTTTAGGTGATTGAATTTTTACTGCCATTTTAGGAGACCGTTAAAAATGCCTTTCCATCTTTGTTACAAACTTTGCTTCTCTTGGTTGGTGATATATATATATATATATATATAATATGTGTGTGCTAAATCTATAGACATACATATGCACACATGTATGCATATGGTCCATTTATGTAGGTGAACTCTACATGGACACTTGCATACATTTTGTATTCTGCATTTGTTTTATTAATGTCAATGTGATAAGTTGCTTGATAGTGTGGTTTAAATCTTCTGTGTCCTTACTGTTTTCCCCATTTGTTCTGTGAATTACTGGGAAATTGAGGTTAAGCCTTCCAACTATCACTGTGTATGGGTCTATTTTCTTTTTAGTTCTTTTGGGTTTTGCTTCATCTATTTTAAAGTATTATGTATATACATTTATGATTCTATGTCTTACTGATTAATGACATTTTCTCATTATGAAATGTCCCTCTTACCTTGAAGTCTACTTTGATGTTATTGAAGCCATACCAGCTTTCTTATACTTAACATTTGCATTATTATATCACATTTTATACTTTCAATTTATCTATCTTTAAAGAGTTACTTGTGCAAACAGCATATAGTTGGATCTTCCCAATCCAGAAATCTATTCCTTTCAACTGGAGTTTATTTGTATTTAATTGTAATTATTGATATATATGGTAGGTTTTACGTTTACTTCTTGATATTTGTTTTGTATTTGTTCCATTTCTTTTTAGTTCCATTAGTCAACTTTTTCTGTCTTCTTATGGATTAATCAAGTATTTAAAAAATATTCCCTTTTATTTTCTTATGTAAAAGCTTTCCATAAGCTTTTAGCTATGCCTCTTTGAATTATTTTTAAAATCATTGCTCTAGGGATTACAATATTTCTCTCCTGAATGTATCAGAAATATATTTTTTGAAGGATTTATTTTTATTGGATATGGAATTTGGGGCTGACAGGTTTTTTTTTTCAGCAGTTTAAAGATGGTGTTCTGTGATTTTCTGACACCCATTGTTTCTGGTTAGAAAGTCAGCTGTAATTATCATTGCTTTCTTGTACATAATGTTCTTTTTTTCTGTGGCTGCTATAAACTTTGTCTGGCTTTGGATTTCAGCAGTTTATTATATGAATAATATATCATATTCTTTTCTTTGAATTTGCCTAAATGGGGCTTTGCTGAGCTTCTTGGTAGGTTGATGTTTGTACAGAATTTGGGAAATTTTTGCCATTATTTTTTTAAATTTTATTTTATTATGTTATGTTAGTCACCATACAGTACATCACCAGTTTTTGATGCAGTGATCCACGATTTACTGTTTTCGTACACCACCCAGTGCTCCATGCAGTACGTGCCCTCCTTAATACCCATCACCAGGCTAATCCATCCCCCCACCCATCTCTCCTCTAAAACCCTCAGTTTCTCAGAGTCCATAGTCTCATGGTTCATCTCTCCTTCCGATTCCCCCCCTTCATTTTTCCCTTCCTTCTCCTAATGTCCTCCATGCTGTTCCTTATGTTCCACAAATAAGTGAAACCATATGATAATTGACTTTCTCTGCTTGACTTATTTCACTTAGCATAATCTCCTCCAGTCCCATCCATGTTGATGTAAAAGTTGGGTATTCATCCTTACTGATGGCTGAGTAATATTCCACTGTATATATGGACCATATCTTCTTTATCCATACATCTGTTGAAGGACATCTAGGCTCTTTCCACAGTTTGGCTATTGCGGACATTGTTGCTATGAGCATTGGGGTGCATATGGCCCTTCTTTTCACTACATCTGTGTCTTTGGGGTAAATACCCAGAAGTGCAATTGCTGGGTCATAGGGTAGCTCTATTTTTAATTTTTTGAGGAACCTCCACACTGTTTTCAAAAGTGGCTGTACCAACTTGCATTCCCACCAACAGTATAAGAGGGGTCCCCTTTCTCCACAACCTCTCCAACATTTGTTGTTTCTTGCCTTGTCCATTTTTGCCATTCTACCTGGTGTAAGGTGGTATCTCAACGTGGTTTTGATTTGAATTTCCCTGATGGCTAATGATGATGAACATTTTTTCATGTGTCTGTTAGCCATTTGTATGTCTTTGGAGAAGTGTCTGTTCATGTCTTCTGCCCATATTTTGACTTGATTATTTGTGTTTTGGGTGTTGAGTTTGAGAAGTTCTTTATAGATCTTGGATACCAGCTCTTTATTTGTAGTGTCATTTGCAAATATCTTCTCCCATTCTGTGGGTGCCTCTTTGTTTTGTTGACTGTTTCCTTTGCTGTGCAGAAGCTTTTTATCTTGATGAAGTCCCAAAAGTTCATTTTTGCTTTTGTTTCACTAGCCTTTGGAGATGTATCTTGAAAGAAATTGCTGTGGCCAATGTCAAAAAGGTTATTGTTTATGTTCTCCTCTAGGATTTAGATGGATTCCTGTCTCACACTGAGGTCTTTCATCCATTTTGAGTTTATCTTTGTATATGGTGTTAGAGGCTGGTCGAGTTTCATTCTTCTGTATATAGCTGTCCAATTTTCCCAGCACCATTTATTGACGAGACTGTCTTTTTTCCATTGCATATTTTTTCCTGCTTTGTCAAAGATTATTTGACCATAGAGTTGAGGGTCCCTATCTGGGCTCTCTATTCTGTTCTATTGGTCTATATGTCTGTTTTTGTGCCAGTACCATGCTGTCTTGATGATCACTGCTTTGTAATATAGTTTGAAATCGGGCAACGTGATGCCCCCAGCTTTGTTTTTCTTTTTCAACATTTCCTTGGTGATTCGGGGTCTTTTCTGATTCCATACAAATTTTAAGATTGTTTGTTCCAGCACTTTGAAAAATGTCATTGGAATTTTGATCAAGATGGCATTTATAGATTGCTCTGGGCAGCATCAACATTTTAACAATGTTTATTCTTGCGATCCATGAGCATGGAATGTTTTTCCATCTTTTTGTGTTTTCAATTTCTTTCATGAGTGTTCTGTAGTTCCTAGAGTATAGATTCTTTACCTCTTTGGTTAGGTTTATTCTGAGGTATCTTATGGCTTTTGGTACTGTTGTAAATGGAATCGTTTCTCTAATTTCTCTTTCTGTGGTTGCATTAGTGTATAAGAAAGCAACTGATTTCTGTGCATTGTATCCTGCCACATCACTGAATTGCTGTATGAGTTCTAGTAATTTGGGGGTGGAGTCTTTTGGGTTTTCCACATAAAGTATCATGTCATCTGTGAAGAGAGAGAGTTTGACTTCTTCTTTGTCAATTTGAATACCTTTTATTTCTTTTTATTGTCTGATTGCTGTTGCTAGGACTTCTAGTACTATGTTGAACAATAGTGGCGAGAGTGGGCATCCATGACGTGTTCCTGATCTTAAGGGAAAGGCTCTCAGCTTTTCCCCATTGAGGATGATATTTGCTGTGAGTTTTTCATAGATGGATTTTAAGAACTTGAGGAATGTTCCCTCTATCCCTATACTCTGAAGAGTTTTAATGAGGAAAGGATGCTGCATTTTGTCAGATGCTTTTTCTGCATCAATTGAGAGGACCATATGTTCTTCTTTCTCCTCTTATTAATGTGATCTATCACACTGATTGATTTGCGAATGTTGAACCACCCTTGCATCCCTGGGATAAATCCCACTTGTTCGTGGTGGATGATCCTTTTAATGTGTTGTTGGATCCTATTAGCTAGCATGTTGTTGAGGATATTCATTAGGGATATCAATTTGCAATTCTCCTTTTTGATGGAGTCTTTGCCTGGTTTGGGGATCAGGTAATGCTGGCCTAAGAGAATGAGTCTGGAAGCTTTCCTTCTGTTTCTGTTTTTTGAAACAGCTTCTGGAGAATAGGTATTATTTCTTCTTTGAATGTTTGGTAGAATTTCCCAGGGAATCCATCAGGCCCTGGACTCTTGTTTTTTTGGGAGGTTTTTGATCACTGCTTCAATCTCATTACTGGTTATTGGTTTATTCAGGTGTCAGTTTCTTCCTGTTTCAGTCTTGAGAGTTTATAGGTTTCCAGGAAGGCATCCATTTCATCCAGGTTGTTCAATTTATTGGCATATAGTTGTTGATAATAATTTCTAATAACTGTTTCTATTTCCTTGGTGTTAGTCATGATCTCTCCCCTTTCATTCATAATTTTATTAATTTGGGTCCTTTCTCTTTTCTTTTGGATGAGTCTGGCTAGTGGTTTATCGATCTTATTAATTCTTTCAAAGAATCAGATTCTAGTTTCGTTGATCTGATCTACTGTGTTTCTGGTTTCTAATTCATTGATTTCTGCTCTAATCTTAATTATTTCTCTTCTAATGTGTGGCTCAGGCATCATTTGTTGCTTTTTCTCTAGTTCTTTAAGGTGTAGAGTTAGTTGGTGAATTCGGGATTTTTCTATTTTTTTGAGTGAGGCTTGGATGGCTATGTATTTTGCCCTTAGGACTGCCTTTGCAGTATCCCATAGGTTTTGGACCGATGTGTTTTTGTTCTCATTGGTTTCCATGAATTGTTTAAGTTCTTTGATTTCCTGTTTGACCCAAACATTCTTGAGCAGAGTGGTCTTTAGCTTCCAAGTGTTTGAATTTCTTCCAATTTTTTTCTTGTGGTTGAGTTCCAGTTTTAAAGCATTATGGTCTGAGAATATGCAGAGAATAATCTCAGTCTTTTGCTATCAGTTGAGACCTGATTTGTGACCTAGTATGTGGTCTATTCTGGAGAAAGTTCCATGTGCGCTCGAGAAGAATGAGTATTCTGTTGTTTTATGGTGGAATGTTCTGTGTATATCTATGAGGTCCATCTGGTCCAGTGTGTCATTCAAAGCTCTTGTTTCTTTGTTGATTTTCTGCTTAGATGATCTGTCTATTGCTGAGAGTGGAGTATTGAGGTCTCCTACAATTAACGTATTGTTATCAATATGACTCTTTATTTTGGTTAACAGTTGGCTTATGTAGTTGGCTGCTCCCATGTTTGGGTTGTAGATATTTACAATTGTTAGATCTTCTTGTTGGATAGACCCTTTAGGAATGATATAGTGTCCTTCTGTGTCTCTAACTACAGCCTTTAGCTTAAAATCTAATTTGTCTAATATAAGAATTGCTACCCCAGCTTTCTTTTGAGGTCTGCTGGCATGGAAGATGGATCTCCATCCCTTCACTTTCAGCCTGGATGTATCTTTAGGTTCAAAATGAGTCTCTTGTAGACAGCGTATGAATGGGTCCTGTCTTTTTATCCAGTCTGCAACCCTGTGCCATTTTATGGGAGCATTTAGGCCATTCATGTTAAGAGTGATTATTGAAAGCTTTGGAAAACAGTGTGAGGTTCCTCAAAAATTTAAAAATAGAGCTACCCTATGACCCAGCAATTGCACTCCTGGGTATTTACCCCAAAGACACAGATGTAGTGAAAAGAAGGACCATACGCACCCCAGTGTTCATAGCAGCAATGTCTGCAATAGCCAAACTGTGGAAAGAGCTGAGATGCCCTTCAACAGATGAATGGATAAAGAAGATGTGGTCCATATATACAATTGAATATTACTCAGCCATCAGAAAGGATGAATACCCAACTTTTACATCAACATGGATGGGACTGGAGGAGATTATGCTAAGTGAAAGAAGTCAAGCAGAGAAAGTCAATTATCATACGGTTTCACTTATTTGTGGAACATAAGGAACAGCATGGAGGACATTAGGAGAAGGAAGGGAAAAATGGGGGGTGATTAGAGGGAGAGATGAACTATGAGAGACTATGGACTCTGAGAAACAAACAGGGTTTTGGGGGAGGGAGGGGGGATTGGTTAGCCCGGTGATGGGTATTAAGGAGGGCACGTACTGCATGGAGAACTGGGTGTTATACGGAAACAATGGATCGTGGATCACCACATCAAAAACCAATGATGTATTGTATGGTGACTAACATAACATAATAAAATTAAAAAAGATGAATATATTGTCATCATGTTGCCTGTGAAGACCTTGTTTTTATAGATTGTCCCTGTAAATTTCTGTTGTATATCACTCTTGGGGTCTTTCTCCTTTTATAGAACCCCCCTTAACATTTCTTGCAGGGCCGGCTTAATGGTCACATATTCTTTCAGTTTCTGCCGGTCTTGGAAGCTCTTCATCTCTCCATCCATTCTAAATGACAACCTTGCCGGATAAAGTATTCTTGGCTGCATGTTCTTCTCATTTAGTACCCTGAATATATCTTGCCAGGCCTTTCTGTCTTGCCAGGTCTCTGTGGATAGGTCTGACATTATTCTGATGTTCCTCCCTCTGTACATAAGGAATCTCTTCTCCTTAACTGCACTTAAGATGGTTTCCTTGGTTTTAAGGTTTGCGAGTTTTACTATTACATGCTGGGGTGTTGGCCTGTTTTCCCTGATCTTGGGAGGGGTCCTCTCTGCCTCCAGGACACGAATGTTTGTTTCATTCCCCAGATTAGGGAAGTTCTCTGCTACAGTTTGCTCAAATATATCTTCTAGTCCTCTCTCTCTCTCCACACCTTCAGGGATACCAATAATTCTGACATTGGAATGTTTCATGGTGTCACTTACTTCTCTGATTCTATTTTCATGGATTCTGAGTTTTTTCCCCCTGGCCTCCTCTTTTCCCTTTTTGTCTATTAATTGGTCTTCTAGGTCACTAATATGTTCTTCTGCCTCGCTTACCCTAGCTGTTAAATTATCTAGATTAGATTGGATCTCATTGATAGAATTTTTAAGTTCTGCCAATTCAGCTTTCATTTCTGTCCTTAGAGACTCTGTGTTGCCATTAGTTGATTTCTCCATTCTGGCTATTGTCTTCACAATTGCTAGCCTGAATTCCATCTCCAACATCTTAGTTATATCTGAATCCATTTGTAAATCTGTGGCATAAGTCATAGTCTCTGAGTCTTTCCTATTTTGGGGGTTCCTAGTCATTCTGTTGAGGGAATGTATGGAGTCCAAATTATTGACTGCACCCCAAACAAGATGTACCTGTTTTATAGGGACCTTAGGGTTGCGGCCTCTTGTTCTCCCATCCTGTCTTCTGGGGGAGGGGCCTGCTGTGCTGTTACTCAGACAACCCTATTTGTGCAGAGTTGCCCTGCCCCCTGTGGCGGGGGATGGGCTCAGTGAAAACCGGTTTTTTGGGGCTTTTGTTCTCTGGCGGCTTTCCCTGGTGGCTCTATGCATCTCTTCCGAGAGTCAGAGCAGAAGAGACCTTTTCCAACCCTCTGCCTCAGAGCAGAGAGATCGCAGTCTGTTCTTCAGTGAGCTCTCCAGGCCACACTGTCTCCATTTCTGTCTATGCTGATATAAACTGCAGCATCCTGGGTTGTGCGCCTCTCAGCAGTGCTCCCAGTCCTCACCTCCAGGTGGGGGCACATCTCTGCCCTTTGTTGCTTCTAAAACCGCCAGCTGCCCCCAGTTTGCACGCACGGCCCTGCTGCTCTGGTTTCTGTCTAAAGTCCTTTCCCCACCACTACTGGTCTGTGAGTCTGTGTCCCGTCCCCAGCACGGGAGGCTATAGCTCACCGGTGGTGTAGGATCCTCACGGCCAGGCTTCCTTCCGCTGCCATTTATCCTCCAATATCTGCCCGTGGAATCACGGCTCCCCGCTTCGTATCTCGAAACCAACCACCTGCGATATTCTGTTTGTAGAGATCCAGCTCTATCTTCTTACATCTCAGGCTGATTTCGTGGGTGTTCAGAGTGGTCTGGTAGATATCTAGCTCAATTCTGGGGACCGGTTGGAATAGGGTCCCCTACTCCTCCCCCATCTTTTCCCCCTCTCTGCCATTATTTTTACAATTTTTTTTTGCGGGGGGCTCCATTTTCTTGCTCTTTTTATTCTGGAAGTCCAATTTCACATACATTAGAAGACTTGCTATTATTTCACATGTTACTAAGGTTCTGTTAAAATTAAAATTAAAAAGTTAAAAATATTTTTCTTTGTTCAGTTTGCATAATTTCTATTGATCTGTCTTTGGGCATTGACACTTTTTTCTGCTGCATCCAGTTTACTATTAAGCCCATTCATAGAGTTTAGGTTGTTTTTTGTTTAAGTTTACATTCTTGTGTCTGTGATGTAAGTCTTTTTCATTTTTAGCTCTCCTGAGGTATAATTGACAAAATTGTAAGATATTTAAAGTGTACATGAGAATTTGATACACATATACATTGTGAAAGGATTCTCCCCATTAAATTGATTAACATGTCTGTCACTTCACATATTTACTCCTTTTTTCTTTTGGTAAAATATTAAGTTCTACTCTCTTGGCAAATTTCAATTATATAATACAGTGTAATCAACTATAGTCACAATGTTAATCACTAGATCCTCAGACATTTTTCATCTTACAGCTGCAAGTTTGTACCCTTTTACCAACCTGTCCCTATTTCTCCCACTCCTCAGCCCCTGGTATCCAGGCTTGCTTGCTTGCTTGCTTGCTTGCTTCCTTCCTTCCTTCCTTCCTTCCTTCCTTCCTTCTTTCCTTCCTTCCTTCCTTCCTTCTCTCCCTCCACCCCACCCTCCCTCCCTCCCTCTCTTTTTTGATAATAGCTATCCTAACAGTAGCTCATGGTCATTTTGATTTGCATTTCCCTGATAATTAGAGGTACTGATGGTTTTTTCATGTTGCCTAATTGGATATGTGGTTTACACATATTTTCTCCCATTCCACAGGTTGTCTTTTCATTTTGTTGAAGGTTTCCTTTGCTAAGCAGAAGCTTTTGTTTGTCCTCTCACTTGCTTATTTTTGTTTATGTTGCCTTTGCTGTCAAATCCAAAAAAAATTATTTCTAAGAACAATATGAAGGAGCTTATTCTAATGTTTCCTTTTGGGAGTTGTTCAGGTTACACTCAAGTCTTCAATTCATTTTGAATTATTTTTTATATAGTGTATGGTAGAGGTCCATTTTCATTCTTTTGCATGTGGTAATCCAGTTTTCCCAAATCGATTAATTGAAGAGACTATCCTTTTCCCATTGTTTATTTTTTGTAACTTTGTTAAAATTAATTTACCATGTACACATGAGGTTATTTCTGAGCTCTCTCTTCTGTTACATTAATCTATGCATTATTTTTTTATGTTAATACCATACAAGTTTTTGTTTTGGCTTAATATTTATTTTGTCTTATATAAGTATAGTTACCCCTGCTCTCTTTTAGTTTCTATTTACGTGGAATATCTTTTTCCATCTCTTTAATTTCAGTTTATATGTGTCCTAAAGCTGAATTTAGTCTCTTTAGGCAGCATGTAGTCGGGACTTGTTTTTATATCCATTCAGCTTTAGTCCATTTACATTAAAGTAGTTATTGATAGGTATGGAAATACTATTGCCATTTTGTTAAATGTTTTCTGGTTGTTTTGTAATTACTTTGTTCCCTTGTTCTGCTCTTATTCTTTTCCTTTGTGAGTTGGTGATTTTCTGTAGTGGTATGCTTTGATTCTTGCTCTTTATCTTTTGTGTATCTACTATATGTTTTTGCTTTATGATTACCATGAGACTCTCATAAACACCTTGTATTTATAACAGTCTGTTTTGGTTATAGTTATTTTTAATACTTTTATCTTTTAACCTTCATACTAGAGTTCTAAATGATTTACCTACCACCATTACATTAGGGTGTTATTAACTCTATATTTATTTTTGCCAGTGAGTTTTATACTTTCATATATTTTTTGCTACTAATTAGCATCCTTTTCTTTCATTACAACATTTCTTCTAAGGCATTTGAGTGGTGATGAATACCTTTGGCTTTTGTTTGTCTGAAAAGCTCTGATTTCTCCTCAATTCTGCCAGACATCTGTGCCAGGTAGTGTATTTTTGCAGGCTAAATGGAAGCCAGGCCCTCTGGCACAGCTGGGAAGGTATGTGGCTAAGCCCTTTCCAAGGAGAAACTGGGAGATGGGTATTTTTTCCTGTTCCATCTGCACTGAGCCCAGGTGTATATCTGCAGGGCGATATTCCTGTGCCCATTAAGATCTACTTATTTGATTGCTACCATCTTGTGGTACTCATGAATGGAAGTTCCAGTGGCTATCAGAACCAGGTGATCTAGGAACCTGTTCTTTGGGTGCAGCCATAAAAATTTGGGTACAGCAGATGTTTGTAAATGTCCTTCATGGGAGATACTGGCTACTTAGAGCAGGTTACAGGGAGACAGCAGCAGAGGTGTCAACAGCCTTCTTGGTCCTTGGGGATGATGAAAGCTAGCCTTTAGAGGGTTTCTAAATTAGAAGCCTGACCCTCAAGCAGCAGTTTTTCAAGTGTGCCGATGGACCTCTTCCAGGAAAAGAATGGGAGATGGACTTTTTTACCTATTCCTTCTTTTTTTTTTTTTTTTTAAGATTTTATTTATTTATTTGACAGAGAGAGACACAGTGAGACAGGGAACACAAGCAGGGGGAGTGGGAGAGGGAGAAGCAGGCTTCCCGCGGAGCAGGGAGCCCGATACGGGGCTCGATCCCAGGACCCTGGGATCATGACCTGAGCCAAAGGCAGATGCTTAACGACTGAGCCACCCAGGTGCCCCTTACCTATTCCTTCTGCTGAATCCTGGGATGATAGCCAGTTAAGAACTCCTTCTTTGTGTATTACTGTGACCACTGCTTGAAATACGCTGTCTCCAGATATCTGATACCTTACTCCCTCACTTTCTGTCTACATATCACCTTTCTCCTTATCTAGAATAACACTGCCCAATACAACTTTCTGGGATGATGGGAATGCTCTATATCTGCATTGTCCAATAAAGTAGTCACTAGCCACAATGTGGCTCTTAAGCACTTGAAATGTAGCTAATGTGACTGAAGTACTGAATTTTTAACTTTAAATAGCTACATGTGGCTAGTGGTCACTGTATTGGACAGTGCAATCATAGAATATATGAGAGAAGGAACTTTGTTTTTTCACTGATGCAACCCAGTACCTACGTGCCTGTAGATACTCTGTCGTAGATACTCTGTAAATATCTGCTAAATGAATAAATGAATAGAGATACCAATCAATCCTGTTCACCTCTGAATCCTTGCCTCTTTTGATCTATAATTCCAGAATGAACACTTTTTGGTCATCTCCAGCCATTCCCAGACTTCTAGGTGTTCGGCAATGATCCTTTAGGTCATCCATGGGTTATCTTCAGAGACTTCAGCATTGTACATCAAAGATCCTAGATTACGTAAATTTTATAAATTAAACTGGAACATACTTGGCAATGTGAGTAATAAATAAAGGAAAAACCAGGGGCACCTGGGTGGCTCAGTCAGTTAAGCGTCTGCCTTCGGCTCAGGTCATGATCCCAGGGTCCTGAGATCGAGCCCCACTGGGAGCCTGCTTCTCCCTCTCCTCCCCCATCATGCTCTCTACCTCTTGCTCGCTATCTCTGTCTCTCTCTCTCAAATAAATAAAATCTTAAAAAAAAAAAAAGGAAAATGCAAGATGTAGGAAATGGTCCTCTCTACCATCGAGCTTCTCTTTAGGGAAAGTATTAAATGAATGCATCCTTTCCTTTGTGTTTTAGCCAGGCATCAAAATAATGAGGCATGCTTTCCCCTAGCCCCAAATCTGTCCCTTTGCTCTCTTTATTCTCCCAAATAAGAGCTCTTTCAACTTTTGAAAATTCTCTGAAGATAGTATCCATCATGAAGTTCTAGGAACCATACAATAAGCTACTCCCATTAGCTTTTACTTACAACAAAATCAGCATGGTTCTTATGAGAAAATTTTTATGGCTGCAAATCCTTATGGCCACCCTCCATAAGAGTGATTACATTTTGGAGATGGGCTTGGCAGTTAGATGCTCTTACAAGTTAAAAACAAAGGTAGAGGGCGCCTGGGTGGCTCAGTTGGTTAAGCGACTGCTTTCGGCTCAGGTCATGATCCTGGAGTCCTTGGATCGAGTCCCGCATAGGGCTCCCTGCTCAGCAGGGAGCCTGCTTCTCCCTCTGACCCTCCCCCATCTCATGTGCTCTCTCTCTCTCATTCTCTCTGTCTCAAATAAATAAATTTAAAAAAAATCTTAAAAAAAAAACAAAAACAAAGGTAGAATTTAAAAGAAAGGATGAATAATAGAAGTGTTGGGATCATTAGCTTTCAAACTGCATTCCAGGGAGCTCCTTCAGGAATTGTTACAAAGACCTCAAGTCCATTCATATTATCTATCCCAATCCTTCTTCAAGCCCGTTTTATTTTTTTGTGCCATTGTAAAAAATTATTTTGTCAAAGAGCTCCTCATTGAGAAGTTTGCAAATCGCTGTAAAAACGCTTTTCATTTATTGATTACCTCAATAAGTTTTGAAAGATGCCAGATGGCAGTGAATTCAGTGTTGAATTTTCTGACAGAGGTCAATGTGTGTTGCTGGTTCAAAGGTGATATAATTTGATTAGATACTAGGAGTACAGGGAGCGAGGTTGGCATTATTATGAAAAATTGATGAGTGGAACATGTATTCTTGTACGGTGCTATAGGCAGGGCCTCAAAAAGTAGTTTTAGTTTATTTACAAAGCTTGTTTTTTTAATTAGCAGGAAAACAGAGATCCACAACAAGCTTTTCGATTATGGCTTAAAAAAAAGCATGAAGAGCAGTTGAAAGAAAGAAAGACAGAAGAACTACGAAAGCAAGAGGAATGCTTATTCTTCCTTAAAGGAACAGAGGGCCGCGAGCGGGCCTTTAAACAGTAAGTTCCAGGCCAGAGATGCTTCCCCTCTCCTCACAGTCCTTTCAGAGAGCTCGGTAGTCAATAAAGCTTGAAAATAAACCCCACAAAATATTTTATCTCTTATATTACATATCTATTCAATTGTAAGTCCACACTTTTAAAAGTGTGTGAGAAAATTCTTTAGCTCCATATTTTGCATAATACTTATATACCATTCTTTCTTTCTTCAAGATATTTTCAATACCAAAATTATTTTATATTTTACCTGTCTGGTAACCTTTGATAGCCTACCATTTATTTGTTATTTTGTTCATTTTTTAGAGAAATGGGCCAAAGATAATGTACAGCTAATTCCTACATAGTCCTCAGAAAAACTGAATAAAGGGTCGCATTTCCCAAGAAATATTTTTCTATAATGAAATTCAGGCTGAGAAGAAAGATCTGTATAGACCAAATTGAAAAAGAGATTTGGGCACACATTATGGTAGTTTAAGGCAAACCTGATCTTTTCAGTTACCTGGTTAAGACTTTATATTACCTAGCTAATTGTGAGGAAACAGACCTGGTTTCATAATTTTGCCAGTAACCCTTGGGAGAGGTAGTGAATATTGAATCCAGTTGCTTTAAGTTCCTTTCTTTCTTTCCTATCTTTTTCTTTTTTTGTTTCTTTGCTTATTTCTTCCTTTTTTTTTTTCTTTTTAAACATATATAAATATTATAAGAGAAGCAGTAAATGTGCATTCTGGAAATGGAGGGGGAAAAAGTCACATTTTCATCACCTAGAAATCACTGTCAGTACCTTAGTCCGTATCTTTTAGATATTTCTCTGTACATTATAATTTTAAAATATAAATTGAGATCATATGTATATACTATTCTGTAATCTGCTTATTTTTATTAATAATCTCATCTAATATCCAGCCCATAATTATATTTTCCCAGTGGACCCCTAAATGATTACAGTTAATTTGCTCAAACTAGTGTCCAATTTGGGACCACACAACATTGGCTTATGATGTTAAATCTCTTCTATTCTGATACATTTAGTTGTTTAGTATTATTTCTGAAAACAACTGATGTATATATACACATGTGCACCGCATACACTTTCATATGTGTATATGTACAGTTATTTTTGAGTTATTTTACCTAAGCAAGGTGTATAGATTTAAATTTGTTTGAATGTTGATTTTTCCTCCTCCTTTTTTTGGGTGTTTTTTTATGCTTAGGCTTATATTTCCATTTTAAAGAAGAACTGTTTTATGCAGTAAAAAGCAAGAACACATTAGTGTCCCTACCAACAAGAGCAAAGCAACATTTCTGCATGTTGGGATTCTTAACCTAATTGAGTCATGTTTTGGAATACAGTTAGTTGTAAAAAATAAGTTAATTGGAATCTATCAAATACTTGATAGATTTTCTATGCTTAGATAGATTTTCTATGCTTAGAAAATCATATTTAAACAAAAGAATAGGACCTATATCACATGTAAAATATTGTGTTTATTACTCAAAACTCAGGTTTTTTTTTTTAGTTGGCAGTCTCATTTTAAGACAAACTTAATTTTAAGAATTTGATTGCAAATGTGACTGTGTTTCCTTGTGTGAGCTTAGGGGGTAAACCTGAAATTTTCATTAGTACTTTAATAATTTTTTCTTTGTGACTACAGCATTTCAATGTAAAGAAATTCAACTTCCTTTAATAGTCTGTAGCAATAACTTTATAGCAAGAAGAGTATTCACGTTGATACTTACCAGATCTTATCATATCTTCCTACAGATGGTTGCGAAGGAAACGGATTGAAAAACTAGCTGAGCAACAAGCTGCCAGAGAAAGAACTAGACAGCTCCGACTAGAAGCAAAGCATTCTAAACAATTGCAGAGCCACCTATATATGTCAGAAGCCAAATCTTTTCGTTTTACTGATCATTATAACTGAAAGTATCTATTAAGTACTTCATTTGGAAGCTGCTATCCTCAAAATTTTGGTTATCAGTTCTTTGGCCTATGTGCTTTGGTCATACTCTAAATTATGGAAATGCTTTTTATCTTTTGGCGATACAGTGAATTTTTTTTTTTAATACTAAACAAAATAAATTCCTTCTCTCGCAGTATTGTATTGTGTTATACCATCTCATAGTCCATGCAACAAACTGAACAATAAATTAACTCTAGATTCCTTTACTTCTAAATTATTTTAGCATTTCTAGCTGGAAAGAACACAAGAAAGGAACAGATTTCTATTTTTAGTTTCTATTATTAAAAAAAGATCACAGTAGATCATTTCATGGAGCTGAAGGTGTGACCTCTTAAACAAGCCTTGTTCAAGGCCTTATACAAAATCCCATCTATGACAACTTTGAATTTGAATAGCTGTGGAAAGCTAAGAAATAGGGTAGGCTTACTTTCTCTGTTCTTTAAAAAAAGAAGATAGTAACAATTATGCATCCAATTTTGCTATATTACAAAATTAACTAGCTCTTATTGAGAGTTTATAATGTGCATGGTATTAAGTGCTTTACATAATTTGATACAATCCTTATAACAACCCTATTGGTCTTGTTTTGCAGATGAAGAAACTGAAGTGTAGAAGGAGCAGTTTGCTCGCAGACTCTGATCTGTATAATTGCAAAATTCTTTCTTTTAGGCATATTATAAAATTTACAAACATTGGTAGATACTGTGAAATATTTAAGACTATACAGGAATCTGGTGTGTGGAGGAACAGTATCCTTGATATGTGTAAAGGCATTTAAAGGGTGGAAAACAAAGGTAAACATTACAAGTGTGATGGAGACTGGAGAATCACTGCAGGAGTTCTGTTAAAGCCTCAGAAGACAAGGTTCTTATCAACTGGGCATTTGTACCTTAATCACTTGACCCTAAATGAGAAAACAGAATTATTCAATCCTGTCTCAACTTCTTATAGCACTTTTCAGCATACATCAGACAATTTAACGTTTCATTATAACTAGTCTTGTGTTGTTTAAAGTTATCTTTAATAATGAGAACCAATTTGACATTTAAATATTCCACAACATTTTTACAAAAAAGGCTGTTGGAATTTTGATAGAGATGCAGTGAATCTATAGATTGTTTTGGGTAGTACTGTCATTTTAATAAAATTGTCTTCTAATCCATAACACAGGATTTCTTTTCATTTAGTGCAACAAAATTTTGCAGTTTCACTGTACAGCTCTTTCACCTCCTTGGTTAAATTCATTTGGAGATATTTTCTTCTTTTGGATTCTACTGCCAATGGAATTATCTTCTTAATTTGCTTTTAGGTTGTATATTCAAAATCAAACAAAAATGAATTTTGTGCATTGATAGATACTGTGTAACTTCACTGAATTTATCAGCATCAGTTTTTTTTTTTTTTTTGTAAATTCCTTGGAATTTTCTATATATAGGATAATATCACCTGCAAATTGAGATAGTTTTACTTCTTCCTTAACAAATTGGATTCCTTTTATTTCTTTCTTGACTGATTACTTTGGCTAAGATTTCCAGTATAATGTAGAATAGTAGTGGTGAAAGTGAGCATTCTTGTCTTGATCTTAGGAGGAAAGCTTTTAGTCTTTCACTATTGAGTATGATGTTAGCTGTGGGGTTTTCCATAAATGCCCTTTATGAAGTTGAGGAAGTTCTATTCTTATTCCTCTATTTTACTTATTCCTATTCTTTGATCCCTTATTTTTCTGAGTGTTTTTATCATAAAAGGGTGCTGGATTTTATCAAATGCTCTTCCTGTATCAAGTGAAATGATCACATGGTTTTCCTCTTTTGTTCTATTACATATGTGTATGTGTGTGTGTGTATATTACATTGATTTTCTTATGTTGAACTATCCTTGCATTCCTGAGATAAATACCACTTGGTCATGGTATATAATCCCTTTTCTATGCTATTGCCAGTAATTTGTTAGGAATTTTTTCATCTATATTCATACAAATATATGGTATTGGAAAGTTTTTTTTATTACTGATTTAATCTCTTTGTTATAGGCCTGTTCACATTTTGTTTTTTCTTGAGTCGGTTTTGCTAATTTGTGTATTTCTAGGGATTTGTCCATTTCATCTAGTTTGTTACAATTATTAAGGACAATTATTCCTTTCTTTTTCTTTTAACTTGAGGTTGGTAATAATTTCCCCACTTTCATTTCTGATTTTTGTTTTTTGCATCTTCTTTTTTTCTTAAGTCAGTCTGGCTGTAGGTTTGTCAATTTTGTGGATCTTTCCAAAGAACCAACTTTTGATTTCCTTGATACTGTTTTTCTGTTCTCTATTTTTCTCTCTGCTCTAATTTTGATTTCCTTCCTTCTGATAGCTTTGGGCTTAGCTTGCTCTTTTTTTCCTAGTTCCTTATGGTATAATGTTAGGTTGTTGATTTAAGATCTTTTTTTTTATTTAGTAACTATTATTACTATTACTGACACTCTTAAACCAACCATTGCAGAAGTGTGCCATTAGTTTGTGGTTATGAGTGTATGCACAATTTTTTTGTGTGTGATTATATATATATATATATATATATAACTTCCCATTTTGACCATTTTTTAAGTGTATAATTAAGTGGCATTAAGTATATTCATACTGTACAACCATCACCACTTTCCATCTCCAGAATTTTTCATCACCCCAATGGAAAGTCTGTATCTATTAAAAACTCTCCATTCTGGGGACACCTGAGTGGCTTAGTTGGTTAAGCGTTTGCCTTCAGCTCAGGTCATGATCCCAGGGTCCTGGGATCAAGTCCCACATCAGACTCCTTGCTCAGCAGAGAGCCTACCTCTCCCTCCGCTTGCTGCTACCCCCTGCTTGTGCTGACAAATAGATAAAATCTTCAAAAAAATAAAAATAGAAAATAAAAACTCTCCATTCGTCCTTTCCTTGACCCCCGTAACCACTGTTCTACTTTCTGTCACTATGAATTTGATTGTTTCCTGTACCTACACTATTTGTCCTTTCGTTTCCAACTTATTTCATTCAGTGTAATGTATTAAAGGTTCATTTATGCTGTAGCATATATCAGATTTTCATTCCTTTTTAAGGATAATATTCCATTGCATGTGTACACATTTTGTTTATGCATTCATCCATCAAAGGACACCTGTGTTACTCCCACCTTTTGGCTACTGTGATTAATGTTGCTGTGAACACTGGTATAAAAATCTCTATTTGGGTCCTTGCTTTCAATTCTTTTGGGTATCTACTTAGAAGTGGAATTGCTGGATTATACGGTAATTGTATGTTTAATTTTTTGAGGAACTACCATACTGACTCCAACAGTGGTTGCACCATTTTACATTCCCACCAGCTATGCACAAGGGTTCCAATTCCACATCCTTATCGACACTCATTATTTTCCTTCCTTGATAACAGCCATTGTAATGGGCATGAAGTGATATCAGTTTGCATTTCCTTAATGATTAGTGCTGTGGAGAATCTTTTGATACACTTATTGACTATTGTGTATATCTTTTTTAAGAGAAATTTCTCATGTTCTTTTCCCATTTTTTAATAAGGTTGTTTGATTTTTGGTTGCTGAATTGTAGATCCTTTATTCTAGACACTAGACCCTTATAAACCATATAAGTTGCAAATATTCTCTCCATTCTGTAGGTTGCCTTTTCATTCTGTGGATAGTGTCCTTTGGTGTACAAATGTTTTTAATTTGGATGAAGTTCAATTTATCTATTTTTTTCTTTTGTTGTCTGTGCTCCTGGTGCCATATCCAAGAAATCATTGCCAAATCCAATGTCATGAAGATTTTCCCCTATGTTTTCTTCTAAGTTTTATACTAAGTAAACCCAAAGGAAAGGCTGAAGAATCAATTATAAATAGTATAAGTTAGATGAAGACTTGAAAAGCACATTAAATCAATATTCAAAATAAAGAATGTAGAGAAATTTATTGCCATTTCAAAGTTTAACTTAGATGAATCAGACAAAAGACTCATTAGGTTGACATTAAAATATGTTTTTTCACCAGATTTGTCTTTAGATTTCTTTTAATAGGCAATTCTGCAACTAATATAGTGTAATTTGGTATAAACATATTGTGGATATTTTAAAAGGCTTATAAAAGGGTGTTTTATGATGGTCCATCATAAACAAACAATAATATATATTAATATAAATTAATAATGGATTGCATTTGGAGTTTGTACAATGTTCTAGAAGGATCCTACTTTCTCATTTTATATCAAATTGGATATTCCTATTGTGTTGCATTTGTCAAAATGAGCTCAGTAAAATCTGTTTCTTTTATATATGTCAAGTTGTATCCATTCGAACTATGGAATTCCCCACATAAAACCAACATGAGAATACGTTTTGCTGAAACACTTGATAATGTGGCTATAAAATACTTATAATTTTCCTAACATATAGCATTTAGTTTTAAAATATTAGTCCCTTCACCCATAGTATTTCCACAAGCCGCCTTTGTAGTCCAAAATAAATCACCAAAAAGGGAATGGACACTCCCTTCACCCATCCCCCTGCCAGCTATTATTCCTTTAGAGTGGGGGCCAGAAAAATTTTCCTGTAAAGGGCCAGATAGGATATTTTAAGTTTTGCAGGCCAAACAAGCCCTGTTGCATCTATTCAATTCTGCTGTAGTGCC
The DNA here is from genome assembly GCF_002201575.2 of Neomonachus schauinslandi. Classification (NCBI taxonomy): domain Eukaryota; kingdom Metazoa; phylum Chordata; class Mammalia; order Carnivora; family Phocidae; genus Neomonachus; species Neomonachus schauinslandi. The sequence continues at coordinate 56,632,116 of NC_058408.1, forward strand.
AAAAAACCCCAAACCCAACAACCATAGACAACAGTAAACGAATGGCTGTAGCTGCATATGACCCACCCTGCATTAGAGTACCACAATTAAATCTGCTCATGTTAAACACACAGCAAGATATAACTTAGGGCCTAAAATAAAGGTAGGATCTTTTTCTTTCAGAGTCCTTTAGGAAAAGTATCATGTATGCCTGGAAAGTATCATCTACTTTAAATATATCTACACGGTTTCATTCTTTTCTTATCCTGAGGTATTTATTAAGAAAGGGTAATCTGTGGTCCAGTACATGAAACATTGTTGGGGATATATATTACTTAAATAGAAAGTGACATTCTACCATTGTAAGAACTCCAGCTCCCAAATAATAATGACTCTTGGGTAAGAAGCAAGGGCCTGTAGCATGCCTCCAACATATTGAATGTTAAAGGACAATAAGTTCTCCCTGGCAGTGATTGCAGCAATTGAAAGTTATATTTTCATATCTAGTATAGGGATGAAATCGTCCAATATTTTTCTTTGTAGCAAGTAAGGCAGTTGGTGAAGACTCAGAAAATGGATTATCAGGTGAGCTTTCTGTACAGGTAACTGGGTCCAAAATGCGTAGAACCTAAGGAAAATAAGAAGTAATGTCAGATGTATGCCTTAGGGACTCTAAAAGCCCTTGGTTTTATTGATGTAAAACTACCTATAAAGCCCCATTTCATTAATATGTAACTACCATAAAAAATAACATCTCAGTGATGAGTTTGATTGGTTAGAGAACTTATCCCTTTTCCAAAAAGCTCTAAATTTAACAATGACTATTATATTACCTAGGTTACCTATTTTTCAAAAATGATGAAATTAATGTTCTTTTATGGATATTGGTGAAAAAGCATGAAAACACAGAAAAAAATAAGGTTATATCAGTTCTACCTTAAGTGATGCCAATTTTTATCCTTAACCAAAAAACACCCACCACCTCCCCTCTATGGATCTTTCATTCAACTGTCTGGAATCAGGATTCTGCATTCTTTTAATGAAATCCTATTTCAAAGTTTTTAATTGATTGTAAAATCAATAGCTTTTCATTTCTCTATTTCTAATGTATATGCCATATTTTATGCTAACAATCATGTTCTTGTTTCTTGGATTTCATGGACACCATGCTTTCCTAATTCTTCTGCTCTGACTTGTTCTGCTGTTTCCCTGACTGAGACCCACAACATGAGGAACTGTTGGGTTGAAAAAAATGCTCCAATTAAGGGCAAAGATAACATGCTTGTTCAAAACTCCTGTTTCTTATGTTTATATTCTCTCAACGATCATCCCATGAGGAGGATGGGTTATGGTGCAAATGAGGTAGGCACTACGGTTGGAAAGGAACTGTGAAAAGCAGCGGGGGAAAGAACTTTCTTTTTTTTTTTATGTAAGCCAATGCCTTACATAAAGAGCTTTCAGATATGGTTGGATATGCTTGTTTCTCTCACTCTCATGTTGTCCAGCAGTGTTTTTTCCTTCTAAGTTACTACCATACCCAAAGACTTACAGCTAATTTAAGAACATCCTGGCACTATTTAAGAGCCAGCATTCTATTTTAGGACCTCTGTTTTGCAAATATATTGAGGTTTTTTCCATTGAATTTTTGAGATCTTCCTATTTTTTGTAAAATTTGGTTGGGTGCTAGAGGGTATGGAAATACTCTCTATATGCTAGTACATTCTATGTCTGTAGAGAGAGAGAGAGAAAATACTGAAGGAGTACAGTGGAAGGAGACGGAGATACCAGTACAGACAGGTTTCTAGATTTTAGCCTGGAGGTAATGGGGAAGGATTTAAGCAGGGTACCTTTCAGAGAAATCATGCTGTACACAGTTGGAAGATAGGGGAAAGGGCAGGCATTAAAAGCAGACAAGGGAAGAACAAAGAAAGGGAGTTTACTGCAGTAATCTAGCTAAGAAATGATAACCTTGAAGCAATGGGCTGAAAGGCTCAAGAGACCCTAAGAAAGTAGGACTGTCAGTTATGTTCACTCAGAGAATGTGGTGGATAAAGGATCGGGAAAAGGGGATCTAGACCAAGCCCTGAGGATACCCAATATCGCACAGTAAAACAGAATGGTCAGAAAAAAGAGAAAAGCCAGGAGGGTGTGCAGTTATGGAAGCCAAGAGAAGGGAGTGTTTCAAGAAAGGTGGGGCAGTCAATTATACCACATGCTACTGGCAGCAACCGAGGAGGCAAGGACAGTTTCCCAACAAGGAGAACGGAAAGGATAAACTCAACGAGCTTAGTTTCGGGTACTGATTCATTATGTAAATAGCTGAGCACCTACTATGTGTAAAGGATTACTATGCCAGACCTTGAGGAAACATAAAATACAGTCCTCACCCTTAAGGGGCTTACAGTTTGGGGGGGGTGGGGAAGCAAACAACTGCAATTTAACATGATAAAGAGCTACAATGGATAAATGCACAAAACACAATGGAAGCCTGGGGAAAGGACCCTCTAAGTTTGCCAGTGAGCTTCAGGGAGGGCTGATTCTTAAAGGCAGAGAGGTGCTGGGAGGGTGGTCTGGGCAGAAGTAAGTATGAACAGAGGCTTGAGATACAGTGGCACGTCTGTGCAGTGAAAAGTGGTTAACGCTGCTGGGATTTGAAGAGCAGGGGGTGGGGACACCTGGCTAATAACCTTGGGAAGAGAAGATGGAATAAAGATTTTAAAGCTTTCTATTCAATATGAAAGAACTGAGATTCCATAATGAGGGAGACTGGCATCTGTCTGAACAGGAGTACCAACACAAGTGGATTGACTTTTTCCTTTTTTTCGGACTGGCATTTTAAAAATAACTGTCTGGCAACAGAGGATGGTCTGGAGGTAGGTAAAAAGCAAGGGGTCAATACTGGTGAAGAGGCTACTGCAATAATTAAGGCTGGAGGGTAGGTGTGTGAACTTAGAAGAGGGTAAATTTACCCTCTTTTACAAATCCTATTTTTTACAGGATTTGTAAAACCAACAGGATTATGGGATGGAAGAAAATAAAATAAAAATGGTATCTACCATTTATTGAGAAATTACTATATATTAGAATCTGCTATGAGCTTTATATGCATTAATTTTATGAAATTCTCGAAACATCTATATAGTGGTATAGTTCACTAAGATAGGGAGTAGAAGAGAAGTGGGTTTTTTTCTTCTTTTTGAGGGGAGGGGAAATACAGATGTAAAAGCAAGGAGGAGAGAGGTTGTTCTATTTTCAGCTGTCTGAGATGTGCATATGGAGATGTCACGCTGGGTATGTCTCTTGAACCCAGAAAAAAATGTCTCAGTTGAAGTCCCAAGCATAAAACTACCGGGACTAGGATAGTCCCTAGAGAATCTAGGAAGTCTGTTATGAGAGGAAAGGCTCAAGAGTGGGTCTGGGAGGAGGATGCCTCACCCTCTGCCAAATTCTGAAAAAGAATGGTCAGAGAAGCAGTGAGTAGCCGGCCGTGTACAGTGTTGCAGAAACTAAGGGAGTCTGAAAAGCATGGGGAGCAGATTCCTATGGGACATCAACACTTAAAGGAGGAAAAAAGGTGATGAAGAAGAGTTCTGAGAGGGAGTAGGAGAGGGCCAAGAAAGAGTAAGGTCACAGAAATCAAGGGGATATCAAGGAAGGAGTGCTGATACATAAAATATGGTAATAAAGTATTTCAACATTAATGACCTTTATACGAGCGCGATTTGAGAACAGTGGAGCTGGAAGGCCACCGGTAAGTGATGGCAGGACCTGAGGAACGGATGGTATGGGAGTACATACAAGTGTGCACAGTCTGTCCCAAGGTTCTCACCTATAAAGGTGATAAGGCCTTATCAGAGAACTTAGGATAGAGGGAAGATTTTTCTTTTTTAGATGGAAGACACCTGGGCGTGTTATAAGCCAAAGAAGAAAGAGCTGACAGAAGGGATGCTCTGGGGAGGCCTGCTGAACCTGGAGGGGAGCTGAGCCTTGGAGAGAAAGGCACCTCTTCCAGTGAGAGAAATGTATATAAGACTGGTTGCCACACAGGTAGGCTTCTAGATAGCAAGTGGAACTTCGAAGAAATTTTCTGCCCCTGCCTTCTTTTTCTGTGAACTAGGAACCGAAATCATCTGCTGAATGTGAGGTCATAGTTTGACAAGTACAGAAACGAAGGCAAGCAGCTGAACTGACAAAGGACTGAAGTGTTCAGGCTACCTGAGAGAAGGATGATAAGGGAAAAAGACACCTAAGAATGAAATCTAGGCAAGCTACGGCAGGAAAAGAAGCCAGGAGAGCGAGCTGCTCAGATGAAAAAAAATATAGCGATCAAGGGAATAAAAATTATGTGATCACAGGGGTAATCAGAATAAAGAATAGGGGCTGGAAAAAAAGTTGAGAGCACAGATCGTGGAGAGAGGTGTTGAGTTGATTTTAAAAGTGGAATAGTTCTGGTTAATGACAAAGCCTAAGATAGGGAGATAGGAGTCAGATACTGAAATGTATGGAGGTGACCTTGGCTGTGCCCGTAGAACCGGGAGACCACAGCATTTGACAGCTCATCGGCATGAACCCTGAATTCACCCAGGACTGTAGGTACCAGGGGTACACTATTTGATTCTGCAGCATTTGGCACATTCATATCTATATATGGGTATTAACAAATAATTTCTGATGTCAGAAGTAATCTATTATCTACTCATGATTGTTGAATTAAAAATTCTACACTAATTTTCATATCACAATGAACTCAAGTACAAGATTATCACTGATTCAGTAGCTAAAAGACAGGCCCTTTCAAAACAACTAATTTGCTCCTTAAGGACAAAGTAAAAAATGTTTCAGGAATTAAAGCATGGATGAGGAAACAATTTTCTCCAAGATCACAAGCTCATTAGCATGAGAATCAGGTTTAGATCCCATAATTCCTAACTCCTAATGCCAAGCACTTTGCATTATAACATACCACCTTTCAGTAAGAGGACAGTCTTAGAAGTTCCACAGTCCAGAAAAGAGAAATATTTTACCGTTTCAGCCATTTTTTCTGCTGGGGTGCTGTAGAATTCAACCGTTGATGGAATCTTTTTTTGACCGTTAGTGCCAACATTTCCCAGAAGATGAGCATTTACAGCTTTTGCCAACTTGTGATTTGTTAATGCTAGTTCTGTTGTGGTGTGAGGCTGTGTACTAGGGTAGTAAGTTTGCTCTCTTCCCCACTGCAAGGACACCAGGAGCTCCTCCAATAATCTGCACAGAACACACAGGAACACTGAATATTAATAAGAGGATAAAACATGAAAATCAAGAATACTCAATAAATGAGAAACCTGAAATTCTTCACAAATCACATAGTATCTTTTTTTTTCTTTTCTTCACGTCAGAGGGGTAATGTGCCGAGGTCGTAACAAGGTTTGAGGGAGGTACGTCACACAACGGCGTGAACACCCAATCATCACGCTTATGAACTACAAAAGGATCTACATAGTATCTTTCTCCTATATCTTTTTCTCAGAGTTCAATAAATTGGGAATTCTGGTAAAATAAGACTACAGAAAGCATTTATATATTTATCAGGTAATTATCTGGAAGTCATTCAACAAACAGTACTTCCGACTGAGCCACCCAGGTGCCCCAAACAGTACTTTTTTTAGTTCTCATATTTTAGTACAGGTAAAATATACTAATATACTCATCTAGTAGTAATAGGATTATTGATCTGACTTGTGTATCTATTATGTGTTTTTTCATGAGTTACATTAACGGATTTTTAAATGATAAACCAACTTACAAACCCTAGGATAAAATGTATTTGGCCATGATGTATAAGGATATATATATCTTCTTTTTATATATTGTTGGATTAGGACTTTTGCATCTATGTTCATTGGAAATACCGGTCTGTAGCTTTCTTGTAATATCTCTGTCTGGTTTTGGTATCAAGATAATGCTGCCTCATAAAGTCAGTTGGAAATTATTTCCTTCTCCTGTTTTCTAGAAGAGTTTTTGTAAATTTGGCTTTATGTTTTCCTTAGTTGTTTGCTAGTATCCTTCAGTAAATCCATTTATGCCTGGAGTTTTCTTTATTGAAAGGTTATTATTATTTTTTTAAATTTAATTTTATTTTATTAGGTTATGTTAGTCACCATACAATACATCATTAGTTTTTGATGTAGTGTTCCATGATTCATTGTTTGCATCTAACACCCAGTGCTCCATGCAATACGTGCTCTCCTTAATACCCATCACCGGGCTAACCCATCCCCCCACCCCCCTCTCCTCTAGAACCCTCAGTTTGTTTCTCGGAGTCCATAGTCTCTCATGGTTCGTCTCTCCCTCCAATTTCCCTTCCTTCCTTTTTCCCTTCCTTCTCTTAATGTCCTCCATGCTATTCCTTATTTTCCACAAATAAGTGAAACCATATGATAATTGACTTTCTCTGCTTATTTCACTTAGCATAATCTCCTCCAGTCCCATCCATGTTGATGTAAAAGTTGGGTATTCATCCTTTCTGATGGCTGAGTAATATTCCATTGTATATATGGACCACATCTTCTTTATCCATTCATCTGTTGAAGGGCATCTTGGCTCTTTCCACAGTTTGGCTATTGCGGACATTGCTGCTATGAACACTGGAATGCTTATGGCCTTTCTTTTCACTACATCTGTGTCTTTGGGGTAAATACCCAGAAGTGCAATTGCTGGGTCATAGGGTAGCTCTATTTTTAATTTTTTGAGGAATCTCCACACTGTTTTCCAAAGTGGCTGTACCAACTTGCATTCCCACCAACAGTGTAAGAGGGGTCCCCTTTCTCCACAACCTCTCCAACATTTGTTGTTTCTTGCCTTGTCCATTTTTGCCATTCTACCTGGTGTAAGGTGGTATCTCAATGTGGTTTTGATTTGAATTTCCCTGATGGCTAATGATGATGAACATTTTTTCATGTGTCTGTTAGCCATTTGTATGTCTTCTTTGGAGAAGTGTCTGTTCATGTCTTCTGCCTATTTTTTGACTTGATTATTTGTTTTTTGGGTGTTGAGTTTGAGAACTTCTTTATAGATCTTCGAAATCAGTGCTTTGTCTGTAGTGTCATTTGCAAATATCTTCTCCCATTCTGTGGGTTGAACGGTTTTTAACTAAAAATTCAATTGTTTTAATAGGTCAGGCTATTCAGGCTCTTTGTCTTGAGTACCCTTTGGTAGTTTAATGTCTTTTAAGCACTCTGTCCATTTCATTTAAGTTGTTGAATTTACTGGCACAGAGTTCTTCATAGTATCCCCTTATCATCTTTTTATGTCTATAGAGTCTACGTGAAATACCCACTCCTCATTCCTTTGGGTTTTTTTTTTTTTTTTTTTCCTGATCATACTGCCTAGAGGTTTCTTAAATTTATCTCTTCAAAGAACCAGCATTTGGCTTTCTATTTCATTATTTCTGCTCCCATTCTTATTATTTTCTTTTGTCTGCTTAATTTGCTCTTTGCGTTTCTTAAAGATGAAGCTTATATTACCAACAAGACCTTTATTTTCTACTATGAGCATTTAAAGAAGCTATAAATTTCCCTCTAAACACTGCTTTAGTTGCCTCCCACGAAATCTGATATTTTGATATACAGTTTACCCTTGAACAACATGGGTTTGAACTATGTGGGTCCACTTAAAGGCCGATTTTTTTTGATAAATACAGTATAGTGCTGTAGATGTATTTTCTCTTCCTTATGATTTTAGTTTATTTTTTCTCTTCCTTATGATTTTAGTAACAATTTATTTTCTCTAGCTTACTTTATTTTAAGAATGTACTATATAATATGTAAAACATATAAAATGTGTTAACTATTTATATTATATATATATATATTTTTTAAAGATTTTATTTATTTATTTGACAGAGAGAGACACAGCGAGAGAGGGAACACAAGCGGGAGAGTGGGAGAGGGAGAAGCAGGCTCCCCGCAGAGCAGGGAGCCCAATGCTGGGATCATGACCTGAGCTGAAGGCAGTTGCTTAACCAACTGAGCCACCCAGGTGCCCAACTATTTATATTATTGGTAAGACTTCTGGTCAAGAGTAAGCTGTAAGTAGGTACATTTTTGCGGGAGTCAAAAGTTATGCAAGAATTTTCAACTGCATGGCGGGTCAGCCTCCCCAACCCCTGTGTTGTTCGAGGGTCGTCTGTATTATGTTTTTATTCTTATAATTTCCCGTGATTTCTTCAACTCTTACTGATTTGATTTGTAATAAATCAATTACAGACAGGCCTTGACTTATGATGGTTCGATGAATGATTTTTTGACTAATGATGGTGTGAAAGTGATTAACATTGAATAAAAACTGTACTTTGAATTTTGAATTTTTATCTATTTCTGGTCTAGCAATATGCAGTACCATACTTCTCATGTTGCTGGACAGTGGGAGAAAGCCACAGCTCCTAGCAAGCTACATGATCATGAGGGTAAACAACCGATACAACAGTTTTGTACCTGTACAACCATTCTGTTTTTCACTTTCAGTGCAGTGTTCAATTAGAGATATTCAACACTCTATGATAGGATAGGCTTTGTATGAGATGATTTTGCCCAAGTACAGGCTAATGTAAGGAGCATGTTTAAGGTAGGCTAGGCTAAGCCATGATGTTCAGTAGGCTAGGTATATTGAATTAATTTTTGACTTATGATATTTTCAACTTGCAATGAGTTTATTGGGATGCCACCCCATTATAAGTCGAGGAAGATCTGTGTATAGAAGTATAAATTGATGTTCTTCCTTAAAAGAAGTTCTGGAGCGCATGAAAGTAAACTCTAATACTGTAGAATAGTCCTTAAAAAGATCTCCTTCCAAAGGAAAGATAGGTATACTTTTTGGCTTTTACCAAAAATTATACAAAACTGCTACAACTATAACCAAAAACTACTTTTAAACCCAGAGATTTCTTCTATTATAGCTATAATTATTTCTCTCTCAATTAAGAATGTAAGAAGCATATAGTCTTGTTTTTTTTTGGTCTTCTTCCCTCTCTGGGCATCTATTTTAAAATGCTACTTGAAGAATATGCTCAATAAAAGTTATTAAATGTAGAATACTAAAGAACTATCACAGTAACAAAAATTGCAAGAGAAAGAAGGGGTCAGAATGTAAACAAATGCCATACTTCTGGGTAGCTATCATTTCCTGACGAAACTGTTCCCGTTCACTCAGGAGATCTTGAATAGCACTCTGTGCATCGCGGTTTTGACGCTGCAATCCTGCTCTGGAACTGGTTAACTCATCTGCCATTACCCTGGAAAAGATGAAAAAATCACATATAAATTCTCTGACAGTAACACACTGTAAAGAAGTTAATATACTTCATTTTCATTTTCAAAAGCTTATGAAGAAGACTGAACACAGTCAAGTTACTTCTCCATTTTTAAATCTTCACTAAAAAGCATTTAAAATGTTTATGATCTTAGAACTCGTTGAAGGGATTTAAAAAATATTTGTTTACAAAATGACAAAGAAAAAGTTATTTAACTTTCCTATAGAGTGACTTTTGGAATGTACCTCAATCTAACTCTAGGTTGACCAAATTTTGAAAAAATTAACATTGATTAAATGTTTTTATATTTATTTTTTTATTTTTAATTTATTTTTAACTTTTTAAAAATTTTATTATGTTAGTCACCACACAGTAGTACATCATTAGGTTTTGATGTAGTGTTCCATTACTCATTGTTTGCATATAACACCCAGTGCTCCATGCAGTACGTGCCCTCCTTAATACCCATCACCGGGCTAACCCATCCCTCCACCCCCCTCCCCTCTAGAACCCTCAGTTTGTTTCTCGGAGTCCATAGTTTCTCATGGTTCGTCTCTCCCTCCAATTTCCCTTCCTTCATTTTTCCCTTCCTTCTCCTAATGTCCTCCATGCTATTCCTTATGTTCCACAAATAAGTGAAACCATATGATAATTGACTTTTTCTGCTTGACTTATTTCACTTAGCATAATCTCCTCCAGTCCCATCCATGTTGATGCAAAAGTTGGGTATTCATCCTTTCTGATGGCTGAGTAATATTCCACTGTATATATGGACCACATCTTCTTTATCCACTTCTCTGTTGAAGGGCATCTCAGCTCTTTCCACAGTTTGGCTATTGCGGACATTGCTGCTATGAACACTGGGGTGCTTATGGTCCTTCTTTTCACTACATCTGTGGGGTAAATAACCAGCAGTGCAATTGCTGGGTCATAGGGTAGCTCTATTTCTAATTTTTTGAGGAATCTCCACACTGTTTTCCAAAGTGGCTGTACCAACTTGCACCCCCACCAACAGTGTAAGAGGGTTGCCCTTTCTCCACAACCTCTCCAACATTTGTTGTTTCTTGCCTTGTCAATTTTTGCCATTCTAACTGGTGTAAGGTGGTATCTCAATGTGGTTTTGATTTGAATTTCCATGATGGCTAATGATGATGAACATTTTTTCATGTGTCTGTTAGCCATTTGTATGTCTTCTTTGGAGAAGTGTCTGTTCATATCTTCTGCCCACTTTTTGACTTATATGTTTTTTGGGTGTTGAATTTGAGAAGTTCTTTATAGACCTTGGATATCAGCCCTTTGTCTATAGTGTCACTTGCAAAAACATTCTCCCATTCCGTGCGTTGCCTCTTTGTTTTGTTGACTGTTTCCTTTGCTGTGCAGAAGCTTTTTATCTTGATGAAGTCCCAAAAGTTCATTTTTGCTTTTGTTTCCCTTGCCTTTGGGGACATGTCTTGAAAGAAGTTGCTGTGGCCGATGTCGAAGAAGTTACTGCGTATGTTCTCCTCTAGGATTTGGATGGATTCCTGTCTCACATTGAGTTTTCATCCATTTTGAGTTTATCTTTATGTATGGTGTAAGAGGCTGGTCGAGTTTCATTCTTCTGTATATAGCTGTCCAATTTTCCCAGCACCATTTATTGAAGAGACGCTCTTTTTTCCATTGCATATTTTTTCCTGCTTTGTCGAAGATTATTTGACCATTGAGTTGAGGGTCAATATCTGGGCTCTCTATTCTGTTCCATTGATCTATGTGTCTGTTTTTGTGCCAGTACCATGCTGTCTTGGTGATCACAGCTTTGTAATATAACTTGAAATCAGGCAACGTGATGCCCCCAACTCTGTTTTTTTTTCTGTTTCAACATTTCCTTGGTGATTCAGGGTCTTTTCTGATTCCATACAAATTTTAAGATTGTTTTTTCCAGCACTTTGGAAAATGCCATTGGTATTTTGATTGGGATGGCATTGAAGGTATAGATTGCTCTGGGCAGCATCGACATTTTAACAATGTTTATTCTTCTGATCCATGAGCATGGAATGTTTTTCCATCTTTTTGTGTCTTCTTCAATTTCTTTCATGAGCGTTCTGTAGTTCCTAGAGTATAGATCCTTTACCTCTTTGGTTAGGTTTATTCTGAGGTATCTTGTGGCTTTTGGTACTGTTGTAAATGGAATCGTTTCTCTAATTTCTCTTTCTACAGTTGCATTAGTGTATAAGAAAGCAACTGATTTCTGTGCATTGATTTTGTATCCTGCCACATCACTGAACTGCTGTATGAATTCTAGTAATTTGGGGGTGGAGTCTTTGGGTTTTCCACATAAAGTATCATGTCATCTGCGAAGAGAGAGAGTTTGACTTCTTTGTCAATTTGAATACCTTTTATTTCTTTTTATTGTGATTGCTGTTGCTAGGACTTCTAGTACTATGTTGAACAATAGTGGCGAGAGTGGGCATCCTTGACGTGTTCCTGATCTTAAGGGAAAGGCTCCCAGCTATTCCCCATTGAGAATGATATTTGCTGTGGGTTGTTCATAGATGGATTTTAAGAACTTGAGGAATGTTCCCTCTATCCCTATACTCTGAAGAGTTTTAATGAGGAAAGGATGTTGCATTTTGTCAAATGCTTCTTCTGCATCAATTGAGAGGACCATATCATTCTTCTCTCTCCTCTTATCAATGTGTTCTATCACACTGATTGATTTGTGAATGTTGAACCACCCCTGCATCCCAGGGATAAATCCCACTTGTTCGTGGTGGATGATCCTTTTAATGTGTTGTTGGATCCTATTAGCTAGCATGTTGTTGAGGATTTGGAATCCATATTCATCGGGGATATCAGTCTGAAATTCTTTTTTGTAGGGGTCTTTGCCTGGTTTGGGGATCAGGTAATGCTGGCCTAAGAGAATGAGTCTGGAAGCTTTCCTTCTGTTTCTATTTCTTTTGAAACAGCTTCTGGAGAATAGGTATTATTTCTTCTTTGAATATTGGTAGAATTCCCCAGGGAATCCATCAGGCCCTGGACACTTTTGTTTTTTGGGAGGTTTTTGATCACTGCTTCAATTTCATTACTGGTTATTGGTCTATTCAGGTTGTCTATCTCTTCCTATTTCAGTCTTGAGAGTTTATAGGTTTCCAGGAAGGCATTCATTTCTTCCAGGTTGCTTAATTTATTGGCATATAGTTGTTGATAATAATTTCTAATAATTGTTTCTATTTCCTTGGTGTTAGTTGTGATCTCTCCCCTTTCATTCATAATTTTATTAATTTGGGTCCTTTCTCTTTTCTTTTGGATATGTCTGGCCAGTGGTTTACTGATCTTATTAATTCTTTCAAAGAACCAGCTTCTAGTTTCGTTGATTTGCTCTACTGTGTTTCTGGTTTCTAATTCATTGATCTCTGCTCTAATAATTATTTCTCTTCTAACACATGGCTTAGGCATTTGTTGCTTTTTCTCAAGTTCTTTAAGGTGTAAAGTTAGTTGGTGAGTTCGGGATTTTTCTGTTTTTTTGAGTGAGGGTTGGATGACTATGTATTTCCCCCTCAGGACTTTGCAGTATCCCACAGGTTTTCGTTCTCATTGGTTTCCATGAATTGTTTAAGTTCTTCTTTGATCTCCTGGTTGACCCAAACATTCTTGAGCAGAGTGGTCTTTAGCTTCCAAGTGTTTGAATTTCTTCCAATTTTTTCTTGTGGTTAAGTTCCAGTTTTAAAGCATTAGGGTCTGAGAATATGCAGGGAATAATTTCAATCTTTTGGTATCGGTTGAGACCTGATTTGTGACCCAGTATATGGTCTCTTCTGGAGAAAGTTCCATGTGCGCTCAAGAAGAATGAGTATTCTGTTGTTTTAGGGTGGAATGTTCTGTAAATATCTATGAGGTCCATCTGGTCCAATGTATCATTCAGAGCTCTTGTTTCCTTGTTGATTTTCTGCTTAGATGATCTGTCCATTGCTGAGAGTGGAGTACTGAGATCTCTTACACTTAACGTATTGTTATCAATATAACTCTTTATTTTGGTTAACAGTTGGCTTATGTAGATGGCTGCCCCCATGTTGGAGGCATAAATATTTACAATTGTTAGATCTTCTTGTTGGATAGACCCTTTAAGAATGATATAGTGTCCTTCTGTGTCTATTACAGACTTTAGTTTAAAATCTAATTTGTCTGATATAAGAATTGCTACCCCAGCTTTCTTTTGAGGTCTGCTGGCATGGAAGATGGATCTCCATCCCTTCAGTTTCAGTCTGGATGTATCTTTAGGTTCAAAATGAGTCTCTTGTAGGCAGCATATGGATGGGTCCTATCTTTTTATCCAATCTGCAACCCTATGGGAGCATTTAGGCTGTTCATGTTGAGAGTGATTACTGAAAGATACGAATTTATTTTCATCATGTTGCCTATGAAGCCCTTGTTTTTATAGATTGTCTCTGTAAATTTCTGTTCTGTACCACTCTTGGGGGTCTTTCTCCTTTTATAGAACCCCCCTTAATATTTCTTGCAGGGCTGGCTTAGTGGTCACATGTTCTTTCAGTTTCTGCCGGTCCTGGAAGCTCTGCTAATTAAATGTTTTTAAATACAGGAAATTTTAGAGGAAAACAAAAAAGAGTTGCTTTCTTATCACTCAGTTACCTTCCTGTCCTTAGAAAAATATTAAATAATATAAAAAGGCTTATATAAAAGGGAAACTCTTTCCTCCTGTCCAGCATCCCCATCCTTCTTGTATAAACCAATAAAATAACCAATCGAGTTTCTTATATATTTCTCTAGGAAAAAAAAAAATTTTATGGATATGTCAACATAAAAGTACATGTTAAAAATAAACATATCCATTTTATTTACAAGAAAGGGATTATTTAATACAAAATTTTCTATGCCTTGTTTTTTTCATCTAATAATCTTGATTTTTTTTTTTACATTAGCATATATAGAGCTATTTCTCCTTTTAAAAAACAACAGCTTCATGTTTTCTTCTGATTGGATATTCCAAAATTTATTTAACCTGTTCTTTATTAACAAAATTGAAGAAAAGTTTTAAAGTATTCTTATTCAGCTTAAAACTCTTAAAACTAAAATTAAAGTCTTGGACCATAATGATTACTGACCAAAGATTAAATCAGTTAAAATATCTTTAAAGTTGAGTTTAAGTTTTATTGCCCTTAGACTGTTACTATCAGTATTGATAAGGATGTTAAGAAAGTTACATATTGCAATAATCTGTATGACACATGCATGATTTGCCTCTTAATGTGTTCAGTGAGCATGAACTTTCATTCAAAGTCAATAAACAGTACATTCATTTCTCCACATCCATCCTATAAAAGCACAATTAGAAAACAATTAAGGACTTTAAGAGAGTAATCAATTACTGGAAAGTATCACAGACATCAAGACATGAAGAAATACTTTCCTACAAATTTATTCATCACAATCAGTGATTCTTAAAGTACAGCCTGGAAACGTCTGGTGCTATGTAAGAAATCTCTAGATCACTGAATTTAAATCAACAGTTACTAAGCTATGTGTGAAGCATGTGGCTAAGCACTGGAAATACAAAGATGGATAACACCCAGACCCTGTTCTCCAGTCAGAACTGGAAGGAGGGGGATAAATAGACCCCAAATCACAATATATAGCAGAGTTTCCCAACTACCACTGTACCCATCCATGGGCCTAAGTGAGGGTTCTGGGGGTTTCACCTCTCTTGGAGAGTAGCCTCATCCAGGATGCCGTACAAATAATTTTCTGTTTGTGCATGGACAGAAAAAGGTTGGGAAGCTCTCTTATATAGTTAATACAGTTAAAAGAGCTATGAGAACAGAGCACGGAAGAGAAACAATATTTGAGTTTTCCAGATAGAAGGTGGGGAAAATAGTGTGTTTTTTTTTTTGTGATTTTATTTATTTTATTTATAAGAGGTCTGAGTTGAATTTTGTTTCCTAAACATTGTAGTAGGAGTGATTTCTACTATAGAGGATTAACCTAGAATTCTGGAATGAGGGAGAATCCTATGATACCACTTTTCCATTTAGGGAGATGGTGTGACTCTCCATAGGAAGGACAATCCATATATACTTATAAATCTATGAAGTACTTTGACAATTGGAGTCAGAAATTCTCACACTACCATTTACTTTCTTGGGTTATGGTAAAAAATCTGATCGTGAAAAAGCTAGGAAATGAAACATTATTTAAAACAGAAAATACCTGCTTGCAAGGAATTTGCTCCGCCATACGTCACACTGTATTGACATACGTTCCAGCTGTTCAGAAAGTTGAGCTGTGTTTTGACCTAGGGCTTCATTTTCTAAAATAAGCTGATTTTTCTCACGGGCTAGACGTTCAAAATGATACTGAAGATCATCCCCAACAGAAGCCACTAGCAACTTTTTTAACTCTCGATTGACCTAGAAGAAAATATGACCGTTACAACCAACTTAAAGTAATGTCAGTGGCTTTAATGTAGCAAAATGAAAAAAGAGAAACCGTGCTTCATGTATACGGACCTCCATTACTTAAAGTGTATATCAAAAAGCAATATTAAATATTTAAGTTTCATAATCTATATAAACCATCTGTCTCTATGTCTACATATTTATATCTACAGTCCATGTGATTATAAACCGAGCCTCTTCTAGTAAGAGTACCAACCATTATCACAAAAGTTACAAACTGCTTCTAGTCAATACTTGAAGGCAAAAAATTAGAAAACCAAACCAATAAATTTTGCCAAAAAATATGACTGAGAATGTTTTAATGTTTTTTAGATCTTTTTCAGTATTTAAAAATTAATTTCTTTGTGCCACAGGATTTCTTTTTTTTTTTTTTAGAGCGAGAGAGAAAAAGAGAGTACGAGCAGGGAGGGGTAGAGGAAGAAGGAGAGAATCTTAAGCAGGCTCCACTTCCAGTGTGGAGCCCGACGTGGTGTTTGATCTCATGGCCCTGAGCTGGAAGGAGTCAATCAAGAGTCCCATGCTTAACTGACTGAACCACCCACATACCGCTGTGCCATAGAACTTAAGCAAAGGAAGCAATTTAGCATATCTATAAGCATGTTCTTTACTTTATCTAAAAAGTGAAAAATTAAAACATAAATGTCCAATAATAGGTATTGATATATGGTGTAGCAATAGAAGAACACTGTTGGTATTAAAAATGGTATTGTAATAGAATATTCTGTGACATAGGAAAATATTTAAAAAGGCAAAAATGAACTCAATGTGTATAATTATGCATTTATAGCTAGATGGTATAATTATAGTTGGTACTATTTTCATTTTTGTATTTTTAAAAACATTTACAAATAAATACTATTTTTGTAATTAGAAATTATTTAAAAAATATTAAAGATATAGCTGGATAAGAACCACTAACTATAGTGTCACTTATAAAGACTGACATCTAGCAAAAAGATGACGGGTCTAATAGAGAAACAAAGGGTGAGGAGTAAGCCAATGTTTACTAACATGTAAAGATGAAAGAAACACAGCCAAGCACCATAGATCATTTTCCATTTACAATGAAGATACCAATGCTTATCCCACCATTCCCTTTATCCCAAGTATTATGTATGCATAAGCAAAAATACTTGGAACTTATGGATCCTTAAAACAGGAATTGTTAACTAAGTAACTTCAAAGTCTAACTTGGTCAGTCTTTGATCTGGAATTTTATAACTATGACTTCTTTTACACCTTATAGGTGGTCTTCTCCAAAGTACCTCATACTTCCATCTTCAACTTTAGAGGCTAAGTTCCCAACATATACTAGTTCTACTAGAGAAAGAGAAATTTAAGAGGAAACTTTTTAGAGAAATGACAAGCCGAAATAAATGACATTCCAAGAGGAAATATAGTTTTCTAACACATAGGCTTAGATGGTTCAAGTGTATAAAGAGCAGTGCTCATTAAAGCTATTTGTTCTTACCTCTGTCTGTACTCTGAGCTGGTTTGAAAGACCTTCTTTGTCCTGTAGTAACCTCCTTTCAGAGTTCTTGAGCTTTTCCAATATATTCTTTACCTCTGATAGTTCCTTTCTGGGTTCTACAGTTCCCTCTGACTGACCAAGGAGTTCTCCTCTATGATGTCCCAGAGACTTTACCTTTGCATTCTTGTTGGGGACATCATGAGTTATAGCAGCTTTGGGAACTAATATTCTTACAGCTTCAACTTCCACTGCTTTTTCAGTGAGAATCTTCCCGAGCTGAAGGACTCCTGGGCTCTCCCCTGGAACTGCTTTCTTCCGTGGATTCTGAAGGATGTGATGCTTTATGGGTTGGACTCCAGAGGTAACTTCAACAGATTTAGGCGGCTCCTCAGTTTCCATTCCATCTCCTGCTCCTCGGACTGGGGTTGGAGTAAGGGTGACTATGAAAGGGAAAGCAAAACATAAGCTACTTGCTAAAAAGAAATGCCAAGGAAAATGCCAAGATAGGCTTTATCCTACATTCAGAATTACTGGCACTAAAAAGAATACCAAAAATTCAGAGTAAAAGTTAATTTTCAAAACAATCAGATGTCAATAAAAGATGGAAAAAAATCTTACAGGTTCGAACTTTCCTTAAGTAAATGGTTTCTCTCTTGGCAAAAAGTGCAAGAGATTTGGAATCAGGGTATTTGGTTCTGACTTCTAAATCCTAGTATGACCCTGGCTAAACAATTGAACCCTCCACGAATCTCTACTTCATATCCTGCGAAATGGAGATAGTAACAACTGTGCTCCACAGTTATAGTAGGAAAGGATGCAATAAGGTCAAGCAGTTGGCACACCAGGGTGTGCCTTCCTAAGGTTCCTAAGCCTTTCTCTAACCTTTCCAGATTAGGCTGGGTTCCCTGTTCATGTGCACCTGCAACAGAGACTCTGCATTTCTCCTTTTTTCTATCTATCAAAATGGTAAATGGACTTCCTTCCCCCAGTGTTATTAGTTATACAATGTCTATGCCTTCCTCTAGGATGTAAGTCCCATGAGGGTAGAGATGAGTAATGTGCCTTGCACCCAGCACTGTTTAGCTGATAAGACAATAAATGAATGATGACAAGGGGAGGGGCACAGGACAAGCATATATATCAATGGTTATGATGACAATCTTTGAGCGATCACAGGCTGCAAACATGCAGCTTGGTGCCTAATACTGAGCAGACATTGTTTGGAGTAGTGGGGACTTTTATGTTCAAGAAATTACTATCTAATTTAGGAGATAGGACATACATATAAAAAGATAACATGTATTACAGGGTAACAGATAATAAGAGTACAATATGTGGTGCAAAATTTCTACCAGAATTTTATTTCTACAGAAATGTTAATTAAGAACAATCATGGACCAATCTTTAGTAAATTCATTACTATTATATTTTTATATTTATACCTTCTAAGGTAAAGACAGGAAACAGAATTCCTGGTTAAAAAGAAAATAAAGCCAAAGTATGTCTTTAGCCTCAATTACTGTTAGTTATCAGTACCACGTTCTGATCAATTAAATATCAAATTTTAATTATTAATTAAATATTAATCATGTTTCACTGTAACCTATTAAGTCAGGAGAACAATTTGGCAAGAGCAATAATAAGGTCTTATTAAAACTAAACCTTTCTTAAAAATTTCTGATGTACAAAGCCATATAAAAAAAGAGACCACATAACATATAAACATTCTATCAAGCAAAGACTGTTGTCACCTTGATTCCTGAATTCTTGTCTTAGAAATGGAATTCTCCAGCAAAGAACCATAGGAAATGATAAGCTTGCCCAGGATGAGGTCTTTTCTAGCAAGGGAAATACCTAACAAGAAAACCTTCCTGGGGTTTATTTATTAGTTTTCTATTTTTTAATGAGCTTACTTTTCTTCTTTCTCACAAACTTTGTTATACAGATGCAGAAACTGCAGAGCAGAACAGATTATCTTCACATACAGTCACACATGTATCCTCTGGTTTTTACAGTTTTTAACATTATATTATTAAAAGATATTAAGAAGAAAAAATTACCTATCTTCTCATCACTCTAAAATAGCTTTCCATTACTTCAAGTTTCTTCATTATTTTTGTTTGTAATCATAATTAACTTTAGAAGCTTAATCTATTTTTCTATTTTGCTGCATTCTTCATATTTTTCATTTTATGACTATATTATTTCTTCAAGTTAATATAACATTATTTATTTATTATTCTGTTGTTGGATATTTATACTTTCTCCAATTTTTCACTATAATAATGCTTTAGTGAATACTTTTGTGCCTACAGATTTTTCTCAACTTCTGGATTATTTCTTTTTAATAAATTCTCAAGAATGGAATTAATGTGCCAGGTGAAGATCTGTATTGTCAAACTGCCTCACAAAACAACTCTAGCAATGTATCAATAGATCTATGCTTTATGTTCTTATTTAGTTTTATTTATTTTTTGTATGCTCAACACCAATGATTTAATACAATAATTAAGATTTTAATACACGAATATGTGTAAAGTGTTTAGAATGGTGTTTGGCACAGTAAGCACTAACCAAATGTTAGCTTCTACTGCTATTGTTATTATTCTTTAAAAAACCCTAATAAAGTTTGGATCTTGATTAAAGGGAGAAAGCTTAAGTTATGTCATCAAATATAACTCTTTTATTTTCTTATGCTCAAGTCTTACAAAACTACATCACTAGACTTGAGAACTATTTTTTCATTTAACAGATTTTGGGGGGGGGGATTTTTCTTACATATATAGCAGTGTACTGGGAATCTTGAGTTATGTTAGAGAGGAGGTGGAAAGACATCTGGTATATAATGTGTTCTATTTTACAAAACATTTTCCATTAGAATAAAATATTTTGTCATTTCCATATTGAATGTTAACTTGGGACTTAGGACTAACTCCACCTTCAAAAAGATGAATAAAGGAATTACTTTAGAAAGTGAAATAAAGAGTTTGGTATTTCAGGTCATGCTATAGCACATCAGCACTTAGGAGGAGATCTTCCACTGAACTGTTGCAAGAATGAAGACCTGCTCCCATGTTCTTAAAATCTGCTTTTAAAAATCTGTCTAACTCTATCTAAAGCAAATTTAATGCTGTCACTAAGATATTCTGTCATTTAAGAAGTTATGCTGAATCATGAATTAACTACAGATTAATTAAAAACACAACAAAAAGACAAACTAGAGCTAGACCACTCAGGTCCACTGAAGCTGAAGAAATAAGCAGGTGTGACACCCTGCGATGATTAAACAGGATTCTTAGGCAAGTCAGAACTTTTTTGAGTTGGAATTTTAGGTAACGGAGATTCAAGAACAAATGATGGAATAATTACTGCTAAATTTAAAAGGCAAAGGAACATTAATGGGTATTTAAATCTCTTTTCAAACGAAATAGGTCATAAAACGCCAGTGAAGAAATTCTATCAACTTGGTTCAGCCTCAATCTACTCTTAACTTTATGTAAACTGTTGTACTTACTCAAGCATTTATGAGTGCGAGAGTTGTACAACATGCCATGGCAGCTATTAACAACTCTGTAATAACTACGCTTCTAGCTAATGTGCCCCAGCAAGGAGGCCAGTGGGAGTCAGGGCTTTCTATTTTCTCGCCTGGTAACTTGCGTTTCATCATTCTGGTTTCCCTTATGACACACACAGAAACCTTTATTACATATGTACTAAGCACAATCCAGGACACATTCAGGAGCAGTTATCGTCTCTCAGGTGGGAAGGCAATGATCCGTGGTACCAGCTCCATAATTAGGAATGATGTATAAGTAAAGCAAAACATCAGCCCCTCTTCCCCACTCTTTGAAGGGAACCAACAGAATGATTCTTCAATTATTCATCAACTTTTCTTCTACTTGTGATCAGTTATCAAAGAATGAAGTGTATCTCAAGTTTATGGCTCATTCTTACTGCCTTCCCCAAAGATTATTGAAATGTAGGGAAGAACAAATAATATTCTATAACAGGAGTTGGCAAACATTTTCCATAAAGGATCAGATAAATATTTTAGGCTCTGTGGACCATGAGGCAAAATTGAGGATAAGAGATAGGTACTTACATAAAGAAGAAAAAAAAAACTCATTTTCAAAGGTGAAACTCAAACTATAATAAGAAATTGAGTCTTCTTTTTTTTTTTTGTAATATAGGTCTAATAATGAGAAACATAGAATTCTTTATTTGGGATAACCCTTGGCTTAAGTGGGATTCAAGGTTAGTGTTCCCCATCACCAAACTGATTTGTAAATATTCTGAGGAGGCTGAGGGCCATAACTTACCAACCCTTACTCTAGAATACTGAGGCAAAAAGAATAGGATTTTATAGTCTGTTATTAAAGAAACATTCCTCCTTTTTTTCATAAAACTGTAAATCTAAGAAGACAGATACTCTAAGTCCATAGGATGGTGCAGTAACAAGAACACTAGACTCTGGGTCAAAATACCTTAAGTCCCTACTTGCCACACATTGTGACTTTGGGCAGATCACTTACTCATTACTCTCCTCTAATCCCTCAGTGCTTTCAGAACAATGCAAATATCAGAGTGTTTTAAAATAATCTGTTTTTCCCACAGACTGGACTGTTGGGAGCTCCACAGGGCAGGGTCTGCCTCCTAATCTTTGTATTGTCGGCTTAATGAAGTGGTGCTTGGCACAGAAAAGATGAGTAAGTGCTTTCTGAAGTTCATCAATGTTAATATGCTGAGAAGATTTCGTTTTAATATCCACTAACTCATTTAAAAACTGCTTACCTTTTTTTCCCTCTACACCAAAGCATTAATTCCTAACTCAGTTATAGTCTGACAAACTTTTCAGAATATACAAAGATTCAGCTATCAAACAATCGAACAATTTAGGGATTGTCATTCAGTAATTTTATATCAATATTTATTTATTTATTAATATTTATTTGCAATAGTAAGAGATAGAGCACGAGATGTGGGGCGGAGGGAGAAGCAGGCTCTCCACTAAGCAAGGAGCCCAATGCGGGGCTTGATCCCAGGACCCTGGGATCATGACCTGAGCTGGAGGCAGATGCTTAACCCACTGAGCCACCCAGGTGCCCCGAAATCAATATTCTTTTATTTGTCACCAATATTATTTAATAAGGTTTAGTTACCATTATATTAGAAAAATGTTAAAGACAATGGACTTAAGAGTTAGGCCCACATTCACTGACATGGAATCTAAACATTCTTTTTGTCACAGGCTCTATGAATAAAGAGTTCCCTGGTCAAGTAAATGGGGGCAAGGCTGAGCACTACATCTCTCTGCCCCTTCACAGTGTGCATTAGTAGGCTAAAGGCTCTGGGAGGTCCTGTAATATAATCCCTCCTTTAATCCAGAATTTCCCAAATTTATCTGCCCAGGGATTCCTTCTTCACCTAATACCTGTTATTCCAGAGAATGAGTGTTGAAGTTAGGTTATTTTATGGAATTCTAAATATTTAAATGTCTCAGACTTTCCTACTTGGTTTACTTTCACTAAACGGTCTGACTTTAATACCTATAATTTTAATCTTGCTCTCAAGAAAGTTTTGGGTTCAAATTCTTATTTTTGAATTGTTTCTCTTTATTGTACGTTTCCCATTCAAATGAGGTCCTAGCAGCAACTATGCATCCCTCTCATGATGACAGGTTGTTTTTTTTTTAAAAGATTTTATTTTTATTTATTTGACAGACACAGCGAGAGAGGAAACACAAGCAGGGGAAGTGGGAGAGGGAGAAGCAGGCTTCCCGCTGAGCAGGGAGCCCGATTCCAGGACCCCGGGATCACGACCTGGGCTGAAGGCAGCAGCTTAACGACTGAGCCACCTAGGCGCCCCTCATGATGACAGTTTTGCTCAAATGTCCACTGAGAGGAACTTCTGTTGCTATAAACCAATGTTGCTTTTCTTGTGAGGCAGTTATAGGAAGTGCAGGCAACTGACAAATGTCAACCATGATAAGTACACCTATTTTTAGACCATGCAATACAAGAACTTTTGTTCACTAACAACCATTAACATTAAGTAGGAAGAGGACTAACGGCTGAATTATGTACCTTACTGTAAAATTAAGATCAAATGAAATAATGTATGTATAACTCCAACCCTCGTTACAAACAGGTAATAACAAATAAAAAAAATTTACTTTCACAGAGGCCTTGCAATAACTAACTTTTAATCACTAATAATATTGTATTTAGGTTTTGTTTTTTGCCAAGCACCATGCTAATGACTTTCACCTTAGTTACCATTTAATTGCTTTATTTCTCACAAACCCCCAGTTTATTACTTTCATTATCCTCTCTGGTTTGCTTATTTGAATACTATAAAAGCTTTCTGGTGACTCTGAAATGCTGTTCACACACAGCTGAATAAATTCAATTAAATATTTATTGGCATGATCTTCTCTTTCTTCCTTCCTAAACAGATTTAAATCCATTCCCCGCCTTTTTAAAAGATTTTATTTACTTATTTGAGAGAGAGCGAGCGAGCTCAAGCAGGGGGATAGGGGCAGACAGAGGGAGAAGCAGACTCCCCACTGAGCAGGGAGCCAATGCAGGGCTCGGGCTCCATCCCAGGGCCCTGGGATCATGACCCGGGTTGAAGGCAGACGCTTAATGAAGGCAGACGCTTAATGGACTGAGCCACCCAGGTGCCCTGATTTAAATCCCTTTTAAAGAGTTTGCTGTTGGAGGTCTATTTGCTGCAAAGTTGGCTTCTGGAAAGTAGTTTCTCATCTCTCACTGACAGCCCCAACCTCCAGAACTCACTCCACCCAAGTCAGGAGGCCCTCACTTCGGGACATGCTAATACGGTTACCAATGCCTATGTGAACATGGTCAGTAGGCTATAAGGGTCTGAATCACAGGGAAGAGATCTGGGCTATAAACAGATCTGGAAGTTATTTTTAAGATAATTATGAAGCCCTGAGAGCAGAAGAGAAAGAGGGCTGAAACATATTAATATTTAAGATAAACCAGAAGAGGAGGATGAAAAAGAAACAGAAAATGTTGCTAGAGCAGTGGTGTCCAGTAGAACGTTCTGCAGTGATGGAAATGTTTTATATCTGCATTTTCTAATGCAATAGCTACTAGCCACATGTGACTAATGAGCACTTGAAATGTGGGTGGGGTGACTGAGGAACTGAATTTTTAATTTTAATTTTTTTAAAATATTTTATTTATTTATTTGACAGAGAGATACACAGTGAGAGAGGGAACACAAGCAGGGGGAGTGGGAGAGGGAGAAGTAGGCTACCTGCTGAGCAGGGAGCCCGATGTGGGACTCGATCCCAGGACCCTGAGATCATGACCTGAGCCAAAGGCAGATGCTTAACCGACGAGCCACCCAGGCACCCCTGAATTTTTAATTTTAAAAAATATTCATCTAAACTCAGCCACATGTGGCTACTGCATTGGACAGTGAAGGGCTGAAAACAAGAGTGGTATGGAAATCAAGGAAAGAAAGTACTTCAAAAGGTGGGAATGATCAACATATGAAATGTTGTAGAGAGGACAAGCAAAACAGGACTAAAAAATAACTACTGTAGTTAGTGTTATGAGTTGAATTGCGTCCCCCCTCCACAAATATTCCTATGTTAAAGTCCTAACCGTCCATATCTCAGAATGTGACTTTATTTGGAAATAGGGTCATTACAGATGTAATTAGTTAGGATAAGATCATACTGGAATAGGGTGGGCCCCTAATTCAATATGATTGACGTCCTTATAAAAAAGGAAGAATCTGGATACAGAGACACAAACACAGGGAGAACGCCATGTAAACATAAAGGCAGAGATCAGGGTGATGTATCTACAAGCTAAGGAATACCAAAAACTGGGGCACCTGGGTGGCTCAGTCAGTTAAACGTCTGCCTTAGGCTCACATCATGATCCTGGAGTCCCAGGATCTGGATCCAGCCTCATGTCAGGCTTTCTGCTCAGCAGGGAATCTGCTTCTCCCTCTCCCTTTGCTTCTCCCCACCACTCCCCACATGCTCACGTGCTCTCTGTGTCTCTCTCTCAAATAAATAAAATCTTAAAAAAAAAAAAACCAAACAGAATACCAAAGACTGCCAGCAAACCACCAGAAACTAGGAGAGAGGCCTGGAACAGATCCTTCCCTGTGAGGCTATAAGTTTCAGTTGTTTAAGCTCCTCAGATGTGGTGATTTGTTATAGCAGCCCAAGTAAAACAACCCAACACTAAAAAGAAGTCTTTTATACCTCCTAGTTGCTTGTCCACCTACTTAAATCTTTAAAAATATATCTGTTTATTGAAATCTTAATCTTCTAGTGGAGACAAAACATAGCTCCAAAACTCTGCTTTTACACTAAATGTTTAACAGTAGCTTAACAGTAGTAATGAATATTATCCAAGGATGTTAATATTCAGGTGTATATCTGAGTACGGAAATGTAAACACCGCATTACAAAACAAGCATGAAGAAATCTGAAATACAAAGAGTTCCCAAGAGCTCTATGAGATTTAGTTACCTGGCTCAAACATGCCTTCGTCCTATGGTCATAAATTGCATGTTTTAAAAACAATTATCATCAAAAGAAGAACGCTTACCTTTGGTTTCTAAATTTTCAAGAGTAGTCATTTTTTAACCAATGAAAATGCACTCAAAACTTCTACCGAAAAACCTAAAAATGTATAAAGTCAAAGAATTAAAACAATACCATATAAAGTCCCTGTAGTTTAGATGTTATAATATTCTACTTGTTTCTGCATTTAGTACACATGCATTTCAAAATGCAATTTCACAGGTGATATTGTTATGGCTAACAAATGTCTCAAAAAATTATGGGAGGTTTACTTTCAAATTTGTTTCACTGTTTTCAACAAGTATACTCTATCAGATATGTGTCCTAAGAAACTTCAGTGAAGTTAACGTAGGGTCTTTTGTATCACTGATAAAACAATAGGAATTTGAAAGGAATTAAATTACTTTCTCAGGGGACATTAGTGATACTAATGTTTGATACTAATTTGCTCACTATATGTGTCAGAGAGGACCTTCCGTTTATATGTTTAAATATACGACAAAAATACTCAACTTAATTTGCACTTTCTTGGGAATAAAAATTAAAATGGCATATGTTTTCAGAAATGTATGCATGGCCTTATAGTAAAGACTAAGATTCACTGGAGAACACGAAAGGAAGGTGGTGCTAGTGCAGTGATATGGGTATGATAAATTGTACATTAGATGACAACTGGTTTCACCGTAGAGTACTCGATCTAACTCGGCACAGGGTCTTCCATGCCTACCCTGCTTCTACTCTGAAAACAGGTCTCCAGAGATCCTTTTGCAAGACCAATGAGCCCTGCCACTCGGACGCTCGGACGTTGCGCAGCGCACAGCACACGCACGGCGAGGGTCTGCCCGCAAGTACCAATCCCAGGGAGGGGAGGGTGTGCAGTGGGTAACAGTTGTGGAAGCGACAAGCCTGTCAACCTCTGCCGTCCCGGTAAACCGAATCCGAATAAAGACGTTTAATTTAAGAGTATTGTGTTAAGTCCGCGTCTGAACAAGCTTTCCCAGAACAAAAGGCAACCTTCCCCTAAATCCAAAGCGTCTGAACACCAAACTCCAACCCAGACCTCCGTCCCTCTCACATCCTTCTCCGTTACACAAGCCCGTTCTTGGACTTACCGCCCAGGCTCCTTACTCTTCCGATTTCAGGGGACTTCACTTGACAGACTGTAGGGCTCCGCGTCACGGGGTTAACTTCGCCCACTCCTCTTCATTACCAAGCTGACCCGCCCAGGCCTTCCTGACATCCAGCTGCTAGCTCACTATTAATCACATCCTGTTCTCAGGGTTTCGTTTCCGGAATAATTTTCCAAAAGAGAAACGTACATACACTCTCTGGTGTCTTAAAACTCGAGTAACACAGCACGTACGGTGTAAGGCTTCGTTAAGTGAAAAATGGATAGATGCCTACTTAAAAATAAAACATAGACTATTTGGAGCTCTAGCCGCCTATGCACTTAACTTCCGGGTCACCTATCAACCAAACCTAAGTGATGACGCTGGAAAGAGGTAGGCAGCGTTCTGTCGCCCCAAGCGACGCCATGGAGGGGCGGGTCTGTCCACGGGTGGGCGGAGCTTCAAGTCCTCCCAGCCACTGGGAACGAAGGGGCGGGGCGGCGGCCTTCCCGCACATCCGGTAGCAGGCGGGGCTCCGTTGCCGGAGTAACTGGGCGTTGTTGTAGAGGTGGTGTCTTCCTGTGGCAAAGGTACCTATTTCCCTGCGCCGAGATCCTGAGACTATGGTGAGTGCCAGGCGAGGCCAGAACGGCTTCGGTGTCCTGGTTGCGTAGCGTCCCAGGTCCTGGGGCGGAGGGACGCTCAGAGGCATCCCGGTTTCTTCTACCTTCTCCCCATTATGTTTCTCCCCTTTCCAGGGGCTGTTTCTGCAGTTTCCTTCCTCTCCCTATTTCTTGCAGCACCCTGAATTCCACTTTGGTACTGCTGAGACTTTAGGGTAATGTAACAGAAAGTGTAGGGGTAAGCACTGGGTCTCATACCCTAAGGTGAGACGTCATTTCGAACAAACATTTTAAATGTTTGTGTTTTTCATCATTGCATTTTTTCAAGTTCTCAGCTTCACCTTAACGCGTTTAATTTAAGAGTATTGTGTTGTGTGTGTGACTATCTCAAAACTCACCCGAATCTTCCTAGGTCTTGCAGTGGGTGCTGTCCTGAGCGGCAGAACACTGCTCCACACCCCATCTGAGGGCCATGTGGTAAGAGCTGTATTTGCATCAGTTCTCTTCTAGCCAGTTGATTACCTTATAGGTAGGTGCTTTTCAACAGGAATGCCCTGACGATCTCTTGGGAGAGCTTCTGGAAAATTCACTTGCTTGAGCTTCACCCCCAGTAATTCTGAATCAGTAGGAGTGGGGCTTGACATTTGCATTTTTAAAAAGCCTGTAGGTGATTTTAATTCACTTACTTGTTTGAGAACACCGGGGTTCTAGTTAATTCACTTAACTGGCAAATCTTTTAACCACTTATGAATAACGGACAGGGGGGTAGAAAGATGGCTGTGGTCAGATGGATATAGCTGTGAATTTAGCAACAGAGCCCCTCTCGCCACCCCTTCTTTCTCCACTGCTCCACAGCAATCCTTTCCTTAACTCCATCTCCCCCTGTGCCTTTCCTGAAGAGCTCTTTTCACACTTTCCAAACCCTGCCCCTTCCTCTCCTTTTTCCTCCCTTCTAAGCAGATGCCAGAGTCTAACAGTCATTTTCTTCAACCTCAGGCCCCCAAACTACTCGTCAGTATATACGTTAAGCCATCGTTTGGTTTTGTGTTTCTAGTATAATGCAAGTGGTGTTGAAGGCTAATCCACCTTTCCTCTACATCTCATTTCCTCCTATCCATTACAAGACCGTTTGCTTCTGCTTATCTTTTTACTTTCCTGTGCTTTCAGCCTTTCTCTCCTTTTCCTGCTTCCCAGTGTTCTGGTCATATATCTTGAGAAAATGAAATAAAACAAAGCACATCCCCCATGCTGTGTTTATCCAGTGATTGCCCAATCCTCCATCTCTTAGTAAACTGCTTGAAAGCACAGTATTTTCACCTGCTTCAACTGCCCCTTCTTCCTCATCCTCAGTACTATGTTGTCTGACTTTCTCTTGAATGGCTTCAATGAAGTTGCTCTTGTCTAAGTTTCTAATGGCTTTTTCAGTTCCGGTCCAGTAATTTCTTCTCAAAGTTTATTTTATTTAGCTCTTCTGCAACAGCTGAAGTTCATGAGCATTCATCCCCCCCCCCCCCCCGCCCCGGCCTTGCCTGCTTTTCAAATGCCTTTCTCTGGGACTCAGTCTTTAATATTTTCAGTTCTTAGTCTATGCATTTTCCTGGGGTGATTTCATCCACACACATGAGTTTTACTAGTGCAGAAGCATTCATGTCTAAATTTCAGTTTTCATCTCACACCTGCTAGGGCTAACCTAGTTGCTTCCTGGACACCTCTACTTGGTTACCCAAAGGCCTCTGAAATTTGCCATGACCAAAACTGAACCTGCTATCATTCCACCTGGTTTCTCTAATTCCATCAAGTTAACCAATGATATCACTATATTATAACCTATAATATAGCTTTAATATTATATAACTCTAATGTTATAGTTATTATGTATTACAATATGTATAACCTAAACCAGAAACCAGAGTTATTCTCCATTCCTTTTCTATGCCTCCCATATTGAAGTGGTCACTAGGTCCTGTTTTGGTTTAAGCTCTCCTTATTTCTTGCCCAGACTTTTAACAGTGTGGTATGGCAGTTCTTCAATCCATTATTTTCTCTGCCACAAGAAGGAATTTTTTAAAAAGATTTTATTTATTTGAGAGTGAGCACAAGTGGGGGGCAGAGGGAGAGGGGCAAGCAGACTTCTTCCCCGCTGAGCAGGGAGCCTGACCCTGGGATCATGACCTGAGCCAAAGGCAGACGCTTAACTGACTGAGTCACCCAGGCGCCCCAGAACGAATTTTTTAAGACCCAAATCTTTGAGGTCACTCACCTCTTTAAAACTCTAGACTCTCCATACTCTACAGTGTAAAATTCACAGTACCTGGAATGGCAGACACGGCCCTCCATCATCTAGCACTCACCTATCTAGCTTCTTTCAGCTCCTGACACTCCTTTTAGCTGCTTCTCTTTCGTTGAACATTTTAAGCAACTTCAAACTGGTGGTATGAGTGTTCCCTCTACTTTGCACATGCTGTTCCTTCTACATGAGATACCCTTATCCCCTTGTTTGCTGGCCAAATTCCTTTTGATCCTTTCATACCCAGGTTAGGTGTCACCTCTTCTGTGATGCCTTCTCTACTCAAAGACAGTTGACTTTTCATTTTTTTCTTGGTCACAGCTTTACATAGTACACATCTTTCTTATTTACTTGCCACATTCAGTTGAAATTATTTATGAGTTTGTCACTCTTACTGAACTGAACTGGGAGAGGGCCTGATCTTTATTTTGTTCACTGCTATTGCTTATACCATATTAGGCCCTCAGATATTTGCTGAATGAAAAAAGAAAAAAATAAGAATGTGGTAAGTACCCTGAGAGGTTACAAAGTACTTGGGGGATATTGGAGGATGCAGTCCTCACTTATCAGAGTCAGGCCATCATTAAGCAAATGGAATAGAATTTCCATAGTGACAATTCAATGGCCTGAACAATGGCATAGGGAGATGGAAAGTGACATTTGTGGAATACTGGTTTTCTTTGTGCTTGTCTTACATTTTTGTCATTTAGACTTCCCAACCACCCTAAGAGTGGTGAACTCCTCCCCCTACCCTCTGCCCTGGCTGGAGTTGTGTGTGATGGCTCTTTCAAATTGGGTGGTCAGTGAAGACCCCTCTGAAGAACTGACTTCTGTCTTGAGACCTGAATGATGAAGTGCAGTGATCTGGGGGAAGTGTACCAGGCAACACTAACAACAGGATCAAAGGCCCTGAGGCAGAAAAGTGGTTGGCATATTTTAGGAAGGGATCTTGGGGTTTAATGTAAAAAATAATAGAAATTCGGTGGTGGGGCGGGGTGGGGGCAGCAGCAGTGGGGGAAATATGGCAGAGAACAACACGAAATGCAATTAGAGAGGGAGGCGGAGGCCAGCCCACATGTGTGTACTATAGCATGGTTTCTCAGCCTAGGTTCTAACGCATTACGCAGTCATGAAATCAATTTGTTGTATGTAGCCAGCATTAAAAAAGATGACATAAAGCAAACACTATATTCATTGTATGTACTAAGGATAACTTCCACGAAACTTAAATTGTGGTGTCTTGTATGTACTGGGTTATGGTATAAAATGCATTCCTTCCTGTCAGTCATGGTCCACAAAGTTCAAGATATAGTGTACTTTGAACAATGTATACTCTAAGAGGCAAAATAGTTGATCTCAAGGTGCACAGATTTCTTATTCCTCGTTTGACCTAGTGACAATCTTCCTGTGTGGCAGGAGAAGCTCTGAATTTAATGAGAGCCTAAAACTGACTAGAGCAGAATTTTCAAGTTTCTTTCTGCACCCAGATCTCTCTCCTGTGTCAGTTGCTGTCAGTCCTTTTTGAGAAAGAAGAGGCCTTTAGAAAGCCAGGGAGACATTGGTGTCCTTTCTCTGTGTTCAGTCTCACCTCTGGCATGTGCATTGTATCAAAGGCCGATGGTCCCTCTCAAAGCAGCCGAAGGTGGAATTTGTTTGCTCTGCTGGTGTGCCTTCCTGACAGCTGCAATTTCATTATCTGGTCAGCTTCTGTCTACATCTGGTTTGTTAACAGCTGTAGCTTCCAGCACCATAATTAGGTCCTGACTACAAATTCTAGACCTGCCTCTGTCTTGCGAAGCAGAGATAGGCAAATGTACTTTAGTATATCTCACATACGTGTTGTTTAAGGTAAAGAATATGCTAGAGTCATCAATTTATTTACTTTTATGGGTAAAGAGAATAGAGGAGATAATCCCAAGATTCTTTTGACTACTAAAGAGATAGGAATGTTGTATATCTTCTAAAATAGAACATCGATTTGAATGCTGTTAACCAAGATGGTCTGCTAGTATAATGTAAGGTCTTTAAGGATTATCCGCTATGTTCTGCAAGGATTAGACTAAACAAATGTCTCAAAGTTGTTGGTTTAAAAGAGACTTCAAAGAGAGTTTCATGATAGCTAAATATGAACAAGATTTTATTCCATGAAATGTTTCTCAGTTTCCAGCTTGATAAGTTTCTTTTAAATAGGCTTACTGTTTTTATCTTTGGCATGCACTTAACTCTCCAGGATTCCTTTTGTTACTTGAAGTGCTAACTTGGAAGGATGGCAATGCCAAAGCCCCAGGCAGGATTTCATTTGCTGGAACTGAATCAGAAAGTGTAACGCCTAATATAGAAACCTGAAACCAAATAAACAATTTTTTCCACTAAATGATTTTATTACAAATGCAGTTTGGAGCCGGTTATGTTCTTTTTTAATAGGAACCAGTAGTATTTGCAAAACTGCATAGCAATGGGTTAATATAATGCCCTAATTTTCCTTACATGTAGCTCTTTTATCTTTTGCAGTCCTTTCCCTGCCTTTTATTTTATTTTTTTAAAGATTTTATTTATTTATTTGACAGAGAGAGAGATAGCGAGAGCAGGAACACAAGCAGGGGGAGTGGGAGAGGGAGAAGCAGGCTTCCCGCCGAGCAGGGAGCCCGATGTGGGACTCGATCCCAGGACCCTGGGATCATGACCTGAGCCGAAGGCAGACGCTTAACGACTGAGCCACCTAGGCGCCCCTCCCTGCCTTTTAATTCTTCATCTTTTCTTTCTTTTTTCCCCAGCTTTATTGGGATGTAATTGACATATAGCATTGTATAAGTTTAAGCTGTATAATGTATTGATTTGATACACATATATTGCAAAATGATTACCACCTTAGCATTAATCCCATACCTGTATCACATCACATAATTACCATTACTTTTTTTGTAATGAGAACATCTAAGATCTACTCTCTTAACAACTCCCAAGTATGTAATACGACATTGTTAACTATAATGACAGTGCTGTGCATTAGATTCCCCAGAACTTAGTCACTTCTAACTGGACATTTTTACCCTTTGACTGACATCTCCCCATTTTCCTTACCCCAGGCTCTGATAACCTCCATTCTATTCTTTGTTTCTTTGAGTTTGGCTTTTTTAGATTCCACATACAAGTGAAATCGTATAGTACTTGTCTTTGTCTGACTTAACTTCAGTTAGCATAATGACCTCAGAGTCCATCCCTGTTGTCACAAATGGCAGGATTTCCTTCTTTGTCATGGCTGAAAAATATTCCATTGTATTTACACCATATTTTCCTGATGCATTCATCCATTGACAGACACTTAGGTCATTTTTATATTTTGGCTATTGTAAATAATGCTGCATTGAGCATGGGGGTGCATATATCTTTTGGAGTTAATATTTTCATATTTTTCAGATAAATACACAGACGTGGAATCGCTGGATCACATGGTAGTACTATTTCTAAATTTTTGAGGCACCTTCATGCTGCTTTCCACAGTGTCTGCACCATTTTACATCCGCCAATAGTGCGTGAGGGTTCCCTTTTCTCCACATCCTCCCCAACACTGGCTGCCTCTTGTCTTTTTAGACTAGCCATTCTAACAGGTGTGAGGTGATAGCTCTGGTGGTTTTGATTTACTTTTTCCTTTTGCTGAACACCTTTTCATGTGCCGGTTGGCCATTTGTATGTTTTCTTTGTGAAAAGTCTATTCAGTTCCTCTACCCATCTTTTAATCCTATTGTTTATATATCCGTTACTCATTTGTATGTATGTATATCTAATTTAGATATTAATCCCTCATTAGATGCATAGTTTGTAAATATTTTCTCCCATTCTGAAGATTGCCTTATTTTGTTTATTGTTTCTTTAGCTGTGCAAAAGCTTTTTAGTTTGATGTAGTCCCACTTACTGATTTTTGCTTTTTTGTGTGTGCTCTTGGTGTCCTATCCAAAGAACTGCTGTCCAGACCAATGTCAAGGAACTTTTCCTCTATGTTTTCTTGTGGGAGTTTTATGGTTTCAAGTTTTATGTTTAAGTCTTCAATTCATTTCAAGTTAACTTTTGTGAGTGGTGTAAGAAGTCCAATTTCATCCTCCATTCTTTCTTATTCACCAATTATTCATCAGTTCAAACAGGTATTAATATTGAGCACTTTTTGTGTGCCGGGCACTGGCTATACATTAATTAATAAGATTGCCCTCCCTCAGTGCCCACAGAGTCTAGAGCCCAAATTTCTTAATTGGCATTTGAGACCTTCTCTGGCCCCTGCTTACCTTGCACACCCCATGGAACTTATTGAGAAAAATAGATATTAGAAGATAAATTACAGGGATAAGTTGGGTTACAAAAGAAAAACTACAAGATGAGGTCAAAATGCGTAATAAAAAAGAGTGGCTTGACCTAGCCAGGTGGTCAGGGAAAGCCTCCTTGATGGTTTAACCTTTGAATTCCGTTTTTCCTTAGTGGAGGAGACATATAATATATTAAACACATAAGTGAATGAAGCCATGAAACAAATGAATAGGTCACCTCATATGGTCTAAGCAATGTGAGGAAAATTAAACTTAGTAATGTGATAGTGGCTGGTTCCAAGAGCAGGTAGCTAGAGCTACCTTTAGGTGGGACAATTAGAGAAGGTCCTCTTGAGGACGTGGCTTTTAAATTGAAATCTCAGTGAGAAAAAAGGAGCAGGCCAGGCAGAGATCCAGAGGAGGTGCATTTTGAGCAAACAACCAAGTGCAGAGGCTCATTGGAGGCATGGCAGGGGGCCAGTGGGGATGGGGTATATGGGGAAGGTGAGGAGGACAGGAGGACAGAAGATCTAAGGCAGGCAGGAACCAGGGAATACTGAGGCTTATGCAACTTGGGAAGGATTTTAGATTTCATTCTAAATGTCCTGGGATAATGCATCTCATGCATTTTTCCTATTCCATCAAAATATTTTATTTTCCTTGGATCTGCCTTATTTAAACTTTAACCGTATTAGTTTGGCCTTTCAGTGACAGTTTTCATCCTATCTGTAACATTTATGATCTTACAAACTTTGGAAAATATTTTTGTATAAACTTTGGAAAATATTTATCTGTCCAGATCTTGTGTTTGAAGATCAAACACTCCTGATTTCTCCTTTTATAATCGCCTTCTAATAATTTAATTGCCCTTCACCGGGGTGGCTCAGTCGGTTAAGTGTCAGACTCTTGGTTTCTGCTCAGATCGTGATCTCAGGGTCATGGGATGGAGCCCCGTATTGGAGTCTGTGCTCAGCAGGGAGTCTGCTTGAGATTCTCTTCCTCTCCCTCTGCTCCTCCCCTGCTCTTGCACTTGCTCTCTCTGTCTCTCAAATAAATAATCTTAAAAAAATAATTGAATTGCCCTTTCTGGACCCTTTGTTTCCATAATATCTTCTCTAAGGTGTGGCAGGCGGAGTGGATGGCATCATCTTGTCTCCATGGATATTATGTTTTCTGCTGTGATTTCACCTAATGTCTTTCTTGATGGTACTGGAGGATAAGATTGAAGTAGCTCGTTCTCCAAAAATCTTCCCAACGTTAACAGAACTGTTAACCTTATATCCACTTTCTTGCAAAATCTGTTTAAACTACTTCACTTCCAACAGCTGTTGATATTTTAAGACTTTCTATTTATTAGATGTGAGAAATTGTGGCTATTAAAATGTACTGCTCAATTCAAGTTTATTTTCTGATACTAGGCACTTTGTCTAATTAAGTTGCTATTGTTACCTCTCCTGACTCATCTTTTGTACTGTGCTTTCTTCATAGTGCTTTATTCTTTAAAATTTATTTCCATATGCATGGATAATGGCTCCAGAGTTCTCTGATATATGTAAATTTAAATTTCATCTTATGTTTTCTGTAGTTCTTATACAAGTTACATAATGCATATGCTATATGCATTTTATATGTTGTCAAAAATATATCCTTATATGATACATTTGTAACATATACGTAATATATAAAATACATATAGCATATATATTTAACTTGTGTATATATCAAATATTAAATATTAAATTTTAGTATAATATCCCAGTCACACATACATACATACATATATACATGTATATATGTATATGTATATATCTTTGAAAATGTGATCCTACTGTATATATTGTTTACAAATCTGTCTTTTTCACTTAATATGTCTTATACAATTTTCCAGATCAATTTTAGGAGCTACATTTTATTCTTTGATTTACTTTGATATAACCAATCCATTTATTTACTTGGTCTTTTAACAACACCATAATTAATATATTTTTACAGGCATAGCTTTACGTATATCCATAATTATTTCCCTAGAATGCATTGGAAATGGGGCGCCTGGGTGGCTCAGATGGTTAAGAGTCTGCCTTCCACTCAGGTCATGATCTCCGAGTCCTGAGATCGAGCCCCATGTCGGGCTCCTGGCTCAGTCGGTAGTCTGCCTCTCCTTCTCCCTCTCCCTCTGCTGCTCCCCCTGCTCATGCTGTCTCTCTTTCTCTGTATCTCTCTGTCTCAAATGACTAAATAAAATCTTAAAAAAAAAAGAATACATTAGAAATGGAATAATTGGGTGAGAGAGGCCCTGTGCATTTCTGAGTTTTCACAATATGCATTGCCAAATTACCTCAAGAAAGTTTTACCATTTGTACTCTGCTAGCAGTGTGCCATGGTGCCTGTTTCTTCTAAGCTCTAACCTGGAATAGCTATACATTTCTTACATATATCTAACAATGGATTTGAACTTGTAATAAAAATTTCACCTTTCTTACCCAATAGTATATTAAGATTATAGATTATAATATGTTCTATAGATGGGAAACACTGTTAATACTTACCTAAAATATTTTTCTCTAATTATTGTTTGCCATTTTTCATAAATTGTTGGAATTCTAAATTTATTATCAGTATATACTGAGGAAGATGGAGGTAACCTTTTATAAACTGTTATTCACAGATGGATTAGCCAGTCCTCGCTGATTACTTATTTTGAAGAAGCAGCCGTTTTAGTACAAAGGAACGGGTGTAGAGCTAGAAACCCGAAATTTTCAATTCTATTGCAGTCTTGGTTTCAGCATGTATTTACTATGTGACTTGTAATCCTTTTGGTCAATTGTCTTCCCTTTCATAAAATCAGAATGATAATTTCTGTTCAGAATAGCTTGAAGCATTTTTGTGAGGATCAAATGTGTATGAAAGTAATTTATAAACTGTAATGTACTATACATATGAAATGTATTTCGTATTAATCAGAATGCTGTCTAATGGAACAAGCTAGGGAAAATGGAAGGAGACTAAAATCTAAAACAAGTTTTAGAAATAAATATTTGAGGTTAGTGGTGTTATTGTCCAATTTTGTGGCTATTTAAAAATTTACTTTTATATATTAAATTCCTTGTCAATTATGTTATAGAGTCATTCTCCTGATGGAAACAATAAAGGGTCAGGGAAAAGGGAGGGAAAATGGGAGATGGCAGGAACAGCACTTGAGACTGGTTTCAATAACTCTCATACACTTTCGGGAAGGGAATAGCTAGATGTGTCTGATATGTATTTAGTGAGTATTAGATCTGAGATCCATGAATTTCTACTCAGCTTAAATAGATTAGGTGGGAACATTTGCTCTTTATTTGTGGTAGTTGAGATTTTATTATTCCATACTTTGATTGTGAAAGTACAATGAGCCCATTTAGGCCTAATCTGTTTTTTGCTACATAGGCCTAGAAAATACGGCTTTGGAAAAACTGAAAACCCCTCCATCTAGTGGCAAGTAAAAGTCTATCATTACGTTAAATCATCTTGCTCTTTCGCCCAAATCTCTGAGAGGTGAATATTTGTATGTTATAGGTATCTGAATTTTTTAAATAATTAAACAGCTTTAAAATTTATATCCAAAGGGAGGATGGCTCCTAAAATATGACCACTTCCCCCCCCCAGCATTTTCATTTGTCATCTAATGAAGTCCTTAAGATTTTATCTTGTTTCCCGATGCACACGTAGGTTGAGCTATGTGAAAATAACACTAGCAATGTTAACAGTTAGTAGTAACAATATCTATTACTAGATATTGTTATAATTGAATGAGATAAAGTGCTTAGCCTAATGCTTTATACATTGTAAGCACCCTGAATGTTAGCTATTATTACTGCTGGTACTGTTGTTACTGACAGGTGTCAAATGGAGACTTACTGAATATGAGAACAGAGAGGGGAGACTCATTACTGTGGAGGAGTGTTAGTGAAAAATGAGATGAGTTAACTTCATAGCATGTTCTGTGTTATTTTTTATTTACTGAGTTTCAGGTTTACTTTAACTTGTGAATATCTATACATTTAAAATTAAACTTACACATACTCCTATCAACACTGATTCCTTAAATTTACCAGAAGGCATTTTGAAACAGAGTAAGAAACTATGTCACTGTGGTTTATTGTTCAAGGCTCAGCCCTGTACAATTAGGTGCTTAATGAATGCTTTTTTTCTTCCTTTTAAACATTTTGCTTATTGACCCAGAAGTCCATTTGGGGTCAGTTGTGACTGGGCACAGGGCATACACATTTGTGACTCTCCTGAAGTACTTGAGGTGTTCTTACTTAGATAATTTTTAAGCAAATTCTTTTTGATTTACCTTTTCGAGATACACATTTTTAAGAAGTTTACATCGTTTTTGGGCGCCTGGGTGGCTCAGATGGTTAAGCGTCTGCCTTCGGCTCAGGTCATGATCCCAGGGTCCTGGGATCGAGTCCCATATCGGGCTCCCTGCTCCTTGGGAGCCTGCTTCTCCCTCTGCCTCTCTCTCTCTCTCTGTCTCTCATGAATAAATAAATAAAATCTTTAAAAAAAAAAAAATAAAGAAGTTTACATCGTTTTTTGTTTTGTTTTTTTTCCTTCACATTTACGTGCACTTCAGCTGCATGTGTTACTCCATGTGCCCAGAATGCTTCTCCAAGTCTTCCTGTGCTCATGTGCCACCTCACCGGGGAGGTTCTCCTTGCCCACCAGACCTAAATTAGCACCTCCAGTTATTCTCCTTCCCCATTCCCTTCCCCTTTCCCTTGTTTCACTTTAGCACCTGACAAAAGCACTGCACAGCTGCAATTTTATTAATGATAGTGCCTGACATTTATATAACATTTTCCCATCTTTTAAGGCATTTAAGATCCTTAGCTAATTCATAATGTCCTTTAGAGATAGCTGTTGTATATTTGGAGAAGAGAGATGAATATCAGTGGAGAGCAGAGAGGCACAAATGTCTAGGGAAGAAGAAGAATGCTCTGAAAAGATAGTTGAAAAGAAGGGAAGTTAAGAAAAGAAGGGAAGTTAACTTTCCACTGAATTTCCCTGCTAGTCACTTGATAGAGACCAGGACCGGAGAACCGTTTTTGAGCAAGGGCTTTTCACCACCAGAGAAAATCTAGAATTCTAAGTAAAAAACAGTGGACTCTCTTATTCTGAGAGAGAACTCTAGGTTCATTCATTCATTCAACAGTTATTTTTAAATCCCTATTATGTGCCGGACTCTATCCTAGGTACCCAGGAGATAGCAATGAATGGTAAAGTCCTGCTCTTATGGAGCTGAGACTTCTGGGGGTAGGGAGTCACAGGAAAAACAGACATATAATGAAGTGTTAGGTATTGATAAGTGCTATGAAAAAATGAAACAGGTTACGGGGACAGAGAGTGAAGGAAGCCTAAGGGAGTTGGTATTTAGTTGGATGGTTGGGGAGGCCCCTCGGAACTGAGGCCTGAATGAAGTCGGTGTTGTGGGGCCCTGGTAATGCTAGCAGTCGAGCTGTCCAGCAGAGGGAGCAGCAGGTGCAACGATTCTGTGGTGGGAACCTGCTTGTTTGTCCAGGGACCAGCAAGAAGGCCAGTATGAGCGGAGCGGAGAGGGTGGGTGGAGAAGGGCAGGAATGTAGTTGACAGATAGCTTGAGGCCAGATTACACAGGCCCTATGTGATGTGAATTCATCAAGTCTCCGAGCTGGAAGACTGGATTTTTGAAAGATCAGTATTTCTGAAACTGAGGTGGTGACTCGCTGGCAGACTGTGAACTCTTGTAAGCTGTGACTGGCAACTAACCTTTAAAAAACTATAGAATATTAGTACATTGCACATCCTGAGGATAGGAATTGCTGCATAGAACTTTTTTTTTTCATTTGTGGGGAATATGGGTGTGTATTGGTTCTAATGGAAAATGTAGTTCTTACTATAGGTTCTGGCAAAAACAGATAAACAAAAAAAGTGTTCGTGAGTCACTGACCTAGTCTTATCCCCGAGTTGTACAGATGAGGAAACTAAGCTGGGAGATACTCAAAGGCTCACATATGTTCTTCCTTGGTGTGGTGCTCTTCCTGCCGTACTGTACTCCCGTCAGTGCAGTATGCATATCTGTATCTAGGTGTGACTGACTCCATAGGCCTAGTTTCTAAGTGAAGGCAAGGAGTTAAAAGCTTTATTTAGTTAATACCACATTAGTAAGGACCCACTTCAGTTCTGTTTTATGATCCTCTTTTACACCCTCTTCTCTGTTTTCTTAAATACCCTCTTATTTCTCCAGGAAAGAAAGCTATCAAAAGGGAAGAGATAGGCAGAGAAAGAAATCCAGGAATGAGAGAGAGAGACAGACAGACAGATAGATAGACATCCAAACTCCAGGAGAGAAAAGAGAGAAACAATCAAGGCCAAAAGCAAGAAAGTAGTAGTGACATCTCTGTTCCTGCCTATCCCTCCTGCTGCCTCCGCCATCCCATCCCCTCTGCCCCTTCCTGTAGGCCCCAGTCTCCTGGGGAGGCAGTGCTGGTGGAGAATGGAATCCATCCAGTTTCAAAGACACACTGGGAATTCACTTCCGTAACCTACCTTCTGGCTTTCAGAGTGAGAACTCAGTAATGTGCTGAAGAGAGCGAGCTCCTGGAGATAGGGTTTCTTTCTTATGCTCCTTACTGTTCCTAGGCCTGGCACATAGAGGCCCTGAGAAACAGTTTTCTTAAAAGACCATCTTATTTAATACATTGAGCTGTCAAGAGACTATTCCTATGTGTTATAGCTAAACTCTTACTTATACAAACAATAAATCTATAATCTTAAAGACAGGCTTAGGCTCAAAAGAGACTTAATTTTGGAGAACTTGCAAGGGTAAATTAGTGAAATTTGATGAAATTAATCCAAGGGATAAAAACAATAGTCAGGGCATGGAAGCAACTTAAGGATAAGGAATGGATAAGGAAAATGTGGTATATATACACAATGGACTGTTAATATAGCCATAAAGAAGGATGGGATCATGCTATTTGAGAGGACATGGATGGACCTAGAAAGTATTATGCTAAGTGAAATAAGTCAGACTGAGAAAGACAAATACCATATGATTCCACTCATAAATGGAATCTAAAAAAAAAAACCACACCAAAAAAACAGAATTAGAACTATAAATACAGAGAACAAACTGGTTGCCAGAGAGGAGGGGAGTGGGAGATTGGGCAAAATGGGTGAAGGGGAGAGAGAGGGACAGGCCTCCAGTTATGGAAGGAATAAGTCACAGGAGTAAAGAGCAGAGCATAAGGAACACAGCCAATGATGCTGTATTAGCGATGAAATGAGACAGATCGTAGCTATGCTTGTGGTGAACATAGCATAATATATAAACTTGTCAAATCACTAAGTTGTACACCTAAAACTAATGTAATGTTTGTCAGCTATACTCAAAAAAAAAAAAAAAGATACACCCCCACACCCCCAGAGTGAACCCGTTTTTTTATGTCATGAGGAAGATATTCTTGAAATAGTTTAGCATGATTTTAAAAATCATCGTTTTTAATTGCTTAAAACCCTGTTACATAATTTATTAAATGTGAAAAAGCAAGTGAAGAGAGTTCACTGTTACTCATCTTCCTTAAGTGTGGCTGAACCTGATCATTTCTTCGGTAGTTAACAGAAAGAGCTTTAAATTTACTTGGGGCTGGTTGGGGAAGTATCAAAAAACTACTCAGGTCCTTTTTTATGCAAGTGATTAGAGACAAATAAAATTGTTGACCTGGAACAGGATGCCTTTTTAATAAAACATTTCTTAAAGATGACTGGAGGGTGATGAAAAGCCAAAAGAAACTCGTTAACTTATAAATCTGAGTGGGAAACCTATTTTTCTTAGTAGTCAATATCTCTAATCTATCACATGTCAACTGTATATTAAGTTCTTTTCATATGAGGAAACAGTTTCAGGTTTAAAAACACCTGAGGCCAGACTTGAACCGGTTTGGCCTGGAAGCCCATGCTTTTTGTTCTCAACTGCATTTGGGGCCAAGATGTTTAAGATTTAGGAATTGTTTTAGCAGGGTGCCTGGGTGACTCGATCGGTCAAGTGGCCAGCTCTTGATTTCCGCTCAGGTCATGATCTCAGGGTCCTGGGATTGAGCCCTGCATCGGGCTCCCCGATCAATGAGGAGTCTGCTTGAGGATTCTTTTTCTCCCTCTGCCCCGCTCACTCTCTCTCTTTCTCTCTAAAAATAAATACGTAAATCTTTAAAAATTGTTTTAGTAATAATTTTTTTGTAGCTATAGAGAGAAGTGAAGACTTATTTTTTTTTAGAAGTGAAGACTTTTAATTTTTTGAAAACTCAGTTTCTAGAGCATATAGTGATAAAACATTTCTTCAGA
This sequence comes from Neomonachus schauinslandi, assembly GCF_002201575.2. Lineage (NCBI taxonomy): Eukaryota > Metazoa > Chordata > Mammalia > Carnivora > Phocidae > Neomonachus > Neomonachus schauinslandi. The sequence continues at coordinate 56,674,557 of NC_058408.1, forward strand.
AAGTCATAATTCATATTTTGATAATGGCCTCTGAAAAATTGTGATGATTTAATGTGGAAGGACTGTGTGGCCTGGCTGTATTGAAATCCACAGTGAACAGTAGGTGGCACTCTCTCACCATTGGAAACATCCTTTTTTTTTTTTTTTTTTAAGATTTTATTTATATATTTGACACAGAGGGAGAGACAGCAGGAGAGGGAACACAAGCAGGGGGAGTGGGAGAGGGAGAAGCAGGCTTCCCGCCGAGCAGGGAGCCCGATGCGGGGCTCGATCCCAGGACCCTGGGATCACGACCCGAGCTGAAGGCAGACACTTAACAACTGAGCCACCCAGGCACCCCCATTGGAAACATTCTTTCAGGAAAAGATCTATATGGATTTTATTAGTTGCTTATTAATTTCAGTCATATTGATGTGACATATTAATGCCATCCATATAGAAAGCACAGAGTACACAGTACCACAGATTATTTCTTGTAAAGTCAAAGACACATACTTTTTCCTTTCGTAAGTTAGTTAGAAAGCTGAAGCCTTAATTATGGAAAAAAATGGCCTCATTTGCAATTAAACTGGAATTTTTTAGAATCTGTTACTCCACCAAAATATGCTTTATCTTGTAAAAAAAAATCCTAAAACAGTAAACTGCTAAGCTAAAATAACCCATGAATCATTATATGATTATTAACCCATATTATATTCACCCATAATATAATATAGGCAAAAGTATTCCAAAGGGTAGAAGAGATTATCCCACAGAGCTCCTTAGATAGACTTAGGTGATTAGTAGTTCTAACACTTGCTGAAAGAGTGGAGCAGCTTTCACCACTTTTATAGAGGCACATTCATGCTACAGCTGATTGAATCTGCAGGACTTGGCCGTGCTCATAATATTTTTCTCCAGTCATTGATACAATACTCAGACTCTTTTCTCATGAGGGTAGTCCAAACAGAATCAGTTGCCAACTACAACTAATGCTGAATAGTAATAATTTGCAATGCATGCAAATCTGCGTGTATGTGTAGCATCTGCAGCATTTGGTATTTGAAACAGGAACAGTGGAACCAGTTTGGTTTGCATAAAGCTATCCTCCTCTATCTCTGCATACTGCTGTGCATGTTTGCATTGCGCAATGGCGAGTGAGCTGGAGATATGCTTGTTTATTAAATATTTCTTCTAATAGATAACAAAATGTTCTGAGTAAGGCACAACTTTTTCAACTTTACACAGAAGTACTAGGTCAGCTAGAGAACAGTCTCCTTGAATTGGTTATCTATGCCATTGGCACTTTTCCGAGAGGGATAAAGGAGCAGAAGAGGGAACGCAGGAGGGAGGAGGTGATGTAAAAATACATTCCCCATGCGTGTCAATTGCTAAAAATGTTGGGGTGGGTTTAGGGTTTCCACAATGGAGGCAGGATGCCGTCCCACTGTGCCCCCCCCCAAACACCACCTTCAGGTCATACTGGCTTTTTTGTTTCTTGAATTTACCAAACTGCATTTCCCACTCCAAACTTTATACTTTTTGTCTCCCTGAAATATTTACTCCCCAGGTTTCTGCATGAATGGCTTGTCCTCATCCTGGTTTTACTTCAGATGACATCTAGCAGGGGGAATCTCTATCTTTCTGTCATGAACACATTTACTTATGTATTCTGTTGTCTTTGTAACATTTATTATTATAGGAATTATCCTGTGTATTTTTAAATTTTTTTTTTACATCCTATGAGGAGAGACAAAATTAGTAAGCAAGCTCCATGTCAACAGGGCCTTGTCTGTCTTGAATATCCCCAGGGTCTGCTGCAGTACCTGGCAAAGAGAAGAAGCTCACTTTTTATTGACTGAATGAAGGAATGAAGAAATTCAACTTTTCAGGCATTTATACTTTTTCATTTTATAATGGCTGGTAGATAAATTCTGCTTTTTAAATATACTTATTCATTCAACAAATATTTAATAATACCTACCATGTATATACCTAGTCTCTGGGGATGCATCTATGAAGAAAACAGACAAAAATCTCTGCCTTAAAAGGGTTTACATTCTATTAAACACTAAACTATTAACACACAGGATATTTGAAGGTGTTAAATGCTATAGGGAAAATGAGAGACTACTAATCATTGGGTGTGCTGGTGGTGGCAGTGAATGCAATTTAGGGAGACATGGCCAGGGTCAGTCTCATAGAGAAGTGATAGTTGAGCAAAGACTTCAGGGTGAAAAAGGGTGAGTCACATGGATGTTGGAGGAAAAGTATTCCAGGAAGGAGGACAGCCAATGGAGAGGCTCTTAGGTGGGAAGATGCTACCTAAGGATGTTCAGGAAACAGTGCGGCTAGGGCAAAGTAAGCAACAGTGACAGTTGTGGGGGATGAGATCGGACAGGCAATTGGAGGCCAGATCTTGTAGGGCTTTTGGCCATTGAAAATGCTTGACTTTACTCTGATAGAAATAGGAAGTCTGAATCTGTAGGTTTTAAGCGTAGGAGTGTGGTGGTTCAGCTTCAGTTTTTACAGGGTCCCTCCCACTGGCTGTTTTTTTGAGAATAGATGTAGGGCAGGGGGGTCAAGGATGGAAAAGACCAGTTATAAGGTATAATGTAGGTGAGAGGGTATGGTGGCTTGAAGTGTGGTTGCAGTGGAGCTACTGAAGTGATTAGGGTGTATGTATTTTGCAGGTAGAGCTAACAGTTTTCTGATGGATTGGATTTGGTATGTGGGAGAAAGAGTGAGTCAAGGATAGAGTTAAAAGATGACCCTGGAGCAGTTGTAAGGGTGGAGTTGCTATAAACAGAGATGTGCGAGACTGGTGAAGGAGTGAGTCTGGTAAGGGGGCCAGGAGCAGGAGTTTGGTTTGGGGCCTGTTAAATTAGAGATGTTTGTTTGATATCTAAGGTAAGAGGTTGGGTATATGACCCTGTAATCTAGAGGAAGAGGTCTAGCCTGAGAGCTGTCAGTATACACATGTATTGAAAGCTGTTGAGACCAGACAAGATCATCAAGACTGTGTGTGTAGGTAGAGACAGGAGGTCCAAAGACCCAAGTCCTAGCTACTGAAACATTAAGAAATCAAGGAGAAATGCCTGTTTTGGAAAAGAAAAGAGATTACAAATCAGTAGTCTAAGCTTCTGCCTTAAGAAACTAGAAAAGGGAAAAATAAGAACAAACTAAACCTAAAGCAAGTAGCAGGATCAAAATAAAGATTAGAGAGGAAACCAGTAAAATAGAAAACAGAAACAATGGAGAAAGTCAATGAAACAAAAAATTGATTCTTTGAAATGGTTAACAGGGACAAAATTTAGTTAGACTGACTGAGAAAAGAAGACCAAAGATACAAATTACCAAAGTTAAGAATGAAAGAAGGAACGTCTCTACTGACCCTACAGAAATTAAGAGGATTGTAAGGGAATACTATGAACAACTTTATGCTATCAAAATAGTCAACTTTGATGAAAAGGGGGAAGTCCTTGAAATTCATAAATTAGTAAAAATGGACTCAAGGAGAAGTAGAGAAACTGAATAGATCTATACCAAGCAAAGCAATGGAATTAGCAATTAAAAATCTTTCCACAAAGAAAAGCTCAGGCCCAGATGACTTCTCTGGTGAATTCTATCAAACATTTAAATAATAAATAATACCAGTCTTTCACATATTCTTCTGGAAAAGAAAGGAGGAGGGAATACTTCCCAATTAATTCAATGAAGCCAGTAATACCCTTATACCAAAACCAGAGAAGACATCACAAGAGAACTACAGACTGATATCCCTTGTGAATATAGATGCACAAATCCTTAACAAAATAATCAAACTGAATCCAGCAACATATAGAAAGTATTATGCAACACAACCCATGTGATTTACACCAAGAATGCAAAGTTGTTTTAACATCTGAAAATAAATATATTAATAAAATAAGGGATAAAACTCCTATGATGATTAATAGACACACAAAAACATTTTACAATATCCAATATCATTCATAATAAAAAGTCTCAACTAATTAGGGACAGAAGAGAACTTCTTTAACCTGACTGGGTGGGGTGGGGGGCACAAAAAGCCTACAGCTGACAACATTCTTAATGATGAAAATGTGAATGCTTTCTTCCCAAGGGAGGGAACAAGGCAGTTTTATACACCAGTTTTATATAACATTGTGATGGAGGTTCTATCCACTGCAGTCAGGCAAGAAAAAAAAAAAAGAAAGAAAAGGCACCCAGATACAATAGGAAGAAGTAACATTGTCTTTATTCATAGATGACATGACCCTATATGTAGAAAATCCTAGGGAATCTGAAAAACAACTATTATAGCTAATATGTTCAAGGTTGCAGAATATAAGATCAACATACAAAAATCAGTTGTATTTCTATATACTTCTTTTCCTATATATTTCAGTGGACAATCTGAAAAGGAAATTAAGAAATCAGTTCCATTCACAACAGCATCCAAAGGATAAAATAGAAATTTTTAGTGGACGTGAGAGGTATACACTGAAAACTACAAAACATTGCTGAGTAAAATTGAAGATCTCAATAAATGGAGACATAAACCTTTTATGGTAAGTTGATTTTCAAGAAAAAATTGCTAATATCATTCAACGAGAAAAGAGTAGTCTTTTCAACAAATGGTGCTGAGACTGTTGAATATACACATGCAAAAAAGATAAATTTAGACCCTAAAATGAAAAGTAGCTCAAGATGGATTATAGACCTAAATGTAAGAGCTAAAACAATAAGGCTCTTAGAAGAAAATATAGGAATAGATCAATAAATTTTCGTGACCTTGGGTTAGACAAAGCCTTCTTAGATATGACACAAGTGAGCAAAGGTTCCCCCAATTTGTAATTGAATATTAAGTGAATAGTATAAAATTGCTTAATATTCTTTTGCTACTATGACTAGACCCTGTGTGCATGTATGTATAATTATATATATATATTTTAAAATTTTTATTTTATTTTTTAATTTATTTATTTGAGAGCACACAGGCACAAGCTGGGGGAGAGGCAGAGGGAGAGAGAAAGGGAGAAGCAGACTCTCTGTTGAGCAGGGAACCAGATGCGGGGCTCAATCCCAGGCCTCTGGGATCATGACCTGAGCTGAAGGCATATGCTAAAGTGACTGAGCCACCCAGGTGCCCCTAAAGGTTTTATTTAAATTCCAGTTAGTTAACATACAGTGTAATATTGGTTTCAGGTATACAATATGGTGATTCAACACTTCCATAGATCACCTAGTGCTCATCACAACAAGTGTACTCCTTAATCCCCATCACCCATTTAACCCATCTCCCCACCCATCTCCCTTCTGGTAGTCATCAGTTGGTTCTCTATAGTTAAATGTCTGTTTCTTGGTTTGCCTCTCTCTCTCTTTTTTCTCTTGGCTTATTTTATTTCTTAAATTCCACGTATGAGTGAAATCATGTGGTATTTATCTTTTTTTTCTGACTGAATTATTTTGCTTAGCATAATACTCTGTAGCTCCATCCATATCATTGCAAATGGCAAGATTTCATTTTTTATGGCTGAGTAATATTCCATTGTGTGTGTGTGTGTGTGTGTGTGTGTGTATGTATCACTTCTTTATCCATTCATTAGTCATTGGATGCTTGGGCTGTTTCCATAATTTGGCTATTGTAGATAACGCTGCTATAAACATTTGGGTAAATACCTCATAGTATGATTGTTGGATTGTAAGGTAATTCCATTTTTAACTTTTTGAGGAACCTCCATAACTGTTTTCCACAGTGGTTGTACTAGTTTGCATTCCCACTAACAGTGCGGGAGGGTTCCTTTTTCTCCACATTCTCACCAACACTTGTTTCTTGTGTTATTGATTTTAGCCATTCTGACAGGTGTGAGGTGATACCTCATTGTAGTTTTGATTTACATTTCCCTGATGATCAGTGATATTGAGTGTCTTTTCATGTGTCTGTGTCTGTATGTCGATTCATGTCTTCTGCCCGTTTTATTATTTATTTATTTAAAGATTTTGTTTATTTATTTGACAGAGCAAGTGAGCGAGCAGGGGGGATGGCAGGCAGAGGGAGAGGGAGAAGCTGGCTCTGATGTGGGGCTCGATCCCAGGACACTGGGATCATGACCTGAGCTGAGCGGAAGGCAGATGCTTAACCGACTGAGCCACCCAGGTGCCCCTTCTGCCCATTTTTAATTGGATTATTTGTTTTTTGGGTGTTGAGTTGTATAAGTTCTTTATATATTTTGGATACTAACCCTTTGTTGGATATGTATTTGCAAATATCTTCTCCCATTCTGTAGGTTGCCTTTTAGAATTGTTAATTGTTTCCTTCAATGTGCAGAAGTTTTTATTTTGATCTAGTCCCAATAGTTTATTTTTGCTTTTGTTTCCCTTGCCTCCGGAGACGTATCTAGAAAGAAGTTGCTATGGCCAATGTCAAAGAACTTATTGCTTGTGTTCTCTTCTAGGATTTTTATGGATTCAGGTCTCACATTTAGGTCTTTAATTAATTTTGAAGCTATTTTTTGTGTATGGTGTAAGAAAGTGGTCCAGTTTCCTTCTTTTGCATGTTAAACAGCTGTCCAGTTTTCCCAGCACCATTTGTTGAAGAACCTGTCTTTTTACCATTAGATAGTCTTTCCTCCTTTGTCGAAGATTAATTGAGCATAGAACCGTAGGTTCATTTCTGGATTTTCTGTTCTATTTATTTTTATGTATTTGTTTGGTTAGATCTGTTTCTCTTTTTGGAGTGTTGTGGTTCAGTTAATTGATGAAAAGTGGTCCTTGATGGATCTCTTGTCCCAGAGTTAGTTAATATTTTATCAAGTGTATTTATTAAGGTGTTAATCAGAGAAGCCATACTTACCCAAAAGAGTGAGGAAAGATGTCCTCTTTCAAAATCTTTCTGGAAATACAAATAAACATATAGTAGTGTGTTGGGGTTTTTTTTGAATCTTGGAGCGGATTTTTGCCATTTTATCAAGATCTAGTGCTGAACATGTTTATTTACTCCTTTAGATCTTTATTTTGATAGTATTTATTTGATTATTTTTAAGGTCCCAGAATTAGGAAAGTCACTCTGGAATTTCAAAAGAAATAAATAATGTAGTTTCTATTTTTCAGAAGCTCATAATTTGATTAGAGAGAGAATTTGTATTACGCAGGACTGCCAGATGACAACCCCATGTTCTACTGTGGGAACATTAAACTAGCCAATCAAGAACAAGGATCTTTGTTAAGCTCTGCTACTTAACAGGTCACAAAACTCCTGCCAAGTCACTTAACTTGTTTGAGCCTCTGCTTCCTTACAGTCAATATTCCTTTGATCTTTGAAATTGAGTGAAAATAAGATTCCAAGCACAGGATTATCAGTTGTCTGGAGTTGGTCTTAGAAGACTTTACAGTGATTCTGTTTCCTTTAAGAGAAGGCTTTTGAAAGAGAAGGTTTTCCCCAGGTAGACAGCTTGTGGCATTGTGTTTTTCCATGACAGTTTGGCCCTAAATTTACAGTAGTTATCTCTAGAAGTCCAAGAGGGAAGATTTCCAAGAATCTACAGGCCAAGCTAAGAGAGTTTTAAAAAGCTTTTTCTTTCCTGAAACTGGATGTGAGCCTTTTAAAATGGTTCCATCTTGTTTGATCAGTTTCCTGATTTACATTCACACGGTAGAAATGGTTCTTTCCTGACATTTTTCATGCTTGAACAAAATTAGGCAGGAATGAAGTTGAAAGTGCATTCCTAAGCATAATAGTTGGGGAAACACATGAGTTTGTGCTCTGTTTACTGCAGCATTGACTTTTTTCTGTAAAGACAAATAATGTATTCGACTTCTGAGATACTGTCTCAAAATGACTTTTTTTTTTTTTTTAAAGAAAATAAAATCTTAGAAACATTTCAAATTCTCATGTCAAACATCGTATTTTTCACCAAGGGAGAAGACATTTGGCCTTAAACTGAATTTTTTTTAAAGGTAAAAATAATTGCAACAGTTTCACTTAGTCCTTAAAAGAATTTAAGTGAAATAGGATAATTAACTAAATTTAATAATTTGCCTACCTTTTCTTCCTAGTGTAATTTGTTTCTTTGACTTTATTAATGAGAAATACTAAGCTGGAGTTAGTAAATTAGATTCTCCACATGAAGACCCTTTTCACTTGAGTTCACCTTCTGTTTGCCTTTCAAGGTGGGTTTATGAGGGAACAAGCAATAGCCCTACGGGAACAAGCAATAGCCCTACGAGAACAATCTGGACAGGCTCAAAACTGGTTCTGGCCATACAAAAGTAAGGTTAATGTTTGACACAGTCCAGTGTAAGAGAATACTTGCTCCTTGAAAGAAGCCCTGGAGGAAGACTATTTGGTAAAAGTTTAGTACAAAACAAGTTAGTGGTTAAAGTCTAGCTCTGTGGTAATGGAAAAATAGAAACCTTTTGGTTGTCTTCATTTCTGTCGTACTTTCACTGTGGCCTTTGGGTAAAGCAATAGGAATCACTATGTTTATTTGCCTACTCCATCAGGTAATAAATCTTTAATGATCTGTGTTCTCAGAATGTTCAAGGCAAAGTGAAGTTTGCTCAATGGAAACTAATTTTTCACTAACCCTGCTAGAAGCAGCTGGTTTGAGGTGGCAGCTTCTCATACACTATTGATGTCTGTTACAGTACCATTAAGGGTGGATATGGGTACAGAGAGACTTGGATTAAACTTTAGAAGTCTGTTGAACTCTAAACTTTATCATCAGTGTGGTTCATCTAGAATGTCTGGAAGCAGATAATTGGCTTGAAATAAATTGAGATCAGTTACTGACTTTTAAATATGCACATTCTGAAAGTCTGATTTCTACTTCAGCATTTTTCTCCACAATGTATTATGTAAGCCTGTTTCTGTGTGATTTAAGCAAGGGAGCACTTTTGTATGAACAAAAACATTTTGTTGTGTATTGTGAAGTAATTTTCCTGGAATATGGCATTTTAGAGTATAGTGTACATTTTCAATGCATTGTTGGAATTACAAGTCTGATAAATGTAGCCTGATTGTTATCATCGTGTTGCTTTTTTTAAGACCTGATTTGTTTTAATGGCAGTTCAATTGAAAGCTTAGTTGGGGATTCTGGAGACCTAGCAAACAGAGCAGCGTATGTAGGCTGCTTGGTCCTGTTTCCCTCAGAGGCCCTTTTTTACCACTCTGAGGAGAAAGGTTAAGAGCATGGGATCTGGAATCACCGGTTTATAAGCTGTGTAATCTTGGGCATGTTTCTTAACTTACCTGAGCCTTAGTTTCATCATCTGTAGAATGGAGATAATAGTACCATTGCTCTCATAATGTTGTTTGGGTAAAACACACAAGTGCTTGGAACTAGGTACTTTGCACATAGCAAGTGCCCAGTAGAAGTGCTAGCTCTTGACTATCACTATTACTGTTCTTGTCATATTGACTTGTAATGATGTATTTAGATATTTAGGCTTTATGTTACTAATTTCCTTAAAGCCAGGGACTGTTGCTTAGAATTAACAGAATGAACCTCAGAACTTGGCAGAAAATAAGCAGTTGATACATATTTTTGGAATGAATAAGTGAGTGCAGGAGGGGATCATCTGTGGTCGGGTTTTTCCCCATTTTTTTTTTATTGTGGTATATAATACGCATAACCTTAATTTCCCATCTTTGCCATTTTTAAGGGTATAAGTCAGTGGTATTTTTTAATTTTTATTTATTTTAAAGATTTTATTTATTTGAGAGAGAGAGAATGAGAGAGAGAGCACATGAGAGGGGGGAGGGGCAGAGGGAGAAGCAGACTCCCTGCCGAGCAGGGAGCCCGATGCGGGATTGGATCCAGGAACTCCAGGATCATGACCTGAGCCGAAGGCAGTCGCTTAACCAACTGAGCCACTCAGGCGCCCTATTTTTATTTTTTTAATTAATTTTATTTTATTATGTTAGTCACCATACATACATCATTAGTTTTTTTTTATTTCTTTTTTTTTTAATTTTTTTATTCTTATGTTAATCCCCATACATTACATCATTAGTTTTAGATGAAGTGTTCCATGATTCATTGTTTGCCTGTAACACCCAGTGCTCCATGCAATACATGCCCTCCTTAATAGCCATCACCTGGCTAACCCATCCCTCCACCCCCCTCCCCTCTAAAACCCTCAGATTGTTTCTCAGAGTCCATAGTCTCTCATGGTTCATCTCCCCCTCCGATTTACCCCCCTTCATTTTTCCCTTCCTAATATCTTCTTTTTTTTTTTTTAAACATATAATGTATTATTTGTTTCAGGGGTACAGGTCTGTGATTCATCAGTCTTACACAATTCACAGCACTCACCATAGCACATACCCTCCCCAATGTCCATCACCCAGCCCCTATCTCTCCTACCCCCGACCACTCCAGCAACCCTCAGTTTGTTTCCTGAGATTAAGAGTCTCTTATGGTTTGTCTCCCTCTCTGGTTTCATCTTGTTTCATCTTTTTCCTCCCTTCCCCTATGATCCTCTGTTTCTCAAATTCCTCATATCAGTGAGATCAAATGATACTTGTCTTTCTCAGATTGTAAGCCAGTGGTATTAAATACATTCATAATGTTGTACAACCGTCACCACCATCCATCTCCAGAACCTTTCATCTTGTAACACTGAAACTCTGTAACCAACAGAGAGTAACTCAGGTTTCCCTCTCTCCCAGCCCCTGGCAACCCCCTTCTACTTTCTGTTTCTATGATGCTGGGTACCTCATATAAATGTAATCATATAGTATTTCTCCTTTTGTGACTGGATTATTTTACTTATGTTCTCAAGGCTCATCCATGTTGTGGCATGTGTCAGAATTTCCTTCCTTTTTAAGGCTGAATAATATTCCATTGTATGTATGGACTATATTTTTTTACCCTTTCGTTCATTAAGCAACACTTGGGTTGCTTCTACATTTTAGCTATTGTGAACAATGCTGCTATGAACATGGATATATAAATATCTTTTTAAGATCCTGCTTTTAATTCTTTTGGTCTGTTTTTGAAGAAAAAAGGTAACACTGTTTAGCAGTGAATTTTTGTAGGAAACAAAGGTGGAGAGGAGGTATTAATACTTAACCTCCAAGCTATCTTGATTTCACATTGTTAGAAAAAACAATATCCCTCCCTCCCTCATAAGTGGGTGCTTAATTATAATTTATATACTAATATGTTGCATATATTGTAAACAATACACAATAATAAAAACTTTCATAGTTCAGATAAAAGAAATGGAAATGTTGATGTTTTCTTTCCATCTGCCAATGGGATCTTAGAGACTATTTGATACAGAAATATAGAGACTATTGGTATAGAGAAAGGTATTCTTGTCAGACTTGAACTTAAGTCCTGGTTTTGGCACTTAATGTGGTTACTTAACCACTCTGCACCCCAGTTACAACCTCGTATAAGGATTAAATACAATAATATATGTGAATAACTTATTATAGTGCTTGGTATGTAATAAGGGCCCAGTAAATGTTAACTGCTATAATAATAATATTGATCATAAATTGGAGTTATGTTATTGTTATGATAATGATGATGATGATGTTTTTTGGAAGATATTTTTCCTTTGGGAGTTTTTCATAAAATTGCTAGCTTTTATCTATCCTAATTTTTTTTTTGATTCTTAATCAATTCGGTTTTCTTGCTCAAATTCTAGTCCCACAACCCCAAATGATTACTATAATAATTAGAAGTTCTGCCTTCACTTCTAAATCTACAGGCCTAAATGTAATCTTATCATTTTTACCCTTGAAAAGATTCTGATCTCCCATTCACTTTGGCTTGAAACTTAGAAAATATCTTTGATTGATCTCTATTCCCATATCTTTTCCTTTCCTTCACTGACTTAATTACTCCTTACTTAGAAATGTCTTATATCCATCATTTCCTCTTCATTCTTACTGTTACCCTTTTTAGGCCTGAATTAAAACATTTGGGTGGTCTCCTAATTGGTCTCCCTGATTTAGACTCTTTCTGCTCTTATCTAATCATCCATCCATCCAACCATTATATTGGAAAACATTTATTGAACACCTACTTTTACCAGATAATTGTTTAGGTCCCAGCAATACAGTCCCTCCCTTAAGAGCCCATATTCCTGTTAAGATGAATATTATTTAAACATTAGCTTCATGATCATATTTCTCTACTCAGTTTGCTCATGGGCATGGTGATTCACTATTTTCATTTTGACTTTAGAATTTGTACATACTGCTTATGTTTATGTGTCCTCTTTCTGTGTCCTCTTGGACGCTCCATCCTCCTGGGTTTCCAAGAACACTCATCCGTATTCCCAGGTCTGCACTCTTGTGGCTGTCGTCATGATATTTGTGTGGACTACTCTTCAAATGCCTATAGTTTTGAATTATAAAAATTGAATTATTTTTTATTATATTTTTTCTGTAGTTTCATGTGTACTGGTATTTATTTGTCAATTAGAATGATTGCAAAGCACTCAACGATCTGGATCATGATTTTGTATATGCCCGTTTCTCTTACCCAGGACCTAGGGCGTAGTCGAGAAGGGTGCTTATTCTATCCCTCTGTCAATTCAGTCTGTATAGAGCCTTCTGAAGATCATCCCATTGAAAGGAACCCATACTATCAGCATATTTTATATGCCTTTTGATAGAAAAATCTGATGTTCAACTTTCAGGAATAATCAGACAAGAAGAGTCAGGTGTAGTGCCTGGTGCCATATCTCTTTCCCCTCCCCACAGGGGTGTTTGTAGGAGTTGAGGGTGGGTACCTCAGTTGTCATCCAAAAGGCATGGGCCTTGTAGGAGCTTAGAAAGTACTATTTTGTTTGTTTATTGATTAATTAAGCTTGTGCTAATCATTGATTAATTAAACTGAATGCAAAAACTGTATGTGACTTGGCTGATACATGTTAAAAAAACTTGTACATGTTAGATGACAAGCAATGAATAATCACCTAAATTAATAGATATGCAAGGTAAAGTTTTTAAGAGGTAGAAGCAAAGTAGTAAGATATAAAAATACATATACAATGGAATCTTTTGTAATCTTGCAATAAATAACATAAAATAGCCATGTAAATACCTGGCTCAAGTATGCTGTAGTAGGTACTGAAACAGTTTTCAAAAGGAATTGATTATTCTGTGAGTCTAATATTGAAACATTGATTAGGTATTGGCTGAGTGCCAACTTGTAGAAGGCACTGGGGTAGGTGCTTTGAGGGATATAAGGATGAATGATGCCCTCATTTTTGTCCTCAGGAAGTTACATTATAGTAGAAAAATAAGATGTGTATGTAAACAACTATAAATATGCTTCCTAAGGCTCAGATAAAGTGCAAAGGGATTTCAAAATGCTGAAAAATATCTTTCACCTGGGAGGCTCGTGGAGAATGTTATTGAGCAGGTGGAATTTGAATTGTGTCTTTGACAAGAAAATGTGAGAAGATTTTGAAGGAACTGAGAGAGGGTGTTCAAAGTTTTATGAGAAGTATCATAAATAACAAGATATATGGCACATATCATTGATTCAGGCCTGTAGTGTATTTAAGTGTTTATGTAAGCAATATTCAGAATTGAAGTGTGATCCTGTTTTGGTTTGTCCCTGGAAAAACTAAATAGGCCAGTTATTTACATACTATCATTATAGAATATATCTGTACTCGTCTTTACTCATCTTCCAAAAGGAGCCAGCCAGTTTATCTTAAGATGTGATGGTGGGTAAGAACTGGTTCCCTGAGTCCCACACCCCTCCCCCCACCTCTGTAAATAACAGTTTGTGCTTGGCTATTGACCCACACTTCCTATGTACCTCAAAAGAAAAAGGAAGTTACAGCTCTGTAGTTCAATGACAAGGAGTGTAGCTAGTTAGAAGACCCACCATTTTCCTGAGTGGATGGGCTTTTATTTTGGCAAACCTGTGTGTGATAGATTTTCTTCTCTCTCTCTTTTTTTTTTTATAGCTTTTGCTCAATAAACAGGATTCAGTTGAAGACATTTTAATTTATGTCAGTGTTACATACTTTACAATTTGGAAGAGTAGAGAATAGGATGAAGGTAGAAGGACTACAATAAGCTGAAATGTGCAAACGGTTTTACACTGCTAAGATCTTAAACATTTCCATGTATTAATTGGTAAACCAAAGTACCATGGAGGTTGTTCACTGCTGTCCAGTCATGAGTAGAACTAATATTTTACAACTTTGGCCAAAATTTCCTAGTTCTTCATAGTCCACTAAATGATTTTTTAAAATAGTAATGAGAATCCTTTGTTAAACTTGTATTGATTTGTAAAGATGGCCGACTTGTGAGATGCTGTAGGAAAGGAGGGAAGCCGCCAAGGTTCGCTTCCCATCTTGGGCAAGTAAGAAAATGTAAGGAGAAATACACTAACAAAGCTTGTGGCAAGTCTGATTGTTTTTTAATTCACCTAGTATGTCACTGCTTGATGGAAGAGAGAAAAACGATATGGCATTGAGTTATGATCTCATAGATTCAAATAATATATAGAGATAAATATTAAAGACTTTGAACACATTTGAAACTTGATGTTTAGCTATGGAACTGGTTCTATAGAAGTGATTGTTTTCGCTGGCTAGAATAGAGCTGCTTAATTCCGGCGAAGTGACGCATGGCCCTTTCACTGGACTCTGTTTTAGATCAGTGATTCAGAATCAGTGCTTCCCTCTCGCTTCATCTTTCTGTGATGATTTTAAGGGGTGTGACTCCTTGTTCCGCACAGTCCTGGCCCAGTAGCAGCACCAGTGCTGTCTCCTTACAACCTCACTGAGCTGTAGACTTGCACTTTCCCTGCCCTTGAAGCTGCTACTCTCCTCAGTGCAAGGATGGGTCAGTAGCCAGGGTGAATTAAAATATCCCTCAAAAATGATTTCCTCCAGTTCTTTGAATATATAGTTGTTCCCCTTTATAGTCAGTTCTTAAGTTAGCACATTTATTTTAGTGACTGATATGTTGCTTAGTTCTAATAGGGAAAAACGTTTTTTTTTTGAGGGTGCTCAGTCTGAGTGTGGAGGGAGAGGGTGGGGAGTTACATGGTGTCTTTCAGAGGTTTTTGATCTTATTTGTAGGTCATGAAGTCAGTTCAGCATGTTTAAAAAAAAAAGTAGAATAGAAAATAATCTTAGTCCACAGCACACAGTAAGGATAAATATTGCTGTGTGAAATTTGTCAGTAATATATCTACAGGTATGAATGTATTGGGTCATGATGTGAAGTTATAACTGTGAGTGATAATTCAAAGTTTGGAAGCCGCTGTTATAATGGAGTTTTAAACATATGGAAAAGAAATGATATTAAAATAAGAAGTAGCTGTTCCTAAATTATATGTACTTTCTGTGATTAAAAAGAAACTTTAATAACTAGGAGTTTTTTCTGAATTAGATTCTAAGCTGCTTCAACAGTCTTATTCATTCAACTTTGTAAACATTTCCACTCCTGTCCTCCTATCCTCAATATAGGGTTGACCCTTGAACAACTTGGATTTGAACTGCCCGGATCCACTTACGCACTTTTTGTTTGTTTATAAGAGTTGGCAGGAAAAGCGACAAGGCATTTATTTACAACAGCCTGCCCCAGGCTCCACAGGACTAAATCGAAGGTGACTATTGCAGAGGTCATGCCTGCTGTCCTCTGAGTACCCAGGAAAGCTTGCTCGCTATCAGCAGCCCCTGGGCTACAGGTCACCCCATGTACTGTTGGGGGGTGGTTGGGGTGACGTCCAGTGCTGGGGCCTGGTGGAAGGAGCCTGGACTGAAGAGGAGGAACATGTCCAGAAGGCAAGGAGGGCCCTGTGCATGGAGCCCCATACTCCTGGCTCTCGAATCTCCCCCTAACCCCCACCATGTCTTCTGGTGCCAGGTCCAGGGCTGTGCAGGGGTGGCCTGGGGCCTCGGCCCCTTACTGCTGGGCACAAACTACTCCCTTGGTGGCACCCTGGTCCTGTGGCCTCGCACAGCTGCCAAAAGCCGTGGGCCGGTGGTACGCCTCCAGGCAGATGGGCCAGCGGTACTACACCTCCAGTAATACTGCCCATGGCCCCCAACGCCGCCCCTAATGAGCAGAGGCCACCAGGCTGCCGGATGGCACCACCACTGGGAACCAGGGCCATCACTGCTGCCTCTGTCCGGCCCAGTCCACCTATGTTAAAAGGTGAAGGATGGTCAGTAATGGATCCTCCAGACTGAGCAGGCCCTTTAATACTGAAAAAACGAAGCAAGCCACTCCATACCATTAGGGATAGCATTTTATTCAGGGTAATTTGTTGCCAGGGCATTGGGCAGTTGGACAGAGGGATAACCCAGGACACTAGGCAGCTGTTTGCTGCCCCTATTCTCTACCCCTATTCAGACCTCAATCCCCAAGTTTTAGGGAGCAAGGGGCATGGTGGTGAGGTCACAGGGTGGTTATCTTAAAGTGGTGCCATCTGTGTGCCAGAGGGGAGAACAAGATGGAAGGCCAAAGATGGAGTCAGTGTTGTTAGCACTCCTACAGCCTTTAAGCAGATTTTTCTCAGTAAATATAGGTACAGTACTGTATTTTCCTTATGATTTTTAAAATAACTTTTTTCTAGCTTAGTCTCTTGTAGGAATACACTACTTCATACATATAACGTATGAAATATGTGTTGACTGCTTATGTTATTAGGAAGGCTTTCAGCCAACAGTAGGTTACTAATAGTTAAGTTTCACTGGAATGAAAAATTCTTCCTCTACCCTTAGAAGTCTTCCAGCTGGACTAAGAATTAAATTTACATGAGACAGTAATGAGAAAAAAAAAAAAGGAAGTTGTATATGTGCATAGAGAGCCAATAATGAAATTGAGATCTAAATAAATGACCAAAAGGGGTAGTTTTTATATTCTTTAGACAAAGAGACAATTTGTGAGGAATTGGCAGGATAAGGAAAATGGATGTTTGGGAGCTTTAATTAGTAAGGAATTCTAAGGGGGAATTTGGGCTGAGGTAATAAATTAGAAAAAAAGTAACAAGGTTTGTTTCTATAGCTTTGTCAGTTTTAAAGTTTCTATATCTGGTGATAAGGATGTCTTCTTAGTACAGGGAGGGTATCTTTCATATGGGAGTTTTATTTTATGTTTTGGGGAGGGGGCTCTGAGTGTCCTGACACTCACTGGCTGTTTCCCAAGTGGCTTAAATTCAAAATAATCAGTATGCCATTGTGACATATTTTAGACAGCCTGCCCTTGGCTCCTATAGGAGTCAAAAGTTATGCTCAATTTTTGGATTGAGCATGGTTGGGTGCCCTAACCCCTAAGTTGTTTAAGAGTCAACTATACAATTTGACCCTTTGATGACTATCAGTTAATATTTATATCTTAACAATGTCTCTTTGGAGTTCTATAATTGTAAAATACGCAAGCAGCAGCCGTTTAAAATTTCATTGTTTACAACTTGAGAAACTAGAAATACAGTACTGTTTCAGATATATTGGTATATAATGTCCTCTGGTTTTTAAAAATACATTTCTTTGAGAAACTAAAGTTTCTTGGGATGATTTCTTGAGTTATTGTTTTGGGGCAGAAGAATCCAGAGTACTGTTTTTCAAGATGCATTCCTGGAAAGCTCTTAGTTATAAAACACAGAATTCTGTAACCAGCAAAAATACCCTTCAGAATAATGGAGGTGAAATAAGACATTTCCAGACAGATGTCTAACATCTGCTAGGTCTTTGAATACGTAATACCACGTCATTACTGTTACCACTGCAGTTTTTTTCTCTTTTAGGCATGCTTTTCTATTCTGTGAACTGATTTTTATTCCCTAGAAATCTGATATTGACTCTCTGTAACTCCTTTTCCTGATCTCTTACAACATGTCTTTTTTTGTTTTTTTTAAAAATTGAGGTATAGTTGACACACAATGTTGCATTAGTTTCAGGTGTACAACACAGTGATTCAAGAAGTCTATACATTATGCTATGCTCACCACACATTTAGCTACCATCTGTCACTATACAGTGCTATTATAATACCATTGGCTATATTCCTATGCTGTACATTTTATCCTTATTTATTACTTACATATTTCATAACTGGAAGCCTGTATCTCCCACTCCCCTTCCCCATTTTGCCCATCCTCCTTCCCACCCTTTCCCCTTCGGCAACCATCAGTTTGTTCTCAGTATGGGTCAGTTTCTGCTTTTTGTTTGTTTTTCATTTGTCTTTTAGGTTCTACATAAAAGTGAAGTCATGTGGTCTTTCTCTGACTTATTTCACTTAGCATTATACCCTCTAGGTCCATCTGTATTATCAAGATCTCTCTCTCTCTCTTTTTTTTTTTTGGTGACTGGGTGATATTCCATTCCATTGTGTGTGTGTGTGTGTGTGTGTATAGCTCACATCTTCTTTATTCATCTACTGATGGACACTATATATATTGATGGACTATATATATTTACATATATATAGGCATATATATATATCATATCTTCTTTATCTGTTCATCTATTGATGGACACTTGGCTATTGTAAATAATGCTGCAGTAAACATAAGGGTGCATATATCTTTTCAGGTTAGTGTTTTCATTTTCTTTGGGTAAATACCCATTAGTGGAATTATATGGTAATTCTATTTTTAATTTTTTGAGGAACCTCCACGCTGGTTCCCACAGTGGCTGCACCAATTTACATTCCCACCAACAGTGCAGGAGTGGTCCTTTTTCTCCACATCCTCCCCCACACTTGTTATTTTTTGTCTTTTTGATTCTAGCCATTCTAGCAGGCAAAAGGTGGTATCTCATTATGATTTTGATTTACATTTCCCTGAGGATTAGTGATGTTGAACATCTTTTCATGTGTCTGTTGGCCATCTGTATGGAAAAATGTCTATTCAGGCCCTCTGCCCATTTTTAATTGGATTATTTGGGGGGCTTTTGGTGTTGAGTTGAATAAATTCTTCATGTATTTTGGGTATTAACCTCTTATTGAGTAAATCATTTGCAAATATCTTCTCCCATTCAGCAGGTTGCTTTTTCATTTTGTTGATGGTTTCCTTTGCTGTGCAAAAGCTTTTTATTTTGGTGTAGTCCCAATAGTTCATTTTTGCTTTTGTTTCCCTTGCCTGAGGAGACATATCTAGAAAAATGTTGCTAAGGATGATGTCAAAGATATTACTACCTACATTTTCTTCTAGGAGTTTTATGGTTTCATGACTCACTTATAGGTCTTGAATCTATTTGGAGTTTATTTTAGTGTACAGTGTCAGAAAGCGGTCCAGTTTCATTCTTTTGCAAGTAGCTGTCCAGGTTTCCCAGCACCATTTATTGAAGAGACTGTCTTTCCCCTATTACATGTTCTTTCCTCATTTGTCATAGATTAATTGACCATATAATCATGGCTTTATTTCTGGGCTCTCATTCTGTTCCATTGATCTATGTGTCTGTTTTTGTGCCAGTACCATACTGTTCTGATTACTATAGCTTTGTAGTATAGCTTGAAATCTGGGATTATGATACCTCTAGCTCTGTTCTTTCTCAAGATTACTTTGGCTCTTATAATACGTGTTAAGTGCTACTGCCAGAAACACATACAAAGTGCTTCAGTAACCTGTCAGAGCCCTCTACAACTCTAGAATGAGTCCTATTCTTTCTAGGATTGAGGCCCAACTAATTTTCCATTGTCAATAATCTCTAATTTCTTTGCACTATCTGCTTTTGTGCTCAGATGAACCTTGTAGACAGACGACCTTTCTCACTGTCTTCCATCTATGTTGCTCTTTTGATTGATCCAGAACTCTTGATGTTTTTCTTGATTCGATGCTTTTGATGTCTGGAAATGAGTACTGATTTTTAGCATCAGACCTTTTTTGAATCCCAGCTCTGGCCCTGACTAGGTGTTTGATCTTTGTAATCCCTGGAGAATTAACCTTAGGCCCTCTGAACCTATTTACCATTGGTGAAAATGGGAGGGGGAACTTCCATGGCAGGTGTGTGGTAAGAATCAACTGAGATGAGGTTCTAAATATGCCTCACATACTGTTAGCTTATCTCACCTTCCCTCCCTACCTGCTTAATTCAGTATTTGGTTCTAACTGTTCTGAGAAGTAAATAAGATTTGTAAAGGTTAGTTAAAATAATAGCATTTTAGAGAAAACTGAACGAGTCATAAGTGTAAGCAATCAAATGTAAACAGTGGATCCTACTGATTCGTGCAGGCTAATGATAGTTTGGTATCCTTAAAAAAAAAAAAAAAGGCACTGCCTGCCTTCTTTTCTTTATTCTTTCCTTTCTTCCTTCCTTTTCTTTTCTCTGTCTTTTTAAACATTCTATATGTTTAGTACTTAAAGGTGATGATGTTTGTGTCACTATATGCTGAGTTTACACCTTATCTTAACTTTCCTATACTCTCTTGAGGCCGTACCAGAATACATGGTCCCTGGAAGAATAAGGGACTTTTCCCTGTTAAGTGGCTTCATTACATTGGACACATCTAAAATGTAATGAAGATAATTTTATACTATTATCATGTATTATTCAGAAATATTCATCTTCACTTAACTTGCACACAAATGCACATATACACACAAACTCATCCTTCACCCCAAGCGCTTGTGAATTGGGTGGGATACTTTTCCATCCAGGGTAATATTTTGTTTCTTCTAAATTTATAATTGATGTGGGATTACAGAAGTATGATTTTCAATTTTTTCTGCCTTTCCTCCAGGCTTAGTACTATCAGGAATAAAAACTTGAAAAGATGCCTTAATTTATTGTTGAGCCATTATCAAGTAGAGATTTTGATAATGTATTTGAAAAAATTTCCTGTTTTACTTTTGATATCAGAAAAGCCCTGGGTAGGGGCGCCTGGGTGGCTTAGTCATTAAATGTTTGCCTTCGGCTCAGGTCATGATCCCGGGGTCCTGGGATTGAGCCTGGTATCGGGCTCCTTGCTCCACGGGAAGCCTGCTTCTGTTCCCTCTGCTTGTGTTCCCTCTCTCGCTGTGTCTCTCTCTGTCAAATAAATAAATAAAATCTTAAAAAAAAAAAAAAGAAAAGAAAAGCCTTGGGTATACACTTTCTCGTCTATAATATTTCTATCCCTAAATAAAATATGGAACATTTCTGCTTGGGAAATGTTTTGTAGAATGGGAGGGAGGCTCTTGAGATTTTATTCCTTTTCCATAAACATAGCTCATAAATGAAGCTCCTGATTCCTTTTTGGTCCTAGAAACCTAGTCACATAATTAATTTTGCATCTTTAGGTTAGTTAAATGGTAAAATATGATACCTGCTCTTTTGAACATATTGGTTGCTAGTAAGTATAATATCTAATATGACTTTAAATATTAACTATAAAATGTGAATACTTTGTTGTTATTTTCCATAATATGGCTTCTCTGTTAAGCGAAAGTACAGGGTTTAATTTTTTCACATCTACAATTGGCAACAGTAATTTCATGTTGATTAGTGTAATTTATGATTTTTTCAATGGTGCCCTTTGAGAAGTTCGAATTATAGTACTAATGATTAATGGGTAACAGATGATGTTATAAAATGTAAAAGGAAAATTGCTGCTCAGTTTTTTATTGGTGAAAACTTTGAGCTCTCTAAAAGGCAAGATTTTATACTCCTCCGATTTATTAACATGTCCTTTTTAAAAAATTGCTTGTTATTGGAGAAATAACTATATACATCCAGTAGCTTTTCTTTTCATAATGTATAATTTCAGTCACATTTCTGTTTTTCTGTCCTTCGCAAATTCTATTTTCCTTCACATTGATTTTCCTGCAAGGGTCTTTAAAAAAAAAAACTATTTACTAGGATTAGCTGCAGCTGAGGCTGTGGCCTCACAAGTCCAGAGAGGCTCTTCCTGTGTGTCAGTGTAGGAGATGGGTGTGTGCAGGGCAGCTCTGAAGTCACACATGGCCCTCCTAGCCCCTGTCACTGCTGTGAAGATTTAGGCAACAGAAATCCTAAGTGCTTTATGCACACTAAGGCTTTTAATCCCCGCCTCTTCCTTATGAGGAGAATTTATTACTCTTCCCATTTTACAGGTACAGAAACCAGGGCTCAGAGAGGTCGAGTATCTTATCCAAGGTCACAAAGCCCAGGTCTGTCGGACTCTAAAGCCCATGCTCTTCCCGTTCTGAAGTAGTCCCTGACTGACCCCAGAGAAGACCATCTGTGGTTTCCTGGGCCTTCCCTTCAAGCAGCGCAGTTCAGGGCCATGCCAGTTGCTGCCAGTGCAGGTGGCGACCCCAGCAGCTCAGGAGCAGACTCAGTTGGGCACAGGCATTGTCCCCCGCAGGCCTGCTTGTGCCAGGTGCAACCAGGGTGTGGTGCTTGATGGTTGTAGGGTCATCAGGAGGGCAGTGGCTCCTTCTGACCAGTACTGTTGAAGTGTATGAGGCCAAGGCACAGTTCTACTTAGTGGCATAAGCTTAATAAACTTACTCTTGAACTAAGGGATGGTTTTATTTAAGCACATGTGCCTGGAAAACATTGTTAGTTTCTCATGTTCCATGTATGGCTCGGCCTTCCCTTAAGCAGTGACCAAGAGAGGTGTGCTGTGATTTGATTTTCCAAAGGCTTGGTTGCCCTTCAAGTAGCATTTCACCTGGAATTTCAACACTAGAGTGAAATTTCCTTAAAATCACCTATTTTATCTTACAAATTGTGTGAAATTATATATGAATTTTACATTCTATTCAGTAATATATATATACATTTGTTATAATGCAAAAAATGTTTACTTACCATAGAGTAAGACTGATAGTCTAGGAAGACTCTTATCAGTACCTAAAAATGATTGAATAACACTCTGTCTACCTATTTATACCTCAAAATGAATGGACCCAGAACTTACATGCTTCACAAAAATTAACTCAAAATGGATCATAGACCTAAATGTAAAATGCAAAACCGTAAAACCCACTATAAGCACAGAGCAAGCACAGTGGTTAGTAACTTCGTCTAGGGTTGGGTCTTGTATGAAAAGAATTGTTAAGAGAATGACCGAAGTGACATATCAAGGAATCTAAGATGGGTAAAGAAGGAAGTGAGGGAAAGAGGCCAGTAGATTGGGAATGTGTGAAAGGACCATTCAGCTGGAAAGAGGGAGAAGTTGGACAAACTAACTGCCAGGACAGGAGGATGTGGGCAGGGGACAGAATGCTTGAAGCACTGGATTTGGTGGTGGAACACTTTCAGGTGATAACAAGGGCTCACATGTGGCTCACTCATCTGTATTAATTCTGTCCTTTCTTCCAGCATTATCTGCAAGTTCAGTCATTATCATGTTTATAACCAGTATACGTATGGTTTTTAAATTTTACCCCTTTTACAAAAGATCATTATTATTTGTTAGTTTTCGCCTATTAAAAAAAAAAAGGAATTGAAAGAAGGAAAAATGTTTTCAAAATGAATGGAAGAAACTTACCTACTTAATTAGCATGTGCATGGTATAATCTGACTATTTTTAAAAAATGACTGCACTGGGGAATGACTCATACCGGAATGCATTTGAATAGATGCAATTTTCATATGCTACACTTTAAAATGACATTTTCCTTTTTTAGGTGTAACAAAATAAGTTTGCAAAAACAATCTGAGGTTTTTCTACATTTGAAAAAGCATACCATCAAAGGGAAATTAAAAATAAAAATTGAAAAGCACTGTATAGCATATTCTGATGAATAGTCAGGTAAACAGTGTGGATTTTAAACAGAATGGATTTTAAGTAAAAAATTAAGTGACTTATCTTAACTGAGTCAACTGTGACGTAGTAGAAGAACAATAAATTCAGAGCCAGGAGTTCTAAATTCCTAGAAATTGCTCCATTGGCTGCTAGATTATAAGGACCATGAAGACAAGGGTGATGTTTGTTTCTAATCACTGTCGTCTTATCTTGACGTATCTGAGTACCTGGCATAGTACGTAGACCATGGGCAAGTGCTCAATTTGTTGAAGAAATGAATTGATGGATGGGAATCAGATAATGTACAAAGTCTGATGGCCTTGCAGATAATGTACAAAGTCTGATGGCCGGGCACCTGGGTGGCTCAGTCGTTAAGCGTCTGCCTTCGGCTCAGGTCATGGTCCCAGGGTCCTGGGATCGAGCCCCGCATCGGGCTCCCTGCTCTGCGGGGAGCCTGCTTCTCCCTCTCCCACTCCGCCTGCTTGTGTTCCCTCTCTTGCTGTATCTCTCTCTGTTAAATAAATAAATAAATAAAATCTTTTTTAAAAAAAAAAGTCTGATGGCCTTGCCTTATGCTTTTCAGTGGGCAAATAGTGAGGCCTATACTGAAACTTGAGATACTTCCTTCACATTCACGTTATACCCTTTGCTTGCTTGTTTTGTTTTTGTTTCTTTGTCTTCATATTCTGATTTTATAGTATGGTTAATAGAAGAGAACTCCAAAGGTTCTAGATGATACATGATATGAAGAAGGGTCTACTGACAAATAATATCTTTGTTGGGTGTTTAGGTAGTTAAACTTTTACATAGTTAAAGAGAAAAAAAAAAAACAGCTTCAGTTTTTCAGTATAATTTAAAATTAAACTATAAAGAAAACTACAAATTAGAAAATTTAATCCCTCTTGACATTAAACAATAACAAAAAATACAAGCATCAAACAGGGTAAAACAGTTCAGAAAGGTGCAAACTGAAAAGTAGCCTCCCCAATCCGCCTCCCCACCCCCTAACACTCCACACACTCCCCAGCGGCAGCTACTTCTGACATATTCTTGAGTGTCCTTCTGGAAAATTATTCCCTACCTATACAGGATTTTAAATTGAGTATTAAAGATTTGGGTCATCATCATCCAAGTTCCTTGGCAATGAAAATGCTTATTATGTTGTTCAATGCTGACCTTTTGCAGTAGGAACAGAACCACTTTTTGGTCGGATTAATACTCTGAGTACAGTTTCCCCACTGTGCATCAAATTTAGCAGTTGTTTACATAATCATCAGCATGTTGTTTCTTACTATTTGCCATCTTGCAAACCACTGTGCTTCCTGCTACTTAACCTCTATATGGCTATTCACTCCTTCTACCCCTTCCCCGCCCCCAGTGCAGCATATGAAAGCTTCTCTTCCATGTTATTGGCTTTCTTCTTTGCTTTGTGGCTATAGTATGTGTAGGGGAGGGAAAAGTTTTCCTTGACCCTCTGAGGGTCCCTGGCTGTGTCTGAAAACTGACAAAGATTAATAGGAGCAAAGCATACCAATTTATTGAAGTTTAATGTGACATGGGAGCCTTCATAAAGAAATGGGGACCTTGAGAAACAGACCTGAGTATTTTTAGCTAGGTTTAATGAAGAGTGGACAGTCATGGAGGAATGTGACAGACTAGGGAGTATGAGGTAAGTGTGGTAAACTGGAGGAAACTTAGCAAGGCCTGTTTGTTGGGATTTTTTCCCTGTGTTCCTTTGTCCTGAGAGATAAGGATGCTTCTTTCTTCTGGGAAGGTATCTTTCACACGAGGGTTTTATGACCTGTTTCAGAGAAGAAGAGGCTTGGGAAAAGGTCAAAGTGACCTTCCTGCTTATGCTGTTTTCTCCAACTCCTTCAGCTTAAAATATTCAATATACATAGGTGCCAGATTTTGGGAGTAGTGTGCCCTGAACCTCATCGTGTAGATAGCTGCTTACAATATTAAAAAAAAAAAAAAAGGACATGTCCAAAAAAAAAGAAAGAGTAGATGGCACATTAGTGATTAGTTAACAAAGTGTGCTTGAGTGTGAGGGATCCTCTTTCTTACTGTGTATAAATTATATTCCAAATGTTCAGAGGAAGGAAAATGATTTGGCTACTTTAAGAAAAAGTCTCTTTGTGCTCTAGTTTGATCTTTGAATGCTCTGCATAAGCCTCCGTCTGATGGAAGTGGAGACCTTCACTGCCCCTGTGACCATGTCAGTGACGTTCTCGTCAGATCTGCGGCCAGGAAATGGATGTGTCCTTTCGTGCTGCTTCAGTGTTAGTTTCTCCCTCTTGAGTCAGCCCTGGAAGTGTGGTCTTATGGAGATAGCTGAGTCACAGCAAGTGTAGCTTCCTGACTTTATGGAAGTCATAGATATTCACTGGGCCTCAGTTTCTGTATCCATAAAATGAAGGGTTCAAACAAAATGATTTTCAGTTTTGACATCATTACCATTTTAATGAATCTCATTAATTTAATGAATCACATTCTTTGCTAGGCTTTGCTCGATTTAGCTGAAAAGTAAAATTTTTTTTTAAATTTCAAAGGTGACTTTGGTTTAGGAGGGGTACTGGTGTGGGTGTGTGTGTATCAGGCAGCGAGGTGAAAGGACAGCCTGAATGGGACATTCAGAGGCACAGTGTTGTTGCCAAGTCAAGAGGTACCATCGCTCTACCTCTAGACATCTTTTGACTCTAGGAAGGAACCAGAAGAAGGAATCTTCTACTGCAAAGATAAATCAGAAAGTTAAGTTTAAATCACATTTGAATACAATTTGTACCTCGCATAGTTGGCCTTTTCTCAGGAAACAGTACTTGCTTGAGAGTTAGTTTCTTCATCTAAATAGAAATTCTGTTACTATTTTAATGTAGTTTTAAACAATCTTGTTGAGATAAATCACAGTTATAAATGAAGGAATGGGTTAATTTTTTAAGAGAGCATGAAGGATTTTTCTTCCTTGTATGTAGATGCTGTTGTGAAACTCTAGGTTAGAATCCAAGAGGTCCGATCGAAGAGCTTAGGCATTTTTTGAAATCTTGTGGACACAGTTTCTGTCTCTTTTTATGAGTGATGCTTATTTATCAGAGATTTAGCTAAGTGCCATGTAGTGTTGCAAATTCTTCCTTCAACATCTAAGTAGGTGGTTGTTCTGAGGGAATTTTTAAAGGTAACACAATTCTTTATTCCTTTCCCATTAAAGTGTAACCTTATCTGTTGACTTTTTTTCCCCTTTACCTTACAAAAGAATTGCTTTTATTATTTTTCTTTAGAGCTCATGACTACATTAGAATAACTAATGCTCACAGTGAAAACTGATTTTATTTATTTATTTTTTATTTATTTTTTTTTTTTAAAAGATTTTATTTATTTATTTGAGAGAGAGAGAATGAGAGACAGAGAGCATGAGAGGGAGGAGGGTCAGAGGGAGAAGCAGACTCCCTGCCGAGCAGGGAGCCCGATGCGGGACTCGATCCAGGGAGTCCAGGATCATGACCTGAGCCGAAGGCAGTCACTTAACCAACTGAGCCACCCAGGCGCCCCTTAGTGAAAACTGATTTTAAAGCGGCAACTTATGGGCAACATAGGATATAATTTCTTTAATTTCCTAGATAACATCTGCTTTATAACATTTTTTTGGTATTTTACACACTGGTGGTATCTTAGAAGGACACACTTCACTGACTTGATATTTTAGGATTTTGGAATTGGGATGTAATTGAAAAACAGTATTTGTTAAATATGGTTGATGTCACAGGGAGTACGATGATTCTTTTATTGCATTTCATAATAACCCATTTCTCTTCTAGATGGTTGTTATAGGCCACAAAACTTGACCCTGTTTAGAATTATTTAGTTTTACATGAGAGAATAGTTAAATAACTCAGTTCATCATTGGATCAGACCCATTGAATGGATACTTTCTTTAATAGTGACTTTTGCATCATTTTTTCATAGGCAGTGCTATTTAATGGGACAAAACATCTGAAGGACTGAAGTTTGAGTTCTGACTTATTTCTTGGCTGTGTAACCTTGGACCAGTGTTCAAATTTTTTGAGCTTTACTGTCCTTGTCCATGAAATAGGGATACTACCTACATTGTCTGTTGTGAGAATGAAATGAGATCATGTCAAGAGCCTGTCACTTAGTTGGTACTCTAAAAATTAATGACAACCATTAATCATGATGATAACAATAATTTTTAGAGTTTGAATGTCACTGATTTGTTAAACATTCTGATACATGCTTTCCCATTGTCTGAGGAGTAGGAGAGGGAGAAGATTCGTTCTAACAGAATAGACAGTGAAAAACTGAACAGAACATCCCTGATTTGCTTATCTACTATTTTAAGAGATTCTTGTTCACTAATATTCATTGGAATTTGAGAACAGGTTGAGCAACTGATGTAGGAGATATTTTCTTTGCTTCACATAATTTGAAGAACACTGTCTACTTTTTACACCCTTTATATTTTTTTGACATGCATCCCAATTCTACATATTTTATATCTCATAAGACACTATTATTATATTGCATGCATATTATTTATTTAGATTTACCCAGATACCCACTGTTTTTCAACCCTGTCTTTAACTCCTTGTATTATCTGGTATCATTTTCCTTTTTTCTTTGGAACTGCCTTTAGAATTTCTTTATGCAGGTACCCTGGTAATACATTTTCTCTTTTTGCTTATCTAGAAATGTCTTTATTTCACCTTTATCTTTTGGAGGGAATTTTTTTGCTAGTTAGAGAATGCTATGTTAGAGTTATTTTTAGTTCTTAAATTTCCACTTAAAAAAAATAGATGCTGGCTCTCTGGTGAAATTCTTCATCTTGATATATTTTTTTATACCATGTTTGTTATTTTGAAGCCTTTGCCAGATAATAAGTAGGCTATTCGTGGATCTCTTTTTATTGTCTGTTTTTTCTTTTGGTTTTCTTTCTTGGTATATCTGGTAGTCTTATTACTGAAGTTGAGTTTCTGGAGAGTCAGGGAGCTAAAATGGGGGAATGTCACCTCAGTATGGTCAAGGACTAAGGGTTGAGTGAACAGAAAACTTGAAAACTTTGTAAGGGTCAGTTTACCCTTCGGTTTACCCGTGCTCCTAGAGTGTAATGCTCCAGGAATTACAACAAAAAGGTTAGAGCAGATACCAGAGATCTCCTCTTTAGTGGGTTTGGACTCTCATTTTTCTCTCTCCATGCTGTGAGGCTACTGAAATTTCCACAGAACAAGCACAGGTTTGAACTCACTTTTCTATAATGTCCTTCTCTCCAGGATCTTTGTCCCTCAAACCTTGGCTGCTTTGGCAGCCCCAGAGTCCAGTTTTTGTCTTCATATCTCTGTGAAATTGGCAAAAGCTCCATGACCTCCTCTGCCTCTTGGCAGCTTCTTAAGGTTCTCAGTCTCTTGTCCAGGTTGACTTAAGACTCAACGCATGTACTCAGGTAAAAGCAGCACAAAGAAGATTGGGCTACCTCAGGAAGCTTCCTGCCTTACTAGATCTGGGATCATCAAACCCTGGCTGCCCTAGAGGCTCTCCAGGGTCTCAGACAGACTTTTTTTTTCATATCCCAGTTTTCTAATTGTTCTTGCCTTGGTTTGCTGTAAGCTACTTTGTCAGCCAGAAACCGTAGTTCCTCCATTTATTTTCTTTTCTGTATTGTGTATTGTGCAAAATCCTATTACCTGTCTCAGAATTAAGGAGTGTGATTGGTTAGTTTTGTGGTTAGGCTACCTGGATGAATGGAAGTGCCAAGTTTCATTGGTTTTTCATTTACCTCACTATCATACCCTTTTACCTTCAGTTAGATATGTGGTCATTTCTTCCATTTTATAGTTTTATTTATTTCAGCGAAGGCAATATTTCAATGATGTCTTTAAGTGAATGAATATTTTAATATAGACAGTAAAAATTTTAATAAGCTAATATTTCCAATTTTATATTAAAAGTGGACTATAATACTCAAATGCATGGTAAAGCCTAAACCTTAAAAAGCTGTATTTGTAAGGACGTGAAAAAAAAATGTGTGAAGAAAGGCCTTCACAAATGTTGTAGTATGTTTCTTAGTTCACCTTTATTTTCTCTTGACTAATAAGCATTATTTAAATGTGTATTTTTGGATGATTGTGGGAAAAATAAAATAGTGTCTTAAAACTATCTACAGTACAGTTTATGAGTATAATCATAAACATAACTAGACATACAACTTCTACCATAAGAATTTATAAGCGAATTATTGACATAAAAGGATCCTATCCATATACCCTAACTAAAGAATCAGGTGTTAAATTTAGAATTGGGAACAAAACTCCTCTAAATTCCTTTCTTCCTTATATGTCCTATATGTCCTCCTTTGCTTATTGTAACGAAGGACCTTTGGGGCCAAGATATTTTTAACAACATATATGATTGGAAGTCCTGCTGAATAATCAAGGAAAGAAGATCAATCTTTGACTTATTTTTTTCATTTTATCCTGTGCAATAGGCATCATAAAAATGCACCTTACAGACCTCCAGCTAGAAGGGGCTTCAGTAACCAAGGGCCCCAGCTACTGTGCTCTGAAATCCTCTGCTGCTTTTGCACTTAAGACATGTTTCCCTGGGGTGCCTGGGTGCCTCAGTCAGTTAAGCGTCTGCCTTCGGCTCAGGTCATGATCCCAGGATCCTGGGATCGAGCACCACGTCGGATCCCTGCTCAGTGGGGAGTCTGCTTCCTCTCCCTCTGCCTCTCCTCCTTGCTCATACTCTCTCTCTCGCTCAAATAAATAAATAAAATTAAAAAAAAAAAAAAAGATATGCTTCCCAAGGGCTGCTTCTAGCCGGCGCCTGAGAGGAGCAGGGAGACTAAAGCAGGCTGGTCCCCGGAAATCAAGGAACTCTTGAAGGCTCACTGGCTCTAGTACTGCCTGCTGGTCTTGCTGATCCTTCCTTAGATTATACAGCGATTCAGGATTATGGCTTTCTTCTCTCTCTCTCACTCTCCTTCCTTCGGGTCTGATTTGTCTTATTGTCTGAATCTCTTCCCATTTTCTCTTATAGGAGTTTCCCTTACAGGAATAGAATTCTTTCAAGTTTAATCCTGTCGTGGTGTCTGCTTCTTGGAGGACCTAGACTAACACATTCTGCAATTTCTATAAAAACATACTATCATGTGAAATTACTAAGGAGAAAAAAGATGTTTACTATCACTTTAATGATGACGGTATTCTAATACTGCTGGATTCTTAAGTTTAGGAAAGTTAAAACTTTAATTGAGAGCTAGCCTCTCAGTTTTTTTCTCATAACAGTTTATTGTCTGTTTATATCTAAATTTGCTTTCAGAAGGCTGAATTATTACAGTAGACAGATCAGGAGCTCATGTTCTAAAAAATTGTTAATTTACTCAGGATGATTGGATGGTTATAAAGTATTAAGCAGTTTATAAGTCATCTTTGAGCTAACTAAGGATATTTAATCAGAAAGTAGAAAGAAATATTTGAGGATATGTTGATAAGTAATATATTGTTGAAAGCAGCATAATAAATAGTAACAGATTTATTTGTTACAAATATTTGGTAAGTCTTGCTTTCAATTTATATGATTTATACAAGAATGCTTATATTTTATATGTTAATGTTAAAATTCTTCTTTCTTTGCAGAATCATGGTGAAAGATTCGTTTTCATTGCAGAGTGGTATGATCCAAATGCTTCACTTTTTCGACGTTATGAACTTTTATTTTACCCAGGGGATGGATCTGTTGAAATGGTAAATGAGCCTTTTTTTTTTCCTTAAAAGTTAGCAAAGGGAGTGAAGATGGGAATAGGGAGAAGAGTAGGATTGCCTTCTATATAGTTGCTCTTGAAAATACATTATATACATATGTATGTTTTTTCTTTTTTTTAATGGGAATTCTTTTTTTGGTATTATAATTCCAGTACAAGAAGATAACTTTGTGCCTTTATCTTTAATGTCAAATAGTAATTAATATTTTTTGGTTGGAAAACTGAAGTGGGATTATTCATGTTTTAGATTAAGCAATAGTCAATAAGTGAATGTTATAGATAAAGATTATCATGGTCCTAAATATGTCACCATTATTGAAAGCTGTTATCTCTACAACAAGTCAAATTGAAGACAATCAGGTTAAGAGAGTCCCACTTATTTTTTTTTTGTCTCTTTATTGGCAACCATTTTACAGGTAGATCTCTTTGGTATTGGCACTCTGTGTAGGCAAGAAAGCAGAAATTTGGAATTTTTCTGGGATTTCATAAGCACTAATTTGCTGAAATGATTTAGCAATAAATCTTTTTATTCCTGGTTTTTAAAGTATTAAATTTGTAATAAGTTTTTGTGTTATTACTAGATTGGACTAGGAAATACAGAAGTTATAAAAGAAATTATGATTTGTATTTGTAACAAAAATGAAACAATGTAAGCTATGTTTAATAAAGCAGAATTAAGAATCATTTCTAATTTATAGTATGATTAACATTGTCTATTGATAATTATATGTCTTATTGTGTTGTTGGTTTTGGTTCCAGCATGATGTAAAAAATCACCGCACCTTTTTAAAGCGAACCAAATATGATGATCTTCACTTGGAAGATTTATTTATAGGCAACAAAGTAAATGTCTTTTCTCGACAACTGGTGCTAGTTGACTATGGGGATCAATATACAGCTCGCCAACTGGGCAGTAGAAAAGAAAAGTAAGAAAAGCTTTTCTTCATTCTTAAAACATTGTATATGTCTTCGTACAAAATTCTAATTTCTTGTTTCTATCTTGTGTTTTTTACAGCATAGATACTTTTCCAATTCAGTGACCCAATTCAGGGTTATGACATTTTTAGGATTTTGAGGAGTAGATTCAGCGACTTGCTCTTCACTCAGATAACAAAGCGATGCCTATAGTCTTAAGCAATGATTATTTTTTGGAGGAAAAAATGCAAACTTTTTATATGCCCTCATCTTTCTTCATAACATGCATTTAACTGGGAACTGAAAATGTTGGAACATAAATAGTATTGGTGTATAGAATAAACCTGGCTTATGGGGAAAAAATAGTGAGTACCATAGCAGGGAAGGCCCTGTGAAGGTATTTGAGCTGGATCCTGAAAGATAAATTGGATTTTTACCCAGTTAGATCAAGAGCAGGGAATGCTGGTCACAGGAATACGTATAAGCAGAGGTTCAAAGGCAGAAAGTTGTATGTCGTGTACTGGGAAGAGCCCATTTTTCTGTTTGACTGGCTTGGTGGTTAAAATTTTTTTAAAACTGGGCGCCTGGGTGGCTCAGTTGGTTAAGCGACTGCCTTCGGCTCAGGTCATGATCCTGGAGTCCCAGGATCGAGTCCCGCATCGGGCTCCCTGCTCAGCGGGGAGTCTGCTTCTCCCTCTGACCCTCCCCCCTCTCATGCTCTCTCTCTCTCTCATTCTCTCTCTCAAATAAATAAATAAAATAAAATCTTTAAAAAAAAAAATCCTCTCACCTTTAAAAAAAAATTTTTTTAAAACTTTGATTAGTAAAATAGTCTGAATTAGGATGGTAGCAGTAGGTCTGAAGAGGAAGAAATGTGCAAGATTAGCAGAAGCAGAGGGATAGTAGTAATGGTAAGCACTCAGTGATGGCTAGCTATTATTATATCAGGCATGGTATTAAAATGATCTGTATGGGTTATCTGAGTCCTGTGACAACCTAATAAAAAACAAAACAAAACAAAAAAAGGTACTATTATGATTAGCTTCACTAATCACTCCACTAAGTAGATGGGGAAGTTGAGGCTTGGAGGAGATGTTAAGTAGCTTGCTGACAGGCAAGAGGAGGGGCAAGATAAAGCCCCCAGTACAGTGTAATTTAAGAATGGGTGGATTTAATCATAGGAGAATGGAGAGGACCTGGAAAATGGTTGCCCTCTTTCTGCCTCAATCCATTTGCATGTCTTCTGGCACCTAGCACATCTCCTTACACGTTACAGGTACCTTATCTGTGTTAGCTGAATGGATCAATGGATAGCAATTTAGAACTCATTATTTACTCTTGCCTTTTTAAAAAATTTCCTCCCTGTTTACAAATGATGACCTTTGATCTAGTTGACAAAGATGTTTTTGTGTAGATTGTTTGTAATGAATGTTGTCTATTCCTGAGCTTTATACACAGACATAATATGTGTGATGAATATTGACTGATCAAGTGAAGAAAGAATGAGTACTACAAAAACAACAACAAAAAAGTAACATAATTATGATACACAGAAACTTACCTGTCTTGTTCACCTAAAGACCATTATTGTGATGCCTCAAACAGTAAATTATTCACAGGGAATGCCCCACAAAAATGTGTTGAATGAATGAAGGAAGGAAGGAAGGAAGGAATTTACATCACTGGAAATAGTTATGTCTGGAAGAAGTGCTGGTGGCTGGCCTCTCCAGCTTCTCCTTTCCTCCCGCGGCATGCGTCTCCTCCTCCGATACCCAGAAGCTGCAGCATGCGGCCTTCCAAGCGGCCCTGTCTCTTTAGTCTTCTCCCCATATTGTTTGTCAGAGCTGCATTTGTCATCCTGACTTTACCTCAGTTCCAATTTAGAAGAGAGACAAAAAATGTTGGAGATGCAGCTGAAAATCAGGCTATACTGAAAACAATGACTTTTTTACTAATATTTTTCTTCACAATGTCAGTTTTCAGTATTACTAAGGTGGCATTTTAATTTTCAATCTCTACATTTATGAGTTTGCAACCTTCTGAGGCTAGAATGGCTGTATTTGAATTGAAATTTTACTTCTTTTGTCATCTTTGTTGGCTTCGGTTTCAGTGGCTTATATATTGTATTGTCTTGGGAGATTCCTTGCATTGTGGAATGATTATTGTATAATTAAAAGTAGGGACCACTGGTAGAAGGTAAGCCTATCTATATAAAAAGCTCCAAATACCTTTTAATTTGATAGGGAAAAAAAATCTGTCCAACTGTCTTTTGAGGTCTACCACCAAAATAACTAGCCAATTATATAATATCCAAGTAACTCCCAATAGTAATATTCTTTCTGTGACTTCTTTACAAGCCTCTTGTAGCCCTTTTTACAAGTCCTTTATAATTCTCAAGGTGGTTTGTGCTCATTGTGGATATTAGTACACAGGTGGTGATGGATCAGAGGGGTGATGAATGTCTCGTGTAAAAAGACCACTCCCAGAATAACTCTGAAATGGGGAAAAAAATTTGAATGTTAGATAAATAGGAATCTCTCATTGTTATGGGGTCTAATGGTGAAAGTCTATGAAATTAAGGAAACATCTACCATAATTCCTTTATTTGCAAGTAATAAATATTTATAGTTTTAAATTTTTTGAGCACATGCTGTATGCGGAGTGCTGTGATAGGCACTTTCCATATGAGTCTCAGTTCAAGACTACTTTAAGTTTTCATTTAAACTAGCGTAAGTAAATGAATTAGGGAGACAGGGTTAATAGGATGACTCAATCAAAATAAAACAATAATGCCTGTAGCAATTATGATTTGTAAATATATATATATAAATTCTACTTATTTATTTTTTGGGCTGGGGGTGGCGGGGCAGAGGCAGAAGGAGAGAGAGAATCTCAAACAGACTTCACGCTGAGTGTGGAGCCTGACCTCACGAGCCTGAGATCACGACCTGAGCTGAAATCAAGAGTCGGATGCTTAACCGAATGAACCACCCAGGCGCCCCAATATATTAATTCTATTTGTCTAAAGTGAATGTCATTGATTCTATTTTATAGAGCAATTAAGTAACTTGGCCATAGTCACAGAGCTAGAAAGTCAAGAGAACCAGTAAACTTTGTTGCATTTGACTCAAACTCATTCTTTATTAAGCCTCTAATTAATATGTTGGTAAATATTGTTGAATGGGACTGATTTCAAAAGAGGAGGAACCAAAGAATGTGAAGACATTTTAAATATTTGGGCTTTATAGATATAATTAATGAACACATGTGCAGTATTATATTTTTACTGACTTAAACTGTTCCACCATTTTCTCGTTTTTTTTCCCCCACCATTTTCTCTTTTGATTCTTTCTTAACTGCATGTGGGCTAGTAAATCCAGCAACCATTTGGCTGATTTAAATAAACTTCAGAATTCACGTTTAAAAAATGTAGTTTCATTTAAATGACCAAAAAAGTAGGTATATGGGGAAATACATGTATGTCTATCATGATCCTATAGAAATAACCTGTATGTAATAATTATAACTTAGTCTTGTTCTCAGTGTGTATCAAGGATAATTTATGAACTCAAGACATCCCTGTTATATTCCTCATATTCAACTCCTTTCTTTATACCAGAAAGAAATAGTAGGAGGAAAAAGTAAAATCGATCTCTTTGGTGCCCATCAGCTCATTTTGAGGCAGTTATGCAGAAAATTCAGTATAACTCAGTTCAGCTCTCAAACCAGCCTTGGCTTTCCAGTTCCCTTAGATTACATTACAGACATAGGACATTTGACTCACATTTCTACTTCTTTTTTTAAATCTCTTTTTTGAGTTAAAATTGACATTAAAAAGCTGTAGCTATTTAATGCATACAGCTTAATGACTTTGGAGATAAGTCTACACCATAAAGCCATCACCACAATGAAGAATATAAGTCTGTCTATTACCTCCAAAAATTTTCTCCTGTTCTCTTTATTATTTTTTTTATATTGATTTGTTTTCTTTTTGTGGTAAAAGCACTTAACATACAATTTACTCTTTTAGCTAATTTTAAATCTATTTTTTCTTTTTAAAGCTCCTCAAATCAGGGACACCTGGGTAGCTCAGTCGGTTAAGCAGCTGCCTTCGGTTCAGGTCATGATCCCAGGGTCCTGGGATCAAGTCCCACATCGGGCTCCCTGCTCAGTGCGGGGCCTACTTCTCCCTCTGCCTACCGTTGTGTATTTCTTCAATTGTTTTTGTGAACCTAATGGCTCATTTTTATTGTTCTATATAATCAGTTAACAATTCGACTTCACCACTTTTGGCCTTTTAGTAGTAGTATTTTTTACCTCAGACATTCTGTTTGGGATTATTATACTTTTGCTTAACTTAGAATTTCCCTTAGAGTGTGTTCACTGATGGAGAACTCTTTCAGCTGAAAATGTCCTGATTTCACTTATATTCTTGAAACTGCCCTCTTCTCTATGTCATATGTTTTTGTTGTTTCTCTATGCTTTATTCTGAGTTTGTTCAAAATTCTTTCATCAGTTGCATCTAATCTTCTGTCAAACCATTTGGTTCTTATTTTCATTTTTGTATTTTTATCACTAGTGATTCTAATAGATTCTTTTTCAAATCTAACTATCCATTGTTGATAGCTTAGACTTTCCTGTTGCCTGATGCTATTTGCAGCTTGCCTTTCAGTCCTTCCTTTAGCCATAGTTTGCATGGTCATTTTACAGTCTATGTCTGACAGTTCTAGTAGCTGAACTATTTGTGGGTCTCTCTGTTTTGTGCTGTGTCTTCTGGTTCTCCCTCATGTTGGTCTTTTTTATTTGT
This sequence comes from Neomonachus schauinslandi, assembly GCF_002201575.2. Taxonomy (NCBI): domain Eukaryota; kingdom Metazoa; phylum Chordata; class Mammalia; order Carnivora; family Phocidae; genus Neomonachus; species Neomonachus schauinslandi. The sequence continues at coordinate 56,711,685 of NC_058408.1, forward strand.
GTGTGTGTGGTTATCTTTGTGTGGTGATGATTGTCATGTGTCTGGATGTATGTGGATGTGTATATGTGTGTGATATGTGTGTGTTGCGCATTTATATATGAATTATTTGAGATACAGGATGAAATCACCTTCTAGGGTGGAATTGTGTTTGCTTCTGAGTGTTGCCTGGAGGCATTAGCAGTCTGGATGATCTGTACCTGAGTGTAAAATAGGAAGTTCCCAGACTACCTAAGTGATGTGACCTTGTGCTGCCAGACCATGCAAGGCCTGGTTCTTTCTGATTCACCCTTAGGGTATAGCCTTTGGTCCCAAGTTATTATAGGGAGAATCCTCTCTTGGGTTCTCTTTCCCTTTCCCGGTGAGGTGGTACAGATTAAAGTTCAGATTAGCCAGACAAAAACAATGCTGGTCGGTGCAACTTTCGTTCTCATTTTTCTGGGTCTCCATTTTTCTTTCACATTTGTACTCATAATTGTTTAGCATCTAGTCAATTTATTTTTGCTTTAAAAATATTTTAAAACTATCTTAGCCACCGTTTTTAGTTTTCAGTGGAAGGGTTGCTCTGAATAACTTTGCCATTGTTGCCAGTCGGGAAAGCTCTGGCTCAGTGAGGTTTCCTCCAAACCACAGGTGCCTCATCTGAGGCTATTTTCCTAATTTCCTTGGGGCAAACACAGTCTTCACGCTTGTAAAGAAAACGTAAAAGAAACCACAAATTTGGCTTTGTGTAGATGTTTTAGAATGGGTTTTTATATGCTTAAGGCCAATATGCATAACTTTTGAAATATTTACTTGAATTAATATAGATTGAAGTTTTACAAATCTATTCCTTTAGGTGGATAGCATTCAGAGAGTCTATAGCACTGCGCTGTCTAGGATGTTTGTTATACAGTGTCTTTATCCTGGACGTATTTGCTGCAATTTTTGCCCTCAGCCTGTTGGTGTATGGAGAACATATTTTTTTGCATAGCCCTGTGAAAACTGTTATTTTGCAGAATTCTGTGTTCTGAGTTTGGCAAAGGCTGGCCAAACTATTTTCTCACTCTCCATGGCTAAGAAGTTGTACTGTAAAAGAACCGTTTTATATATATATATATATATATATATATATATATATATATATATATAT
>NC_058408.1:56712823-56738022 GCF_002201575.2 Neomonachus schauinslandi
TATATATATATATATATATATATATATATATATATATATATATATATTTCTTTTGAGAGAGCATCTCCTGCTGCATCCTACAGTGCATGCTTAATGTATGGTGAGAGGGTTACTATGTGGTAGATCCTCACCGCGGTGGCTCCCAGTGAGTCACATCTCCTGGGATCCATGTCCTTGGCCGGTCCCTTCTCACGTTGACTCTGGACTTGACCATGTGACTTGCATTGGCCAAAGGGACATCAGCAAATGTGTCTCAAGGGAATGCTTGAGAAGTGTGTGCACACTGAACTCTATGTGGCTGCCTATGAAGAAGGCTGGCGTGACCTCCTAAGGATGTGAGCCCGCAAGGAAAAAGAAGCCTAGCTGTCCCAGCTGACCTGCTAGCCACACCTAGCTGTGTGAGTGATCCCTGGTGAAACCACTCCCACTACAGAATCTTAAGAAATTTCTGTTTTAAGCCACAACATTTTGGGGTGGTTTTGATCCTGCACAGAGAACAGGTTCTCAACTCAAGTTCAGCTGCTTGCCGATCAAAAGTCAATGCTTCAGAGACAAGTGATGGTGGGAAAGAAGAGGTTGCTTTATTTAGGAAGCTGGCAACCTGGGAAGATGGTGGACTAATGTCTCAAAGCCCATCTTTCCTGTCCAGACGAAGCTACGGAGTTTTAAAGGGGAAGGAGCGGAAATGGTCGGGGTGACATGTAGGAGAAGCAGGTGCCCAAGCCATTAGTTATGTGTCGACATGAGACCTGACCCTGAACAGACCGGCTGGCATCAGTGGCAGCTGTTTTCAAATGTGGTCAGGCCTTACCTTCTGGGAAAGTCTGGTCCTTCACTTCTCAAGGCCATTGGTCTGCAAATCTCTGGGAAAGTAGGTTAGTCCTGCTACAGCCTGAGGGACTTAGGTCAGCAAACAAGGAGTGCAGAACCTTGGAGCACGTTAACCCTTCTGACAGGTTAGAGTGTTGTTGCAGTTTGTTATGCAACAACAGAGAACAGTGGCACTATTAATATGTTTTTGTGGTCCTTTTGTTTCTTTATGTGATGTCGTCACTTTTAAATGACACACGTGATTCCTCATGCCTGTCTTATTTTCCGTACAGAATATATTTTAATTATTATCTACTGAACAGTTAAGCAGTGAGAAGATGATAGGCAAATTTATTTAGAGTAATTACTCCCAGTAATCAGCCCTTTGCCTCCTGTAGGCATTTAAAGAGAAAATGAAATTGCATTTTAAATTAGGGGTGACAAAATTAGTTTTGTCAGTTTTGTATTTTCCACGTTGGTTCTTGTTCATAGAAATTGATGACTGCTGATGTGTTTTATATTTTCTTTAAGAGCTGTGGTTCACAAAGGTTCTTCCAGAGTTTAGCATAAGTAATTTATGGGTTAGTTTGGCTTATAAGATGAGTATAATGTGTTATAATGTGAGTTAAAAAGTGAAGAGTTTAATTGTAAATAAGTATAATATGAGTATAAATGTGTTATAATGTGAGTTAAAAAGTGAAGAATTTTAATTGTCTCTTCGATGAAGCCATACAATATAAAATACTATCAATGACTCATTTGCTTCAAAATAAAGGAAAGGATTGTCTGGTATAGCTTGTAATAAACTGGCTGAGATGAACAATTTTTATTATTTAAAAGTTATATTACAAAGCAGTGATCACCAAGACAGCATGGTACTGGCACAAAAACAGACATATAGACCAATGGAACAGAATAGAGAGCCCAGATAGGGACCCTCAACTCTATGGTCAAATAATCTTTGACAAAGCAGGAAAAAATATGCAATGGAAAAAAGACAGTCTTGTCAATAAATGGTGCTGGGAAAATTGGACAGCCACATGCAGAAGAATGAAACTCGACCATTCTCTAACACCATACACAAAGATAAACTCAAAGTGGATGAAAGACCTCAATGTGAGACAGGAATTCATCCAAATCCTAGAGGAGAACATAGGCAGTAACCTCTTTGACATTGGTCACAGCAACTTCTTTCAAGATACATCTCCAAAAGCTGGGTGCCTGGGTGGCTCAGTTGGTTAAGCGACTGCCTTCAGCTCAGGTCATGATCCTGGAGTCCCTGGATCGAGTCCTGCATCGGGCTCCCTGCTCAGCAGGAAGCCTGCTTCTCCCTCTCCCACTCCCCATTTGTGTTTCCTCTCTCGCTGTGTCTTTCTCTGTCAAATAAATAAATAAAATCTTTAAAAAAAAAAAAAAGATACATCTCCAAAAGCTAGTGAAACAAAAGCAAAAATGAACTTTTGGGACTTCATCAAGATAAAAAGCTTCTGCACAGCAAAGGAAACGGTCAACAAAACAAAGAGGCAACCCACAGAATGAGAGAAGATATTTGCAAATGACACGACAAATAAAGGGCTGGTATCCAAGATCTATAAAGAACTCCTCAAACTCAACACCCAAAAAACAAATAATCAAGTCAAAAAGTGGGCAGAAGATATGAAAAGACACTTCTCCAAAGAAGACATACAAATGGCTAACAGACACATGAAAAAATGTTCATCATCATTAGCCATCAGGGAAATTCAAATCAAAACCACATTGAGATACCACCTTACACCAACCGGTTAGAATGGCAAAAATTGACAAGGCAAGAAACAACAAATGTTGGAGAGGTTGTGGAGAAAGGGGAACCCTCTTACACTGTTGGTGGGAATGCAAGTTGGTACAGCCACTTTGGAAAACAGTGTGGAGATTCCTCAAAAAATTAAAAATAGAGCTACCCTTTGACCCAGCAATTGCACTACTTGGGTTTTTATCCCAAAGACACAGATGTAGTGAAAAGAAGAGCCATATGCACCCCGATGTTCATAGCAGCAGTGTCCGCAATAGCCAAACTGTGGAAAGAGCCGAGATGCCCTTCAGCAGATGAATGGATAAAGAAGATATGGTCCATATATGCAATGGAATATTACTCAGCCATCAGAAAGGATGAATACCCAACTTTTACATCAACATGGATGGGACTGGAGGAGATTATGCTAAGTGAAATAAGTCAATTGTCATATGGTTTCACTTACTTGTGGAACATAAGGAATAGCATGGAGGACATTAAGAGAAGGAAGGGAAAAATGAAGGGGGGGGAATCAGAGGGAGAGATGAACCATGAGAGACTATGGACTCCAAGAAACAAACTGAAGATTTTGGAGGGGACAGGGGTGAGGGGATGGGTTGGCCCAGTGGTGGGTATTAAGGAGGGCATGTACTGCATAGAACACCTGGTGTTATATGAAAACAATGAACCATGGAACACTACATCAAAAACTAATGATGTATTGTATGGTGACTAACATAACATAATAAAATAAAATTTAAAAAAATAAAAGTTTTAAAAGCCAGCCATGAGTTACATGCAGTGGTAAGTAAGGGTATTTGAATTATTATATCTTTGTCATATCCTCAGTCAAGCCTGTCTCGTGCGTGAAAAAAGCCAGCTATGAAGAGGACAGCCATGCTTCTGAGATGGATTCCTTGAATTAATGCCAATGTGTCCGAGCAAGTGAAAATGAAGAAGGGAAAGTGGTGGCAGTTCTTTATCATAATTTTGCATGTCCTCTAAACTGAGTTACTCCAACTCATCTGATTTTTATCTGATATTTGCAAATATTACTCTTGAGGATTTTATGATTATGATACTTAGTGTGGAAAGAGTGCAGCCCTGGGAGTCTTGTGAGCTGGGTGTTCTGTCCTGGAGGTGCCACTGACCAGCTGCGTGACCTTGGTGTGACTCTTTGGGCCTGGTTACCTCATCAGTAAAATGAGGGCATTCAGGTGATCTCCATCTCCAAAAATCTAATTTTGTGGCTTCAGAGTGGGGATAGTGCTTTGCTCCTGTGTGTCCTCTTAGAGGAAAGTGTGATTTTAAAAGTTGCCCTTCAACAGATGAATGGATAGAGAGGATGTGGTCCATATATACAATGGAATATTACTCAGCCATCAGAAAGGATGAATACCCAACTTGTACATCAACATGGATGGGACTGGAGGAGATTATGCTAAGTGAAATAAGTCAAGCAGAGAAAGTCAATTATCATATGGTTTCACTTATTTATGGAACACAAGGAATAGCATGGAGGACATTAGGAGAAGGAAGGGAAAAATGAAGGGGGGCGGAAATCAGAGGGAGAGATGAACCATGAGAGACTGTGGACTCTAAGAAACAAACAGGATTTTAACGGGTTAGCCCGGTGATGGGTATTAAGGAGGGCACATACTGCATGGAGCACTGGGTGTTGTACAAAAACAATGAATCATGGGGGGCGCCCGGGTGGCTCAGTCGTTAAGCGTCTCCCTTCGGCTCAGGTCATGGTCCCAGGGTCCTGGGATCGAGCCCCTCATCGGGCTCTCTGCTCAGCAGGAAGCCTGCTTCTCCCTCTCCACTCCCCCTGCTTGTGTTCCCTCTCTCGCTGTGTCTCTCTCTGTCAAATAAATAAATAAAATCTTTTAAAAACAAAACAAAACAAAAAAACAATGAATCATGGATCACTACATCAAAAACTAATGATGTATTGTATGGTGACTAACATAACATAAAAAAAAAAAATTTTAAATAAATAAATAAATAAATAAAAGTTAGCATGGTGCTTGCTATCCGTATTTGTTGCCAGTCAAGAAGACATTTGGTTCTTTGTGCATCCCTTGTGCTATGCTTGAGTGTTAAAAGAAGAATTTACTTCCAAATCAGTGATGAACTGACTGCTTAGCATACATTTGTTAAAGTCCAGGAGACCAAAAATCAAGTTCATAATATATTAAATGCATTTTTTTTTAAGGATTTGTCCTCTGTTATAAAATGTGTTCTAAGAAATATAAATTTTAAAGACCGGTGTTTTCTAATGTGGAGGCCAAGAGCAGGGTGCCCCAAAATGTGCCACTTTTACATATTGATTATTTAAAATAAAAGTTACTTAAGAAACAGCCAGTGCAAAGACACTCAGACTCTCTTCTGTCCCCCTGGATGCAGGAAATAAATTTCCCATAGTACTAAGAAGTAAAAAAGACATCCTTATCACCAGAGATAGAAACTTTAAAGTCAACCAAGCTTTAGAAACAAACCTTGTTACTTTCTTTCTAACCTACTACCTCAGTCCAAGTTCTGTTTAGAATTATTTACTAATTAAAGCTTCTAAACATTTTTTAAAAAATATTTTAAGGGATCTCTACACCCAGTGTGGGGCTTGAACTCACAGTTCTGAGATCAAGAGTCACATGCTCTACTAACTTAACCAGCCAGGCTCCCCACATCTGTTTTCTTTATCCTGTCAATCCCTCACAAATTTATTGTCTCTTTGTCTAGGAAGTATAAAAACTGCCAGTTCGGTCATTTATTTGTGTCTCAGTTTCATTACTGGGCCTCTGGGTACTTTGGCTTTTTCTCCTATTAATCTGTCTCATGTAAATTTAATTCTTAGTCCAGTTGGAACTGCTTGAAGGGTAGAGTAAGAATTTTTCCTTTCCTACATTAATTAGGACATATGAAACATGACAATTTTAACTTTTTTCCCCCTTAAGCTTTTATTATTATTTTTTTGATTGTGTACCTAATTTTTATTTCCCTGGGAAAGATAGAAAGGTTACTTTGTATAAGTTTTTCAGAGACCTTTAATATACTTTTTATAATTCATTTTGATGTTTGGGGAAACTACTGCTTGGGAATTATAAGTAAAAACTGAACTATTTTTATTTTCAATCTTATTCTTTATATCTGTACAGAACATTGGCTCTGATTAAACCAGATGCAATATCAAAAGCTGGAGAGATAATTGAAATGATAAACAAAGCCGGATTTACTATAACCAAACTCAAAATGATGATGCTTTCAAGGTAATTTGTTGATCATTTTCAGTTATACAAAGTCTAGTACTTGCTTTTTTTTTTTTAAATCATCTTTTATCTTTCACGTCATTGTTTAAAATAAAAATCTCTCACTGAGTGGCAAAGAATAGAATAGTAATCTTATTAGAATGAGAAAATAGTAAGACACCAGGTAGATTCATCAATAATGATTGAACTCTAAGCAAGTGGGAATTGTCAGATTGTACCTGCCCCATTATTTATTGTCTTCCATAACCCCATTGGCTTTTATAACACCAATGCCTGATAATTGTAATCTCTTCTTCTTAAACACAATATAAAAATTGTAGAAAAGGAAATGAATGTTTGAGTATTTCTATTTGACAAGGGAGTGTTACTGTTGAGATTTCCAAAAGTGATGCATTTGGAAATGGTTACATTTAGCTCCTCCAGTGTTTGTAATTGGTAAATATGCCTATTTACTACCCTGAAAAGCAGTCCATTCTATCTGACCGGATAGTTTCTAAGTTATTTAGTGAAAGCGGGACTTACCTATAGGTAGGGACATTAATACAGCATTAGAGCTACTCCCGGTGGTGTTCTTATGTTACTCCGCAGGGGGGTTTTTGTTTATTTTTGGTTAGGTGTCTTTTCACTGCTGTTCCTGAGTATGTATATATTTTATGGGACAGTTGCATTTTTGGCTCTATGAGTACAGGGATAATGGATAGCAGTAGATATTCAACACAGCTTTGATAAGTCTGATCCCTAGAAATCTTAACAAAACACCTTCAATTTTACCCCAACAAAGACATATATTTAATGTGAATTTTTCCCATGTAAGGTCTTTCAGTTTACATATTTTCTAGAAAGGCAGGAGGCTTATGTTTCAGAGCACAGAATCTAGTGCCAGATTGCATATAAGTGCAACACTTACTAGGTGTGTGACTCTGAATAATTTACTCTCTACTTCATTTTCTTCATCAGCAAAATAGAGATTATAACCACCTGTATCATAAAGTTGCTGTGAGGGTTCCGTGAGTTTAATGTATGCAAATTAGTTTGAAAAAGCCCAGGACATAGTAAGTATATATAAATGATAGCTATTGTTGTTAGGAGCAGTAATACTAGTGATATTATTGTTTAGTGAAACTCAGGTCATGACCCTTTTTAAGTAGTTAAATTTGTCTTATTTCTGTATGTATCAAGAATGCTTGCTCTCACAGCAGGTAATGGGACTGAATTCTGGAGAAATGACTTTGAGTAGTTTTAGTGAGATAAAAAGTTGTTTATGTCCTCTGCACTATATGTCCTCTCCACTGCTAGTGCTTGATAAATTTGGCATCAAACTCCCCAAGATAGAGATGCCCAAGAAAACTGCTTCCTTAATTTTTTTACAGCACCTCATAGATCTCTATTAGTTTTACTGTCAAGTCTTGGATTTTGCCCAACTTAAAAGCTAGTAAGTTAGTCTTTTACTCTTTCATGGATGCTAGGCAGAAGATGTGGAACATCTGGGTTAGAGACAAAAGACTTTCTTATGGTACAGCAGGCAGCATGAGCATCATGCTTATATTGGTGCTCCTTGCCTCCGTGTCCCGTGGGCATAATATGATATGGATCCAGGTGTATGTTGTATACACAGTTGATTGCATCATAGCTGAGGAGCATTGAACTTGGGTTATCCACTGTTTCATTAGCAAGTGGTACACAAGGCTGCTCTCTGTGCTGAAGAGAGACATGACCTCATCCCTCAAAGTTGCTCCCTGTAAACATAACTGAGAAAAGGCTAGGATAAAGGGCAGTTGGGTCCTTGCATTCTTGGCGTACCCAGTAAGACATGCTAGGAGTACCAGAGACCTGTGGAGGAGTGTCTCCTAGTGCTTAAATCTTTGCTAAACTTGTTTGCTCAAATGTAAGTTCCTCCATCATGACAGTATCTGAAAGACAGCAGCTGAGTTCCATCTGACTTTGTACTTCCTAGTTCTTAGATTAGTGCCTGATTCAAGGTGGGCACTAGCAAATACCTCAGGAAAGCATTAGTGGATAAATCTTTGTGGGAGAGTGGTTTCCTTATAAAAACCCAGCAAGGCATAACAAAACAATAACAGAACCTCCTTTAAGTAGGGATGCACTTGTTAATTTTTCCCTCCGTCTCAACTTTTTAAGGGAGGAATTAGGTAAGGATGATGGGAAAAATTCATGAACTCTCATCTTCGTTTCAATTTTGGATGTTGAATAGAGATAACTGTGGGGTCAGTGACATGTAAGAAGGAGACAATGAAACACTTTTAGTTATTAAGATTTTTCTTTTCACCAATAGTAAAGATTATGATTTTTTCTTTTTTAGTAGCTCAGTTGTGTTGAAATGTTTAGAATTGGTTGTTTTAGTTGTCTTGCTGCTAACTCTTTTTAGAATGCTCCCACATGAGTTTTTCCACACATCCAGTTATACCTCACTTTAGGCTATAATATATCCATTTCATTTTTGTGAATTCTTCTCCTGACCTCTGCAGTTGGTAACAGAAAGGACATAAACAGAGATTTACAGCCAGAGATATGGGTTTAAACCCCCCTGTCCAAGTTATGTAATCATGCTGAACTTCATTATTTTCATATGTAAAATATAGGTATTCATACATATTTTAATATATTATTGTGAAAAATAATTTGATGCTAGCATAATAGGTTCTAGAAAGATAAGTTTTTTCCCCCCTCTCATCTCTTGGGATGAATTTTATTTATCATATTTCATAATATACTTTCATAATCTCTCTATAACCAAAGAAAATATCTCAGTACATTTGGTTTGAATAAGAGTATGCCCTGATATACTTTATTATGTGAATTCATTTTGTAGTAGGCCCATAAGATCTTAAAACATTGCATACTAAATTATAATGCCCAAAAGGATAATCCTTTGCTAGAGGACACTTAAGTTCTTTGATGTTTTGAAAAGTAGTTGATGTTTTTTTTTTTTTTTTTTTGGGAGTTCGTTCTGACTTTTACTACACACCATAGACATGTTCACTAACCAGAGTAGGATGATTCTGTTGATGTTGATAATCTTGTCACATACTGTGAATTCAGTTTAAAGCCTTTAAAACTGTCCAAGTTTGAGAGATACCTGATTTGATTAAAATAAAGAGTTGTTTAGACTTTTTAGCTAATCAATTTGAAGTCCATTATCTTTTCAGTGGCTCTGTAGATACTCTTTAGTGGGAATATAGATTCACAAGGTAAATCCCTATTGCCCTTAATAAATTCTGAGTATCTCCATATTGCCCCCTTTTTTGGGTGATGTCAACATCGTTAAAGCATTAGTTTTTAATATATTAATAACCAATAAGAATACATTGATATGCTTAATTTGTCAAGCAGATTTTAAAACATAAGATCTAAGAGAGAAAACTGTAACTATTAAATTAAATTCTAGCCTACCCTTTCAAGTTTAAAACCTGAAGAAGAAAGTGACAAATTCCGAATTTGAAGGTGGCTTTGCATTTTTTTATGTAACTTATTTGATCTCTAAAGAACAAATAATTCTTATTGGTCAAATGTTAAACTTTGTTTCAAGAATGTTAAAGATGGTGGTGCAAAGGAAGATAGTAGATATGAACATGAGCAGAAAAGTAAATATTGCCTCTTATATTGTAATTTTATATCTTAATAGATATTCAGGTAGCAAAAAATTTGGAAAAGGGGAGGATTTGAGCAGAATATTTGGTGAAAAGTCATTAATCAGTTTACATACAGATCAAAAGAGGATTTCATCTTTATTTTATTTTATTTTATTAATGAAAGCTAAAATATTTTACTAAAATAATTTTTTTAATATAATTCTTAACTGTTGTCATTTTTGATTATTTTACAGGAAAGAAGCAATGGATTTTCATATAGACCATCAGTCAAGGCCCTTTTTAAAGTAGGTGCTGAATTTGGGGCAAGTGGTTTACAATGGAGGATATCCCAAAAAACTAAAGAATTGTATTTTTACAACTCAGAAATTTGTGACATGGAAAGCATCTGTCAAAAGGATCATAGCAACATCTTGCAACTGTAGAGAACTATTTTCTAAGAATTGTTTTTTTCTGTCCTCTTATTAGATTAGAATTTTTATCATTAAATATCTTAAACTTTAATCAGAAGCAAATAGGATGATTTGCTTAAATTAGAAAAGGTATAGCTTTCTTTTTAGATTTCAGTAGATTAAAAGAGTGATAATTATATTTTGTGTTGAGTATTTTTTTTTAAAGGTTTTTAAGATTTTTACTTGAGTAATCTCTACACCCAACATGGGGCTCAAACTCTTAGCTCTTCTGACTGAGCCAGCCAGGCGCCCCTGGGTTGAGTGTTTTTCTTGTGCTCTTGGCATTCTTGTATACATAAAACAATGTTCACAGAGCCCTTATTAACTAATACTTTTGTTCCTTGAAATAGTATATGTTAGTATATGTATAACAAACTAGTGGCAAAGGAAAATGAGCTGCTGCTTTTCATGGCTTGAGCTACTGTGACTTAGTGCTGGATTTTTAATTAAGAACCTGTGTGTATTCTTTAATAACTTGAGATAAGAATATCCCAGAGTAGCTTTTATAGTAATTAGAGGGTATTTTTTCAAGGCCTGTTATTCTGTTTTTTCTTTATTACTAGACCAACTCATTGTTTATTGACTGAAAGTTTACTGTCATCCTTTGAATTCTAATCTACACAAAAATTAAATTCTAACTGTAAACATAAGACCACTCTCATCATTTTCTATATTATGAAATTTTATTTGACTGCAGTGGTAAACCACATTAAAATAAAAAGGAAGATCCTTCTGTACCTTTCAGAGCAATGGGAGAAGCAATAATCAATTGATCAATAATATGCATTTTAAGTCAATGAAGTAGTCTTAAATTCAATGAAACACTGATTTTTTTTTTTTTTTTTTTTTTTGCCAACAGTAAATGATTTGACAACACTAGTGTTTTGTAGTGACTCAGGCTACACAAAACACTCAATTTATGAAAATTTTATTTTGCTCATGCAGAATTCACTATATCCAGTAGTTTGGAGATCATAATACTCCTATGTGTATTGAAGTACTCCAATTGTAATATATTCTTATTAACAGAGATACGTAGGTTGACAGAAAAATGAAGCAAATCAAGCTTTTACTTGTTCTGTAGTGAGCTGATCCAGTTTATTACAAGTGGTCCTACTATTGCCATGGAGATTTTAAGAGATGATGCCATATGTGAGTGGAAAAGATTGCTTGGACCCGCAAACTCCGGGATGGCTCGTACGGATGCTCCTGGAAGCCTGAGAGCCCTCTTTGGAACCGATGGCATAAGAAACGCAGCTCATGGCCCCGATTCTTTTGCTTCTGCTGCCAGAGTAAGGTGTTTTAAAAATATTTTAATTCTGTTTTTGTTTTGTTAAATGTTTTGTGTTAGAGTAAAGCATTTCTGTCACTGCTGACTTGGGACAGCTTCTACAGCTGATCTGAGAGTAGAGAAAACCTTGACCCTTTGCCTAGTATTAAACAGTGGTTCAGTAATATGTCTCTTTTGTGAACTGGTAACCTGGTCATGGCCAAGGTAAGTTTTTCCAGTTAAAATACTCATCATCCCAGTTTACGTTCCAAAGCCACTTAAATTATTCAGTCTCATCAATGTTTGAATTACTGACTTCATGTGAGACCAGGTAATGGATAGTAAATATTCAGAAAGAAGCATCATTTCATATATTTTGTTTTTGACTCAGATCTAATGCCATCTTCAAGTTAAACATCCTTTTCTTTTCCCATTTGGAGCTAGTGTTTATGAAAAAGTTTTTATGCTTCCTACCATTACTTCTTCTTTTAAATCCATATAAGTAAGGTATTATACTGGGTTATGGTGATGTTGATTTGATGAAGTTGCAAGTTTATTCTTAGCATCACAACAAGTTTCTCAGCTAATATAAGGTGGTTTTTAGTCTGGTCATGCTTTCATTAAAATAATAGTAGGCAGTTTTTTGATAATTGAATTTTTCTTTTTCTTACAGCTCCATCAACAGATTCTTTCAGTTCTCCCTTCAAATTAGACCTTGAATCTGATTGTTGTGGTCTAGGTCACTGTTCTATTTTGTTTGGACTACTGCAAAAGCCTCCTAATTCTCCTTTCCTCTTCCTTCTCCTCTTACACTCAATTTATAAAAATTTTACCTTGCTCACGTAACATTAACTAGGCCAAGAGTGAGCTTTTAAAAACAAATCAGATTAACAATTCAATTATTAAAGACTCTCCAGTGAGTTTTTATCTCTTTTATAAAAGAATCACAAGTCTTTATTGTAGCCTCCAGAGCTCTAACCTGATCTGATTCCCTTCTGACTCTCCGACTTTATCTCCAACCAGTCTCTCCCTTATTCACTGTGTCCCAGGTATACTGACCATCTTGCTATTCCTTGAATAGTTTATTTCTGCTTGGCTCATTCAATTAACAGGAAAGAAGACAGTGTAGTTGGATGGGAGTGAGGAAAGGAGGGGTTGATGAGGTCACAGAAATAATCAGGAGAGATATCACATGGTCTTGTAGGCTGGCGGCCCTTGCAGGGTTTTAAGTGGAGGACTGACATGTTTGACATGGCATTTAAAAGGGCCATACTGGCTTACTGCTTTGAGAATAGACTGTAGAGGACAAGAGTAGCAACAGGGAGCCCAGTTAAGAGGCTGTTACAATAATCCAGGGAGATGTTGGCTTGGACTAGGGTGGTAGCAGTGAGAAGAGTATATAGATACATTTTAAAATACATTTTAATAGTTGAAGGTCAAATGAACAATAGTTCCTTCCAGATTGAATGTAGAATATGAGAAAAAGAGATAGCAAGGATTACTCCAAAGTTCTTGGCCTGAAGGACTGAAAGGCTCCAATTTACCTAACCTGAAATAAGGAAAGCTGTGGCTAGGGTCAGTATGGATGGAAACTCAGGAGTTACATTTTGGACATTGCAAACTTAACGTGGATGTTAGTTATCAAAGTAGAGAGACGTTAAGCAAAAAATTTAGTTATGGGAGTCTGGAGTTGGGGAGGGAGGTTTGGACTAATGACATAAATATGGGGTCACTGACACCCATATGGCATTAAAGCCGCGAGAGACTGGTTGAGATTAGCTTGGAGAAAGTACAGATAGAGAAGAAGAGAACAAAGATGGAGCCTTTCTGTCCTAGTAGAAGGTTGGGGAGGAGGATGCAGCAAAGGAGGTAGAGCAGGAGCCATCGGTGAAGTAGAAGGAAAAAACTCAGACATAATTATGTTCTGGAGACCAAGTGGGGAAAGTATTCTAAAGGGAGAGAATGATCAGTGGGGTCAAATGAGGCAGATCTATCAAGAAAGAGGGGGACTGAGAATTGACTATTGGATTTTGCAATGCAGAGTCATTGGGGAAGTTGGTAAGAGATGGAGGAGGGGAGGCAAAGTCCTACTGGAATGGATTTAAAAGAAAATTGGAGACAGTGAATATAGAAACTTTTTTGAGGAGTTTTGATGCAAGTTGAGGAAAGAAATGAGGTAGTAGATGTGAGGAAAAGCAGGGTCTTTTTTTTTTTTTTTAAGATGAGAAGAATTACAGATGTGACAAATTGAGGATATAGGAAAAGAGGAAGACTTCCTGGCACAATGTCATTGATTAGGTGAGAATGAGTGGAAATTAGAGCCCAGGTTGACTGCACATTGGTGCAGGGGTAGTTGTCTGGTGCAACAAATGGGAAGGCAGAGTATGTGGGTACAGATGCTTATTCTGATTGCCTCACTTTTCTTAATAAGACAATAGGAAGCAAGGTCAAAAACAGCTAAAAGTGAGGATGGGGGAGAAGGTGTTTATTGTTTGAAGAGAGAAATATGATTTGCAAATATTTTCTCAGAGTGTGTTATTTGCATTTTTATTCTCTCTAACAATGTCCTTGGATGAGTAGAAGTTTTTAGTTTTGATGAAGTCCAGTTTATCAATTCATTCTTTCATTGTGGTGTCTCATCTAAGAAATTATATGTAACTAATGAATCATTGAACACTACATCAAAAATTAATGATATACAGTAGCTAACTGAACATAATTAAAAAAAAGAAATTGTCACCTCATCCAAGGTCACAAAATTTTCCCTTTTGTTTTCTTCTAGAAATTTTACAGTTTTTGTTTTTATATTTAGCTCCATGATCTATTTTGAGTTAATTTTTATATATGGTATAGCATATGACCAAAATTTATTGTTTTGCATATAGACATCTGATTGTTCCAGCACCATTAGTTAAAATCACAATTTTTTCTCCACTTAATTGCCTTTGCACATTTGTCATATTTGTTGACTATATATCTGTGAATATTTCTGGATTCTTTCTGCTTTATTGATCTATTTGTCTTTCTTTATGCTGATCTCACACCTATTAAGAAAATAAACATCGCCATTAGAAATGGACAAAAATTTGAACAGGCACTTAATCAAAGATGATACATGAATGGTATATAAGCACACATTATGGAAGTACTAATGAAAACGTCAGTGAGATACCACTACACACCTTTTAGAATGGCTAAGGTTTAAACGACTGACCATTTCAAGTGGCAAGTGTGAGGAGAAACTAGAACTGTCATATGCTGCTGATGAGAATTTAAAAGGGTACAATCACTTTGGAGAACAGTTCAGCAGTTAACTAAAACGTTAAACATACACCTACCCTATGATCCAACCATTCCTCTCCTAAGTATTTTCCCATGAGAAATGAAAGCAAATATCAATACAAAGACTTGTGCATGACGGTGTTGTTCATAACAGCCTTATTTGTGATATCCAAAAACTAGAAATAACCCAAATGTCCCAAGAGATGAGTGGATAAACAAATCATGATATTAACACATGGAATAATATTTGGCAATAAAAAGGAATGAAATATTGATATACACTACAGTGGATGAATCTCAAAATAATCTTGCTAAGTGAAAGAAGCTAGACAAAAGAGTACATACTATGTAACTATATTTAAGTAAAATTGTTAAAAATTAAACTAATTCATAATGGTGGAAACAGATCATTGGTCATAGGGCCAACTTATTAATGGTAAGGGAGGTAATGGTAATGGTTAATGATAGGGGAGGCAGGGAGAGGCAGAAGAAAGGGATTATCCAAAGGAAGGTGACTAATATGTTTATTATCTTGATTGTGGTGATATTTTCATAGGAATAAACAAATGTCAAAACTTATCAAATTGTATCCTTTAAATATATTCAGTTTAAAGTATGTTAATTGGACCTCAACAAAACTTAAAAACCAGTAACAACAACTCTGCTCAACTATTATCAATTTCTTGGCTCTGTGTGAGGTACTCTTCCTTGATGCTTGCTTCATGCCTACTGCATACCTCTATTACTTACCATATTTTAAAAGCATTTGTGTTTATGTTTACCCTCCTAGTAGACTGCGAATTCTTTGAGGATGTCCAATTTATTTTCATACCTCCAGGATCTAGGTCACTGGTGTTCACAAAAGTTTTGGAATTCAAAACAACAACAAACCTTATGTTTATTGGGTGCTCACTATTTGACTGGCACTGTTCCAGACACTTTAGTATCTCATTTAATTCTCACAATCTCCTATGCATTTGCTTATATCATCCCAATTTACCAGGAACTGAGACTCGGTGAATTTAAGCGCCTTGGCCTCATGAGGACTTGAGCCCGGGCACCTCTGGTTCCACAGCCCCATGCTTACCCACCAGCCTCCACTGTGTATGCTGAAAGTGGCGGCCTACCTTGTTTTAAACATTACAGTATTTTATTTTATTATTTTATTTTATTTATTTTATTTTATAAGATTTGATTTATTTTTTAGAGAGAGATAGAGAGAGCACAGAGGGGAGCAAGGAGAGGAAGAAGCAGACTCCCTGCTGAGCAGGGAGCCTGTGTGGGGCTCAATCCCAGGAACTCCAGGATCATGACCTAAGCTGAAGGTAGACACTTAACCTGACTGAGCGACCCAGGTGCCATTACAGTCTTTTAGAATACAGAAGTAATGGAAGCACTTCTGGAGAATTTGGAAATTGAGAAAAGAACGTTTGGCATTAGTAATCTTGCCCGTGATGTTTATAGTTTGTTTATGGCATATTTCTTCCAGCTCATTCCCTTGATCATTTATATAATTTATGAACTAAACACCATGTACATGGTTTAAATTTTTTTTATTGATTTTATTTTATGTTAGTCACCATACATTACATCATTAGTTTTTTATTTTATTTTATTATGTTATGTTAATCACCATACATTACATCATTAGTTTTTGATGTAGTGTTCTGTGATTCATTGTTTGCATATAACACCCAGTGCTTCATGCAATATGTGCCCTCCTTAATACCCATCACTGGGCTTATCCATCCCCCACCTCCCTCCCCTCTAAAACCCTCAGTTGTTTCTCAGAGTCCATAGTCTCTCATGGTTCTTCTCCCCCTCCGATTCCCCCCCCCCCCTTTTTCCCTTCCTCCCTTTTTTTTTTTTAACATATAATGTATTATTTGTTTCAGGGGTACAGGTCTGTGATTCATCAGTCTTACACAATTCACAGCACTCACCATAGCACATACCCTCCCCAATGTCCATCACCCAGCCCCCCATCCCTCCCACCCCCCACCACTCCAGCAACCCTCAGTTTGTTTCCTGAGATTAAAAATCTCTTATGGTTTGTCTCCCTCTCTGGTTTCATCTTGTTTCATTTTTCCCTCCCTTCCCCTATGATCCTCTGTCTTGTTTCTCAAATTCCTCATATCAGTGAGATCATATGATACTTGTCTTTCACTGATTGACTTATTTCGCTTAGCATAATACCCTCTAGTTCCATCCACGTCATTGCAAATGGCAAGATTTCGGATTTTTCTGATGGCTGCATAATATTCCAGTGTGTGTGTATGTGTGTGTGTGTGTCTACTGCATCTTCTTTATCCATTCATTTGTTGATGGACATCTTGGCTCTTTCCATAGTTTGGCTATTTGTGGACATTGCTGCTATAAACATTGGCGTGCATGTACCCCTTCGGATCACTACATTTATATCTTCGGGGTAAATACCCAGTAGTGCAATTGCTGGGTCGTAGGGTAACTCTATTTTCAACTTTTTGAGGAACCTCCATACTGTTTTCCAGAGTGGCTGCACCAGCTTGCATTCCCACCAACAGTGTAGGAGGGTTCCCCTTTCTCTGCATCCTCTCCAACACATGATTTTAATTTAATTTGATTCGTTTTTTTCACTTAATATAACATTTTACATGTTAGCAGATTACTGTCATAAGAGTAAACTTCGGTGGGTGCACAATATTTTATTGTATGAATAGAACATGATTTATTTAAATATCCCCTTACTTTTGGACATTTTGTTAGGTTCTCATTTGTTTTTATTTGTAAATAAGGCTGCATCATGGAGCTAAATTTAAAACTGAAACTAAGTCTTGGGACTTTGTGTTTCATTTCTGAATTTTTTGGATTTTCTGAGAACAGATTCCTTATTTGATATTAGAGTATGTAGAGAGTTCAATATTTTAATGTTTTAGTCCAGGTCATTTACAAAAATGATATTTATTTAAAATTATAATGTAAAAGTTTTGGAGAAACTTTTAACTGGCAACCATTTCGTGATACTTTTATTAGGCTAATTAAAGATATGAATGTAGAGTAGTCAGATGTTTTAGTGAGATTACCATGGATCTTAGGTGAAATTATGCAGTGCAACTGTATACTTTACAATTTGTTAAATAAAATAGAGTAAAAAAAAATTGAAGACTCCATGAATCTTTATTTTATATTTTGAGAAAGTTCCATATCTCTGTCTTTCCCTTCTAGGCAGTTAGGAACATATAAAAGGCTAAGAGTAATAGCAGGGACTCTTGGAAGGAGAAGAGCTTTATGCAATTTATGTAAACAGCTCAAATCACAAAGGAAAATTTTTTTGTGTGACTTTACATTTGTTGTGTGAAGTCTCTAATTTAGTTGCCATAACAATGACCTAGTAGAAGTGCTTTTGCAAATGTTGGCTTAGATTGATAATTGGGACAGAAAGGACAACCTGTGCGGGGAGAAAGAGAAAGCAAAAGCATGAAATAGCATTACTTTCACTAGGAAGGTATATTTAAATAAAACCTTTATATTCCTTGCCTTAAATACATATTTATTCAGCATATATAAATGAGAAAGCTGGCATTTTCATTTTGAAAAGTTGAGGAAGAAAAGAAATGAAAGTTGAGGCCAAAATAGTTGGCCCAATAATTGGCTAAAACTAGAGGTAGAACAACTGAGCACAGCTTCTTTACTTGTGAAAGCCAGATGATGGAAAAGTTCCTCAGGTCTTTGGAACCAGTGTGACCTGGATTTAAATACTAGCTTTGCCACTTGCTAACCTGTAAGGGCTTGTTACTCAGGCTTTCAGGGTGTCATTTCTCTCATTTGTGCAACATGGATAGATATATTTTATTTAGCACATGCAGAATTTATCAGTTTCTGAATTTCAGTCATTTCAAAATATTAATTGAGAAACCTCTAGTGAACAAGACAAGGTCCTAACTCACTTGGAGCCTACATCTATTCTGATGGTTGGAGGGGTGCTAGATAATAAATAAATAGACATAAAACATGTCATGTGGTAAGTGCTCTGAGAAAATAAAGCAGGGAAAGGGATAGAAAAAGAGGAAGGATTGTGTGTTGAGTAGAGGTGAGGAATGCTATTAAGGGTAGGGTCAGGAAGTCTTCACTTTACTTTTTTTTTTTTTTTTCCCAATTTTATTATGTTATGTTATGTTAGTCACCATACAATACATCATTAGTTTTTGATGTAGTGATCTATGCTTCATTGTTTTTGTATAGCACCCAGTGCTCCATACGGTACATGGCCTCCTTAATACCCATCACCAGGCTAACCCATCCCCCAACCCCCACTCCCCTCTAACACCCTCAGTTGATTCTCAGAGTCCATGGTCTCTCATGGTTCAGCTCTCTCTCCCATTTACCCGCCTTCATTTTTCCCTTCTCCTAATGTCCTCCATGCTATTCCTTATGTTCCACAAATAAGTGAAACCATATGATAATTGACTTTCTCTGTTTGACTCATTTTACTTAGCATAATCTCACTCTACTTTTAAGCAGAGATCAGAAGGAAGTGAGGGAGAAAGCCATGCAAATATCAGGGAGAAAGAACGTTCTGTGAGAAAGGGAACAATGCATGCCAAGTTTCTGAGGTGGGAACATGTTGGCTACATTTAGGTGAACAGTGAGTGGATGAGGCCAGTGAGGCCGGGTGGGAAATCTAAGTGTTTTCATGGGACTAGGAGATGAGCTCAAGGTATAGTTAGGGGCCAGGTCACATGAGGCCTTGCAGACATCTAGAACTTTAGCATTCACTCCGAATGAGATGAAAGGCCATTGGAGAGTTCTGTGCAGAGGAGCGACATGATGTTTTACAGGTTTCCTGCTGCCTGCTGGGTTAAGAGTAGATCAGGCCAGGTGGGTGTAGGTATGTATATGTGGGGGAGGTTGGCTTGGGACATCAGTTAGGAGTCATCAAAGGGAGAATTGGTGGTGGGCATAGACCAAGGTGACAGATGTGGAAGTGGTTGGATTCTGGGTGCATTACAAAGGATTTCCTGATAGATTGAATGGATAGCTAAGAAAAGGAGAGGAATAAGTTTATTTTCTTTGGCCTGTGCAGTTGGAGGGGCAGGAAAAACAGGGTGGGAGTGAACAGATTTATGGGAGACAGTGGAAATCAGGACATTTTAAATATGAATTTAAGTGGTAGTGGTAGTGGCATAGATATGGGTGTGGAGTTTAGGAAGGAGGTTGGACTGGAGGCAGAAACGTGGGAGCCATGACAATACAGATGGCTGGAAGTTGTTTATTACTCTTCTTACTACTTAAGTAGAGTAATAAAGGAAGCAGTATGATGGAAAAGTACTTGATGTCTAAGGAATAGAACATTTTTATTCTAAAATGTCTTAATGCCAGAATTGCACTGGTATATACATTACTCTGGACAATTCCTCATCTTCTCTGTGATTTTTAAGATTGTACATCAGTGTGGCACACTTACATATCCTATGATCTTTCCGTTTTTAAATTCAACGAAAAATGAGTATTTGAGCCATTTGTTTAGGTGCTAAAGGACTTACAAAGCTATGCAGGTTAGTTACTTGTTTCAAATTTGAAATTTGTGAAGGGCAATTACCCAAATAACCACAATTTTATAAAAGTACAGGGTATTGAATGGGGGCATCACAAAAGGCCTCCTGAGGAGGTGACATTTGAAGTTGGTAGAATTCTTTGGACCTTGGGACAGAGGGTTTTATAGGGAATAGTAGAAATAACAGTATCAAAAGCTTAGAGGCAGGAAAGCTTCTGTCTAAATGATTAAAAGAATTAATTAGTGTGACTGTGTTTGGGCTGTTCAAGTTGCTGAGTTGTCATCTAAGTGAACCATGTGCAAAGCAAATAACATAGCTTGAATCTGGTTATAAAATAAAGTTTATATGATTTAATTGTATGCTAGAACTATAGTAAGTTCATTTGTTTTTTTGTTTTTTTTTAAGATTTTATTTTTGAGTAATCTCTACACCCAACGTGGGGCTCGAACTTACAACCCCAAGATCAAGAGTTGCATGCTCTACTGACTGAACCAGCCAGGTGCCCCCCAGTTCATTAGTTTTGACTGGTTAAAAGTAATTTTGTGGTTCTGATTCTTAAATACTAACCTGTTTCTATAAAGAATTCCCTAGTTTTTAATTTTACATATTTTAATAAAAAGTTTAAAATTGGACCTGTGTCTATGAACTAATGCTTTGGGGAAAATAGGAACTTTGTTTTCATTACTGCCAATATTCAAAATATGTTAAGATGTTATTAGTTTTAATCCTGGGGCAGAATGATACATATTCTCATTACTTTAATTAATACTTTTTTATATGATCTTTTGATTATAAGACTTAAAACAGGGTTAGTTAATCAGTTAGTCTTGTTAAAATCATTTTTGGAAAACTTGAAGCAAAGAATTTATATTATGAAACTTTAATTGCATAGTTTTTCCCCTCTCACGTAAATATCCTAGAAGTTCAAGATAAGAGATTACATAGGCCGAAGTTATTTCTCTCTGTCTTTAGGAAATGGAGTTATTTTTTCCTTCAAGTGGAGTTTGTGGACCAGCAAACACTGCTAAATTTACGAATTGTACCTGTTGCATTATTAAGCCCCATGCCATCAGTGAAGGTAAGTGCTATCTTGAATACGGTATATCCAAATACATTTTGTTAATAGGAGCTTATTTTGTTAGTTTATTTTCTTGGTGTATTATATATGCAGAAATTAAAATATAATTTTAGTATTTTAATTTTTTTCTTTAAAGACATGAATAAAGGTGACATGAGGGAAAAATCTGTCTCCATCTATATATATCTTTGCATCTACATTCTTAAAAAAGTTTTCCTTGAGTTGCTTATCATGGTCATGCTTATCCTGTTTCAGGTCTTGATTCCTTGACTTTAAATCTGCCTCCTCTCCTCCCAATCACATAACCAATTCACTTAATTCACTGAAATAATTCTCCTAATGTACAATTTAAAACAATGTCTACCATATCTGTGGTATGCCCTTTCTGAGAAAGCTGGAGAAACTTCCTTTAGTTTTTAGTATCTGAAACAAAATTCTTTGAATATATAAATATATATATACACATACACACATATATACACATGTATGCACATACATAGGTAGATTGTACAGATGGTTGTATACTGAGAGTTTGCAAGCTTTTTATCTTTATTTGTCTTCTATTTATTTTAGTCTGCTGTATGTAGTTTTGTCAACTATTCCAAATCCTTTTGGAAATGAGATGGGTATGAATTAAAAGATTATCCTTAAAAAACTAGAATATTCTAAATAATAAACATAATTGAAAGGGTTTTTTAGTTTTATTTTTTCTAAATATCAAAGTAATTCAGGTATACAGTAGAAAATTTGGGGAAAAAAGTAAGAAAGGAAACAGTAAAAGTTACCTGTTTTCCCATTATCTTGATATAGTCATTCCTCTAAATCCTTTTCTTTTGAATGTGTGTATGTGTGTACACTGACATGTAATTGTTAAGATGGTTGAGATGTATGTCCGTAAGCTATTGTTTTAATTTAATTTTAGGGAGCATTTTTGGATGCTCTTAATTCTTCATGAGTATTTCAATAGTTGGTACACTATGCAGTCATATAGATGTAGTATAATATTGGGATACTTAGGTTGTTTCCAGGTTTTTGATGTTAAAAATATAGCTTTGAAGAATATTTTTGTACATTAATATTTGACAGTATCTCTAGTCATTTCTTCTGGCTAGGTTCCTAGAAATAGAATTATTGGTTGAAAGGATCTGAACCTTAAAGATCTTGTTGCATAATGAATACTTCTTTAATTATTGAGGAAGTGCTTTAATATCTTGTAGATCCTTAGGACCACAGTTATAGGGAACTAACATGCATGATGGGTAACGAACATTTACAGAGACCTTAACACCTTGTGCTGGGTTGTAAACTGAGTACCTTATACATTATCTCCTTTAATATTCACAGCAATTATGCCAAGTAGGTGGATATATCATTCTTTTCCAGATAAGTGGGCTGAGGCTATCTGAGAATAAGTTATTTCTGCCAATTTAGAGTAGGGAATCCAAGATGCAGACCTGGTCTCTTGTAACCTCCATGTTCTTTCCTCGACACGTATGGCTCCATAGCAAGATGTTTACATTAACATGTTTAGCAACACTTACACAGGCAGTAATAGTACTATTTGAAAGGGCTGGTGTTGATAAGCTATGGAAAACAAAATTGGGATTACCTCAGATGAATACACACACATTTATACCCACATACATACACACACACACATACACATACATACATAATATACACACATGTTTTAATGTGATGAGACAAATTCTTGTTTAAGGGCCTCAACTTCATTAGAAAGCTTATCTTTGGTATCTTAATACATTTCAATTGTTTTTTTTTTTCCCCTCTCTTTTCTCATTTGGGTTTTTAACTGTTTTAATTTTTTCAGCAAAATGTGATGTTTGGAGAGACAGGAATAAAATAGAATTATAGTAAATACTAGTTAATATTTTAATAATTGCATAGATAAATATAACTGAAATCTAATAACATTGATTAAATGAAAACATGATGTCAAAATGACTAATTTTATATTTATACAGGTTTAAATAATTTTTAGTCAGCTATTCTTTGAAGATTAGCTATATTTCAGGTGTCTATATTTGGTACATAACATTAGAAACATGAGTTGATTAAAGAAAATTTTTGTAAAATCTAATCAGATGGCAGAATACTTTAAATTTTGGCATTTCAAGGCTTTTTTTTCTAAATCTCAATTTTAGGGATCCTTTTAGACACTTTTTAAATGTGCAAATAATCCAATTCAGCTTCAAGTTTAAATTGTGGCTGCAAGGAAATATAGTTTGAAGCCTTGTGTTGAATTTATTATTAGATTTATGCAGGCCCTTTCATTGCTGGTTTATGTTTATCTTTTTCTATAGTGATCTCAATTCCTGGTATATTTAATTTCACCTATGGTCTAGCATAGGCATGAGGGGAGAAGAGATTTTTTTAAAAAAAGGTGTTGTTGATAAGAGAGCAATTGAAATCAAATTGGTTCATTTCCTTCTATTGACTGTTAACTCCCCCAAAGAAGGCCAGAATAGCTTTAATCAACAAAACTGTTGCTCACTACAAGGAGAGCACATCTTGACAGTCTTGGTCAACTTTACCAGGGAGAGATAATGGGCAGATATTGTAGAGTTTTGGGTGTGACCTTGAGAGATTTAAGGTGGGTCTTTCAGTGCAGTGATGGAAACTGCGTAAGTTCCTGATATAATAGTTTAGGATTAGCGGAAACAGTGAGACAAGGATCTTAACCAAGCCTTGTAAGTACACAGTTGTTGGATAAGTGAGTTGTTTGTCCAGTTGAGGGAATATTGCGAAAAGGGGACTGTTTGAGTAGTCTATTGTTGGGGTAAATGGACTTTTGGGAAGTTCCTGAAGTAAATAATGAAGTTATTTACTGATTTACAGCCTTATCTTTGGGTAAGAATTTCTTGGCACAAATAATAAAGTCATGTGCATGTAGGCAGCCTCAGTTCTTAGTCCTATAGTTAATCTATGTAGATGTGGAAGTTTACTTCTCCTAAGAGAGCTAGAAAAGAGAGACCTTAGTGTGCAGAATAGATGGTGGGAAAAAATAATGAGGTGCGCTTGGGGCATTTACAAGTCTTTTTACGTTTGTAGATTGAAGTACATTTTGTCATTTGGGGGCTCAGGTTTTAAAAGGGAAGAAAAACAAGGTGAATGTTCTTGTGTTCTTTTTTCTTTTTTAATTTAAAAACTATGCAATGTATTTGTTTTGATGTCCTCAGTATTACTTTCATGTAGTTAAATTCCGTCAATGAAATGAATTATTTTTACTCTGAAATCAGGCTGTGTAGGCTTGAATTTTGGCTCTGCTATTTAACTAGCCATGGGATATTGGACAAATTACTTAACCTCTTTGTACCTTGTTTCCTTATCTGTAAAATAAGAATAATATCGTACACCTTCTTTAATGGGTAACTGTAAGGATTAAATGCATTGAATGTAATGCTTAAATGGCTAAGTGATTAAATGATTAAACGTAAGGATTAATGTATTAAACACAGTGTCCAACACTTAAAGTGCTATATGTGTTAGACAGTATTACTATTATGATTACTACTCTGTTACTACTACCACCACACTACTGCTAATATCATTACCTTTTAATTTTTAAGTAAAGTTAATGACTCCTTAGTAACAAAGCAATAGATTAAAATGCTAACAAATTTCAACTTCTACGTCCATTGTCAGTAGTAAAAAAGAAAATCCCTATCATTGTTTAAGGAACAAAGTACTTAAAATTTTTCCTCAGTTAAATTCTGGATCTAGTTTAAATCCATGAAATAGGATTATTGTTTACATCTAGTTGATTTAGCAGCTATCAGCTATTACCCATTCTGATCATCCATCATGGTCGGCACTGGGCAGGAGGTGGGAGGAGCCACTTGTAGTGCTCCCCAAATTTAGCCTTTTGAAATATTAAGAGTCCTGAAGTTTTGTTGGAAAGTGTCCTTTCTTATAACAGATTTTTTTTTTTTTTTTTTGACTTAAACAACAGAAATTTATTTTCTCATAGTTCTGGAGGCTAGAAGTCCCAGCTCAACATGCCCGCTGATTCTGTTCCTGGTGAGGACTCTTTCTGGTTTACAGACTTCTCACTTGGCCTTTTTTTTTTTTTTTATTCTTATGTTAATCCCCATACATTACATC
>NC_058408.1:56738122-56740529 GCF_002201575.2 Neomonachus schauinslandi
CCAGAGCACATACCCTCCCCAGTGTCTATCACCCAGTCACCCCATCCTTCCCACCCCACCCCCCACTCCAGCAACCCTCAGTTTGTTTCCTGAGATTAAGAATTCCTCATATCAGTGAGATCATATGATACATGTCTTTCTCTGTTTGACTTATTTCACTCAACATAATACCCTCCAGTTCCATCCACGTCGTTGCAAATGGCAAGATCTCGTTCCTTTTGATGGCTGCATAATATTCCATTGTATATATATACCACATCTTCTTTATCCATTCATCTGTTGATGGACATCTTGGCTCTTTCCACAGTTTGGCTACTGTGGACATTGCTGCCATAAACATCGGGGTGCACGTACCCCTTCGGATCCCTACTTTTGTATCTTTGGGGTAAATACCCAGTAGTGCAATTGCTGGATCATATGGTAGCTCTATTTTCAACTTTTTGAGGAACCTCCATACAGTTTTCCAGAGTGGCTGCACCAGCTTGCATTCCCACCAACAGTGTAGGAGGGTTCCCCTTTCTCCACATCCCCGCCAACATCTGTCATTTCCTGACTTGTTAATTTTAGCCATTCTGACAGGTGTGAGGTGGTATCTCATTGAGGTTTTGATTTGGATTTCCCTGATGCCGAGCGATATTGAGCACTTTTTCATGTGTCTGTTGGCCATTTGGATGTCTTCTTTGGAAAAATGTCTTTTCATGTCTTCTGCCCATTTCTTGATTGGATTCTTTGTTCTTTGGGTGTTGAGTTTGATGAGTTCTTTATAGATTTTGGATACTAGCCCTTTATCTGATATGTCATTTGCAAATATCTTCTCCCATTCTGTTGGTTGTCTTTTGGTTTTGTTGACTGTTTCCTTTGCTTTGCAAAAGCTTTTTATCTTGATGAAGTCCCAATAGTTCATTTTTGCCCTTGCCTCCCTTGCCTTTGGCGATGTTTCTAGGAAGAAGTTGCTTCGGCTGAGGTCAAAGAGGTTGCTGCCTGTGTTCTCCTTTAGGATTTTGATGGACTCCTGTCTCACATTGAGGTCTTTCAACCATTTGGAGTCTATTTTTGTGTGTGGTGTAAGGAAATGGTCCAGTTTCATTCTTCTGCATGTGGCTATCCAATTTTCCCAACACCATTTGTTGAAGAGACTGTCTTTGTTCCATTGGACATTCTTTCCTGCTTTGTCAAAGATGAGTTGACCATAGAGTTGAGGGTCCATTTCTGGGCTCTCTATTCTGTTCCATTGATCTATGTGTCTGTTTTTGTGCCAGTACCATGCTGTCTTGATGATGACAGCTTTGTAATAGAGCTGGAAGTCCGGAATTGTGATGCCGCCGGCTTTGCTTTTCTTTTTCAACATTCCTCTGGCTATGCGGGGTCTTTTCTGGTTCCATACAAATTTTAGGATTATTTTTTCCATTTCTTTGAAAAAAGTGGATGGTATTTTGATGGGGATTGCATTGAATGTGTAGATTGCTCTAGGTAGCATTGACATCTTCACAATATTTGTTCTTCCAATCCATGAGCATGGAATGTTTTTCCATTTCTTTGTGTCTTCCTCAATTTCTTTCATGAGTATTTTATAGTTTTCTGAGTACAGATCCTTTGTCTCTTTGGTTAGATTTATTCCTAGGTATCTTATGGTTTTGGGTGCAATTGTAAATGGGATCGACTCCTTAATTTCTCTTTCTTCTGTCTTGTTGTTGGTGTATAGGAATGCCACTGACTTCTGTGCATTGATTTTATATCCTGCCACTTGACTGAATTCCTGTATGAGTTCTAGCAGTTTTGGGGTGGAGTCTTTTGGGTTTTCCACATAAAGTATCATATCATCTGCAAAGAGTGAGAGTTTGACTTCTTCCTTGCCAATTTGGATGCCTTTGATTTCTTTTTGTTGTCTGATTGCTGTGGCTAGGACTTCCAATACTATGTTGAATAGCAGTGGTGATAGTGGACATCCCTGCCGCGTTCCTGACCTTAGGGGGAAAGCTCTCAGTTTTTCCCCATTGAGAATGATATTCGCTGTAGGTTTTTCATAGATGGCTTTTATGATATTGAGGTATGTACCCTCTATGCCTATACTCTGAAGAGTTTTGATCAAGAAAGGATGCTGTACTTTGTCAAATGCTTTTTCTGCATCTATTGAGAGGATCATATGATTCTTGTTCTTTCTTTTGTTAATGTATTGTATCACATTGATTGATTTGCGGATGTTGAACCAACCTTGCAGCCCAGGGATAAATCCCACTTGGTCATGGTGAATAATCCTTTTAATGTACTGTTGGATCCTATTGGCTAGTATTTTGGTGAGAATTTTTGCATCCATGTTCATCAGGGATATTGGTCTGTAATTCTCCTTTTTGATGGGGTCTTTGTCTGGTTTTGGGATCAAGGTAATGCTGGCCTCATAAAATGAGTT
>NC_058408.1:56743529-56748616 GCF_002201575.2 Neomonachus schauinslandi
CTTAGCTCAGCCTGGGAGGGGCAAAATAGCATCAGGCGAGACTTCTTGGAGAACATAACTTCTGAGCTGAATTGCAAGGAATGAGAACTTAGCTAAGTGAAGAAGGAAATGATATGATGAAAGTTAGGGAAGAATAAAACAGATTCACTTTTAGGCTACAGTAAGATCTTTATCATTACTGTAGTTAAAGTACTTGGCAGTGAATGACAGAGGATGAGGTCATCGGGAAGGAGTTGGGGAGTGAGCAGCTGAGTAATCACAGAAGGAAAAGTCCTAACAATAAAAGTTTCCTGATTACCTCTCTTTCTAGATGTACATTCAGTGAACATTTACAGAGGGAATAGTATGTACAGGGATCACTGCTTGATCCCATGGCTGGGCCAAAAGGAAGACTAGAACAAGGTATCTTTCCTTAAAGAGCTCATAATCTCCTGAGAGTTTAGTTTGGAAACTCTTCCAAGATCCTAAGTCTTCCCTCATTAAGCATAGTTGGAATTACTCTACTATTTTTTTTTTTCATTTTAGTTGTCCATGAGCCCTTTATAGCATTATAGAAAGTTGTACTATTAGGGATATTAAAATTTGGTATGAATTTAACATATAAAATGTTAATAGTCGTTGCCATTGGGTGGTAGAAATATGATAATGTTAAATTCTACTTTCCTATATTTTACCAATTTTCCTTAAAGTACTTCTATTACTTTTACAATAAGAATAATGCCTTTTATTTTATCATAAAACTTGGAAGTGAATGAACTTTTAATTGAGGACTTGGTCCTGATTTGGGATGGATTTTCCTCTTGAGTCTCAGAGTCTTGAATTACATACTAAGTGCAGGTGCAGGATGTTAAGCAGGATCATGTGCCTTTGATGGATATATATAGATGGGTATATATAGATATTGTATATATATATTAGATGGGTATATATGTTTATATATACATACACACACATATATATATATAGTCAGAAGAAATATCGTTAGTAGTTATAGTAAAACTATACATTAGGGACAATAAAATGGTTCTTACAGTTTGTTCTCAGACTTTGTTTGGTTTATTTAATTCTTCTTCCACTCCCTTTCTTTGTCCCTTTTCATCCACCCCTCCGGCAAAATTGTAAGCCTTGAATGCTTACTGTATGCTAGTCACTGTGCTAGGTGCTGCTACTAGGTTTATAGTAGTGATCAAATAAATACAGTCCTTACCTTTGAGGAACTTATACTCTAGTTTTAGGAGGTAGAATTGATAAATGGCAGTCTCACTCTAAACTGCCAGTGTGCCAATCTATTTATGTATTGTATTAAAATAATTTAGAAATTCATTTCATCGCTGCATAGTCATTTCCATATCTGAAGAGAGACTGTGGGTTGCAAAACATGTAAATATAATCAGTGTGTGGGAAAAAGGCAAGGTATGTCATGGCATACAATTAATATTTGCTAAATTAATGAATAGACTGGCTATATTTTTATGTACACCTAAAATCTGGTATTAACTCATTATTTAAAAATATTTCACCAAATGAGTTCTTTTTTCTTTATTCCTTTCTAAGATGTAGAACTACTTTTTAAGTTGATTCAAAAGAAGGTTAAGCCTTACAGTGACCGTTAGACCACTTGGTAACTATATATGTTGTACATGGACAAAACTTTCATCACTGATGTCTGCACTATTGGCAGATTTATTCTCCTATAGCTGGAAGGAAACATGCATTGTGTATGAACAGAATTTATTCCAGTCTGTCTAGAAGTGGTCTGCAAGAAGGGGTGGTTTACTTCACAGGTCACTGGTGGGGTAGGGTATGTTAAACTTTCCACTTTTATTTATTTACTATATAAAAAATAAACAAATTAAGTTTTAATAAAATTTAATGTATAGACTAATAAGAGTACATTTATATAACCTGTTAAAATATATACATGTTTTGATGTATTTGCATATTTTACTGACAAGGGTGCTTGAAAAATGTTGGCGTCTACTGCATAAAAGGGAAAAAATATCACCACAGGTTTCTTTACAATTAGAGAAACATTCACTCACTACACCATCACCTGCAGAAAATACATCTACTTAGGCAGAAAACCTGATTTGCCTCTGAAAGAGGTTTTGATTGCACCTGCTCAAGAATTTCACTGTTGAGTAGCCTGGTAGTTTTCCTGCTGAGCCATTAGGAAACTGAAAGTCACCAAAGAATGGTAAATTATCTGGAAAAATTGTGCAAAATATATTTGTTCTTGGACTGATTGGTATGACAAGCCAAATAACCTCACATCAGTATGCCTTGTTGTATGAAAAATATGTTTGTAAAATATTTTATGTAAAGGATCTTTTTTTTTTATTCTTATGTTAATCCCCATACATTACATCATTAGTTTTAGATGAAGTGTTCCATGATTCATTGTTTGTGCATAACACCCAGTGCTCCATGCAGAATGTGCCCTCCTCAATACCCACCACCAGGCTAACCCATCCTCCCACCCCCCTCCCCTCTAGAACCCTGTTTGTTTTTCAGAGTCCATCGTCTCTCACGGTTCGTCTACTCCTCCGATTTCCCCCGCTTCATTCTTCCCCTCCCGCTACCTTCTTCTTCTTCTTTTTTTTTTCTTAACATATATTGCATTATTTGTTTCAGAGGTACAGATCTGAGATTCAACAGTGTTGCACAATTCACAGCGCTTACCAGAGCACATACCCTCCCCAGTGTCTATCACCCAGTCACACATCCCTCCCACCCCACCCCCCACTCCAGCAACCCTCAGTTTGTTTCCTACAATTAAGAATTCCTCATATCAGTGAGATCATATGATACATGTCTTTCTCTGTTTGACTTATTTCACTCAACATAATACCCTCCAGTTCCATCCACGTCGTTGCAAATGGCAAGATCTCGTTCCTTTTGATGGCTGCATAATATTCCATTGTATATATATACCACATCTTCTTTATCCATTCATCTGTCGATGGACATCTTGGCTCTTTCCACAGTTTGGCTATTGTGGACATTGCTGCTATAAACATCGGGGTGCACGTACCCCTTCGGATCCCTACTTTTGTATCTTTGGGGTAAATACCCAGTAGTGCAATTGCTGGATCATATGGTAGCTCTATTTTCAACTTTTTGAGGAACCTCCACACAGTTTTCCAGAGTGGCTGCACCAGCTTGCATTCCCACCAACAGTGTAGGAGGGTTCCGCTTTCTCCGCATCGCCACCAACATCTGTCGTTTCCTGACTTGTTAATTTTAGCCATTCTGACTGGTATGAGGTGGTATCTCATTGAGGTTTTGATTTGGATTTCCCTGATGCCGAGCGATATTGAGCACTTTTTCCTGTGTCTGTTGGCCATTTGGATGTCTTCTTTGGAAAAATGTCTGTTCATGTCTTCTGCCCATTTCTTGATTGGATGCTTTGTTCTTTGGGTGTTGAGTTTGATGAGTTCTTTATAGATTTTGGATACTAGCCCTTTATCTGATATGTCATTTGCAAATATCTTCTCCCATTCTGTCAGTTGTCTTTTGGTTTTGTTGACTGTTTCCTTTGCTTTGCAAAAGCTTTTTATCTTGATGAAGTCCCAATAGTTCATTTTTGCCCTTGCTTCCCTTGCCTTTGGCGATGTTTCTAGGAAGAAGTTGCTTCGGCTGAGGTCAAAGAGGTTGCTGCCTGTGTTCTCCTTTAGGATTTTGATGGACTCCTGTCTCACATTGAGGTCTTTCAACCATTTGGAGTCTATTTTTGTGTGTGGTGTAAGGAAATGGTCCAGTTTCATTCTTCTGCATGTGGCTGTCCAATTTTCCCAACACCATTGGTTGAAGAGACTGTCTTTGTTCCATTGGACATTCTTTCCTGCTTTGTCAAAGATGAGTTGACCATACAGTTGAGGGTCCATTTCTGGGCTCTCTATTCTGTTCCATTGATCTATGTGTCTGTTTTTGTGCCAGTACCATGCTGTCTTGATGATGACATCTTTGTAATAGAGCTGGAAGTCCGGAATTGTGATGCCGCCAGCTTTGCTTTTCTTTTTCAACATTCCTCTGGCTATGCGGGGTCTTTTCTGGTTCCATACAAGTTTTAGGATTATTTGTTCCATTTCTTTGAAAAAAGTGGATGGTATTTTGATGGGGATTGCATTGAATGTGTAGATTGCTCTAGGTAGCATTGACATCTTCACAATATTTGTTCTTCCAATCCATGAGCATGGAACGTTTTTCCATTTCTTTGTGTTTTCCTCAATTTCTTTCATGAGTATTTTATAGTTTTCTGAGTACAGATCCTTTGTCTCTTTGGTTAGATTTATTCCTAGGTATCTTATGGTTTTGGGTGCAATTGTAAATGGGATTGACTCCTTAATTTCTCTTTCTTCTGTCTTGTTGTTGGTGTATAGGAATGCCACTGACTTCTGTGCATTGATTTTATATCCTGCCACTTGACTGAATTCCTGTATGAGTTCTAGCAGTTTTGGGGTGGAGTCTTTGGGGTTTTCCACATAAAGTATCATATCATCTGCAAAGAGTGAGAGTTTGACTTCTTCTTTGCCAATTTGGATGCCTGTGATTTCTTTTTGTTCTCTGATTGCTGTGGCTAGGACTTCCAATACTGTGTTGAATAGCAGTGGTGATAGTGGACATCCCTGCCGCATTCCTGACCTTAGGGGGAAAGCTCTCAGTTTTTCCCCATTGAGAATGATATTCGCTGTAGGTTTTTCATAGATGGCTTTTATGATATTGAGGTATGTACCCTCGATTCCTATACTCTGAAGAGTTTTGATCAAGAAAGGATGCTGTACTTTGTCAAAAGCTTTTTCTGCATCTATTGAGAGGATCAGATGATTCCTGTTCTTTCTTTTGTTAATGTATTGTATCACATTGATTGATTTGCGGATGTTGAACCAACCTTGCAGCCCAGGGATAAATCCCACTTGGTCGTGGTGAATAATCCTTTTAATGTACTGTGGGATCCTATTGGCTAGTATTTTGGTGAGAATTTTTGCATCCATGTTCATCAGGGATATTGGTCTGTAATTCTCCTTTTTGATGGGGTCTTTGTCTGGTTTTGGGATCAAGGTAATGCTGGCCTCATAAAATGAGTT
>NC_058408.1:56751616-56949997 GCF_002201575.2 Neomonachus schauinslandi
TTTTTTTTTTTTTTTTTTAAAGATTTTATTTATTTATTTGAGAGAGAATGAGATAGAGAGAGCATGAGAGGGGGGAGGGTCAGAGGGAGAAGCAGACTCCCTGCTGAGCAGGGAGCCCGATGCGGGACTCGATCCAGGGACTCCGGGATCATGACCTGAGCCGAAGGCAGTCGCTTAACCAACTGAGCCACCCAGGCGCCCTGGACCATATCTTCTTTATCCATTCATCTGTTGAAGGGCATCTCAGCTCTTTCCACAGTTTGGCTATTGCGGACATTGCCGCTATGAACATTGGGATGCATATGGCCCTTCTTTTCACTACATCTGTGTTTCTGGGGTAAATACCCAGGAGTGCAATTGCTGGGTCATAGGGTAGCTCTATTTTTAATTTTTTGAGGCACCTCCACACTGTTTTCCAAAGTGGCTGTACCCACTTGCATTCCCACCAACAGTGTAAGAGGGTTGCCCTTTCTGCACAACCTCTCCAACATTTGTTATTTCTTGCCTTGTCAATTTTTGCCATTCTACCTGGTGTAAGGTGATATCTCAATGTGGTTTTGATTTGAATTTCCCTGATGGCTGATGAAGATGAACATTTTTTCATGTGTCTCTTAGCCATTTGTATGTCTTCTTTGGAGAAGTGTCTGTTCATGTCTCCTGCCCATTTTTTGACTTGATTATTTTTTTTTGGGTGTTGAGTTTGAGAAGTTCTTTATAGATCTTGGATATCAGCCCTTTATCTGTAGTGTCATTTGCAAATACCTTCTCCCCTTCTGTGGGTTGCCTCTTTGTTTTGTTGACTGTTTCCTTTGCTGTGCAGAAGCTTTTTATCTTGATGAAGTCCCAAAAGTTCATTTTTGCTTTTGTTTCACTAGCTTTTGGAGATGTATCTTGAAGTTGCTGTGGCCAATGTCCAAGAGGTTACTGCCTATGTTCTTCTCTAGGATTTGGATGAATTCCTGTCTCACATTGAGGTCTTTCATCCATTTTGAGTTTATCTTTGTGTATGGTGTAAGAGAATGGTTGAGTTTTATTCTTCTGTATATAGCTGTTCAATTTTCCCAGCACCATTTATTGAAGAGAGTGTCTTTTTTCCATTGCATTTTTTTTCCTGCTTTGTCAAAGATTAGTTGACCATAGAGTTGAGGGTCCCTATCTGGGCTCTCTATTCTGTTCCATTGGTCTATATGTCTTTTTTTGTGCCAGTACCATGCTGTCTTGGTGATCACTGCTTTGTAATATAGCTTGAAATCGGGCAACGTGATGCCCCCAGCTTTGTTTTTCTTTTTCAACATTTCCTTGGCAATTCGGGGTCTTTTCTGATTCCATACAAATTTTAGGATTGTTTGTTCCAGCACTTTAAAAAATGTCATTGGAATTTTGATCGGGATGGCATTGAAGGTATAGATTGCTCTGGGTAGCATAGACATTTTAACAATGTTTATTCTGATCCATGAGCATGGAATTTTTTCCATAATTTTATGTCTCCTTCAATTTCTTTCATGAGTGTTCTGTAGTCCCTAGAGTATAGATCCTTTACCTCTTTGGTTAGGTTTATTCCGAGGTATCTTATGGTTTTTGGTGCTATTGAAAATGGAATCGTTTCTCTAATTTCTCTTACTACAGTTCCATTGTTAGTGTATAAGAAAACAACTGATTTCTGTGCATTGATTTTGTATCCTGCCACATTACTGAATGGCTGTATGAATTCTAGTAATTTGGGGGTGGAGTCTTTTGGGTTTTCCACATAAAGTATCATGTCATCTGTGAAGAGAGAGAGTTTGACTTCTTCTTTGTCAATGTGAATACCTTTCACTTCTTTTTGTTGTCTGATTGCTGTTGCTAGGACTTCTCGTCCTATGTTGAACAATAGTGGCGAGAGTGGGCATCCTTGTCATATTCCTGATCTTAAGGGAAAGGCTCTCAGCTTTTCCCCATTGAGGATGATATTTGCTGTGGGTTTTTCATAGATGGATATTATGAGCATGAGGAATGTTCCCTCTATCCCTATACTCTGAAGAGTTTTAATGAGGAAAGGGTGCTGCATTTTGTCAGATGCTTTTTCTGCATCAATTGAGAGGACCATATGGTTCTTCTCTCTCCTCTTATTAATGTGCTCTGTCACATTGATTGATTTGCGAATGTTGAACCACCCTTGCATCCAGGGATAAATCCCACTTGTTCGTGGTTTATGATCCTTTTAATGTATTGTTGGATCCTATTAGCTAGCATTTTGTTGAGGATTTTGCAATCCATATTCATCAGGGATATTGGTCTGAAATTCTCCTTTTTGATGGGGTCTTTGCTTGGTTTGGGGATTAAGATGATGCTGGCCTCATAGAATGAGTCTGGAAGCTTTCCTTCTGTTTCTATTTTTTGAAACAACTTCAGGAGAATAGGTATTATTTCTTCTTTGAATGTTTGATAGAATCTCTCAGGGAATCCATCAGGCCCTGGACTCTTGTTTTTTGGGAGGTTTTTGATCACTGCTTCAATCTCGTTACTGGTATTAGCCTATTCAGGTTGTCTATTTCTTCCTGTTTCAGTCTTGGCAGCTTATAGGTTTCCAGGAAGGCCTCCATTTCATCCAGATTGCTCAGTTTGTTGGCTTATAGTTGTTGATATTTTCTAATAATTGTTTTTATTTCCTTGGTGTTAGTCATGATCTCTCCCCTTTCATTCATAATTTTATTAATTTCGGTCTTTTTTCTTTTCTTTTGGATAAGTCTGGCCAGTGGTTTATCAATCTTATTAATTCTTTCAAAGAACCAGCTTCTAGTTCCGTTGATCTGATCTACTGTGTTTCTGGTTTGTAATTCATTGATCTCTGCTCTAATCTTAATTATTTCTCTTCTATCACATGGCTTAGGCATCGTTTGTTGCTTTTTCTCTAGTTCTTTAATATGTAGAGTTAGTTGGTGAATTCGGGATTTTTGTTTTTTTGAGTGATAACTGCCTTTGCAGTATCCCATAGGTTTTGGACTGGTGTGTTTTTGTTCTCATTGGTTTCCATGAATTGTTTAAGTTCTTCTTTGATCTCCTGGTTGACCCAAACATTCTTGTGCAGAGTAGTCTTTAGCTTCCAAGGGTTTGAATTCCTTCCAATTTTTTCTTTTGTTTGAGTTCCAGTTTTAAAGCATTAGGGTCTGAGAATATGCAGGGAATAATCTCAGTCTTTTGGTATCAGTTGAGACCTGATTTGTGACCCAATATATGGTCTATTCTGGAGAAAGTTCCATGTGCACTCGAGAAGAATGAGTATTCTGTTGTTTTAGGGTGGGATGTTCTGTAAATATCTATGAGGTCCATCTGGTCCAGCGTGTCATTCAAAGCTCTTATTTCTTTGTTGATTTTCTGCTTAGATGATCTGTCTGTTGCTGAGAGTGGAGTATTGAGATCTCCTACAATTAACATGTTGTTATAAATATGACTCTTTATTTTGGTTAACTGTTGGCTTATATAGATGGCTGCTCCCATGTTGGGGGTGTAGATATTTACAATTGTTAGATCTTCTTGTTGGATAGACACTTTAAGAATGATATAGTGTCCTTCTGTGTCTCTAACTACAGTCTTTAGTTTAAAATCTAATTTGTCTGATATAAGAATTGCTACCCCAGCTTTCTTTTGAGGTCCGCTGGCATGGAAGATGGATCTCCATCCTTCACTTTCAGTCTGGATGTATCTTTAGGTTCAAAATGAGTGTCTTGTAGACAGCATATGAATGGGTCCTGTCTTTTTATCCAGTCTGCAACCCTGTGCCGTTTTATGGGAGCATTTAGGCCATTCACGTTGAGAGTGATTATTGAAAGATATGAATTTATTGTCATCATGTTGCCTGTGAAGTCCTTGTTTTTATAGATTGTCCCTGTAAATTTCTGCTGTATATCACTCTTGGGGTCTTTCTCCTTTTATAGAACCCCCATAATATTTCTTGCAGGGCCAGCTTAGTGGTCACATATTCTTTCAGTTTCTGCCTGTCTTGGAAGCTCTGCATCTCTCCATCCATTCTAAATGAAGCCTTGCTGGATAAAGTGTTCTTGGCCACATGTTCTTCTCATTTAGTACCCTGAATATGTCTTGCCAGGCCTTTCAGGCTTGCCAGGTCTCTGTGGATAGGTCTGACGTTATTCTGATGTTCCTCCCTCTGTACGGAAGGTATCTCTTCCCTCTAATTGCCCTTAATATGGTTTCCTTGGTTCTAAGATTTGCGAGTTTTACTATTACATGCTGGGGTGTTGGCCTGTTTTCCCTGATCTTGGGAGGGGTCCTCTCTGCCTCCAGGACATGAACGTTTGTCCTCAGATTAGGGAATTTCTCAGCTACAGTTTGCTCAAATATATCTTCTAGTCCTCTCTCTCTCTCTACCCCCTCTGGGATTCCAGTAATTCTGACATTGGAATGTTTCATGGTGTCCCTTATTTCTATGATTCTATTTTCATGGATTCTGAGTTGTTTTTCCCTGGCCTCCTCTTTTCCTTTTGTATATATTAAATTGTCTTCCAGGTCACTAATTCGTTCTCCTGCCTCACTTACCCTAGCTGTTAGATTATCTAGATTAGATTGGATCTCATTGATAGCATTTTTAAGTTCTGCCAATTCAGCTTTCATTTCTGTCCTTAGAGACTCTATGTTGCCATTAATCGATTTCTCCATTCTGGCTATCGTTTTCACAATTGGTAGCCTGAATTCCATCTCCAACATCTTGGTTATATCTGAATCCATTTGTAAATCTGCAGCATAAGTCATAATCTCTGAGTCTTTCCTATTTTGGGGGTTCCTCCTCCTAGTCATTCTGTTAATGGGTGGTTGAGGGAATGTATAGAGTCCAAATTATTGACCACCACCCAAGCAAGATGCACCTGTTTTCTAGGGACCTTAGGGTTGCTGGCCTGTTGTTTTCCCAGCCAGTCTTCTGGGGGAGGGGCTTTTACTCAGACAACCCTGTTTGGGCAGAGTTGCCATGCCCCCCTGTGGCGGGGGATGGGCTCAGTGGGAACTGTTTTTTGGGGGCTTTTGTTCTCTGGTGGCTTTCCCTGGTGGCTTTCTGCGTCTGTTCCGAGAGTCAGAGCAGAAGAGACTATTTCCAACCCTCTGCCTCAGAGCAGAGAGATCACAGTCTGTGCTTCAGTCAGCTCTCTAAGGCACACTGTCTCCATTTCTGTCTGTGCTGCTATAAACGGCAGTCCTGGGTTGTGTGTCTCTCCGCAGCGCTCCCAGTCCTTGCCTCCAGGTCGGGGCACGTCTCTGCCCTTTGTGCTTCTAAAACTGCCAGCTGCCCCCAGTTTGCACATGCCGTCCCACCGCTCTGGTTTCCGTCTAAAGTCCTTTTCCCACCGCTACCAGACTGCAAGTCTGTGCCCCATCCCCAGCACGAGAGGTTATTGCTCACCGGCATTTCAGGATCCCCACAGCAAGGCTCCCTCTCAATGCCATTTATCCTCCGATATCTGCCCGCAGAATCACGGCTCCGTGCTTCATACCTCGTAACCAACCACCTGCGATGTTCTGTTTGTAGAGATCCAGATCTTCTTACATCTCAGGCTGATTTCATGAGTGTTCAGAGTGGTGTGGTAGATATCCAGCTCAATTCCGTGGACCAGTTGGAATAGGGTCCCCTACTCCTCTGCCGTATTTTCCTCTCCCCTTTTGAGAGTTCTTAATCATGAAAGGAAGTTGTATTTTGTCAACAATTTTTTCTTTATCTGTTGAGATTATTATATGATTTTTTCTTTCATTCTGTTAATGTGATGTATCACATTTATTGATTGGTGTAAATTGAATTATCCTGGCATCCCAGGTATAAAGCCCACTTACTTGATCATGGTGTATGATTGTTTGAATGTGGTGTTGAATTCAGCTTGCTAATATTTTGTTGAAAATGTTTGCCTCCATATTTATCAGGGTTATTGGCCTGTAGTTTTCTTCTCTTATAGTGTCTTTATCTGGCTTTGGGATTAGGGTAATGCTGTCTTCATATAATGAATTTGGGAGTACCCCTCCTTTTCAGTTTTTTGGAAGAGTTTGAGAAGGACTGGTGTTAGTCTTTGTTGGGAGATTTTTGATTTCTCATAAATCTCGTTATTGGTATCTTCAGATTTTTTCTTTCTTTTATGATTCAGTCTTAGAAGTTTTACTATTTATAGGAATTAATCCATTTCTCCTAGGTTGTCTAGTTAATTGGCATATAACTGCAGTAGTTTATTTGATTCTTTATATTTCTTTGGTATCAGTTATAATTATATCTCCTCTTTCAAGTCTGATTTTATTTATTTGAGTCATTTCTCTTTTAGTAATCTAGCTAAAGGTTTGTTATTTTTTTTATCAGTTCAAAAAAAGCAGGTTTTAATTTCATTGATATTTTCTATTGTTTTTTTTGTGGTTTCTATTTTATTTCTTTCTCCTCCAATTTTTTTTTTTTTTTTCCTTCTGCTAAGTTTGGGTTTAGTTTTTTTTTTTTTTTTCTGGTTTCTTGAGGTATAAAGTTAGGTTGTTTACTGGAGAGCTTTCTTGTTTTTTAGCATAGGTGCTTATTGCTATGAACTCCCTCTTAGATCTGCTTTTGCTGTAATCCATAAGTTTTGGTATGTGTGTTTCCATATTCATTTGTTTTAAGATCTTTTTTGACTTCTCTTTTGATTTCTTCTTTGACCCATTGGTTGTCCAGTAGCATGTTTAATTTCCACATAATTATAAATTTTCAGTTTTCTTCCTATTACTTATTTCTAATTTCATACTATTGTGGTCAGAAAACATACTTGATATGATTTTAAATTAATTAAAATTACTAAGGCTTGTTTTGTAACCTATCATATGATGTATCTTGGGGAATGATCAATGGGCACTTGAGAAGAATGTATATTCTGTTCCTCTTGGATGAAATATTCTGTATATGTCTCTTAGGTCCCTTTGGTCTAAAGTATGTTTCACCTCGAATGTTTCATTATTGATTTACTCTCTGGATAATCTGTTCATTATTGAAAGTGGAGTATTGATGTCCCTTACTATTATTCTATTGTTGTCTGTTTCTCCTTTCAGATCTGTTAGTATTTGCTTAATATATTTGGGTGTTCCAAAGTTAGGGGCATATATATTTACAATTGTTATATTTCCTTGATGATTTAACCATTTTATCATTATATAATGACTTTTTAATTAAATTTTTAATTTTAATTCCAGTATAGTTAACATACAGTGTTATATTACTTTCAGGTGTACAATATAGTGATTTAACAATTTTGTACATTGCTCAGTGCTCATCATGATAAGTATATCTTTAATCTCCATCACCTATTTCACCCATCCCCTCATCCACCTCCCCTCTGGTAACCATCAGTTTGTTTTCTATAATTAAGAGTCTGTTTCTTGGTTTGTCTCTCTCCTTTTTTTGTTTGTTCATTTTGTTTCTTAAATTGCACATGTGAGTGAAATCATGTGGTATTTGCCATTCTCTGATTGATTTGTTTTGCTTAGTATTATACTCCCTAGTTCCATCCCTGTTGTGGCAAATGGCAAGATTTCATTCTTTTTTATGGCTGAATAATATTTCATTATATGTATATGCATGTATACATATATACATATCCCATTTTCTTTATCCATTCATCTACCAATGAACACTTAGGCTGCTTCCATAGTTTGAGTATTGTAAATAATGCTGCTCTAAACATAGGGGTGCATATATCCCTTTGAATTAATGTTTTTGTATTTTTTGGGTAAATACCTAGTAGTGTGCTTACTGGATTGTAGGGTAGTTCTATTTTTAATTTTTTTGAGGAACCTCCATACTCTTCCACAGTGGCCATAGCAGTTCAGTCCTACCAACAGTGCACAAGTTTTTTTTTTTTTTCCACCTCCTTGCCAACACTTGTTTCTTGTGTATTTGATTTTTGTCACTGAGACAGGTGTTAAGTGATATCTCATTGTAGTTTTGATTTGTAGTTCTCTGATGATGAGTGATGTTGGGCATCTTTTCATGTGTCTCTTGGCCATGTCTTCTGCCCATTTTTTAAATGGGTTATTTGTTTTTTGGGTGTTGACCTGTATCAGTTCTTTATATACTTTGGATACTAACCCTTTATCAGCTATGTCATTTGCAAATATCTTCTCCCATTCAGGAGGTTGCCTTTTAGTTTTGTTGATTATTTCCTACACTGTGCAGAAACCTTTTATTGCTTTTATTTCCTTTGCTTCATGTATAGACAAAATGTTATTATGGCTGATGTAAAAGCAATTACTGCCTGTGGTCTCTTCAAGGAATTTTATGGCTTCAGGTCTCATATTTAGGTCTTTAATCCATTTTGGGTTTGTTTTTGTGTGTGATGAAAGAAAGTGGTCCAATTTCATTGTTTTGCATGTTGCTGTCCAGCTTTCCCAACACCATTTGTTGAAGAGACTATCTTTTTCCCATTGGGTATTCTTTCCTGCTTTGTTGAAGATTAATTGGCCATATAACTGTGGGTTTATTTCTGGATTTTCTGTTCTGTTCCATGGATCTGTGTGTCTGTTTTTATGCCAGTACCACACTGTTTTAAATACTACAGCTTTGTAATATAACTTGAAGTCTGGAATTGTGATACCTCCAGTTTTGTTTTTCTTTTTCAAGATTGCTTTGGCTACTTGGGGTCTTTTGTGGTTCCATACAACTTTTAGAAATGTTTATTATAGTTCTGTGAAAAATGCTATTGGTATTTTTATGGGGATTGCATTTAATATGTAGATTGCTTTGGGTAGTATACACATTTTAACAATATTTGTTCTTCCAACCCATGAGCATGGAATGTCTTTCTGTTTCTTTGTGTTATCTTCAATTTCATCACTGTTTTATAGTTTTCAGAGTGTAGTTTTTTCACCTCTTTGGTTGTTTATTCCTAGGTATTTTATTGTTTTTGGTGTAATTGTAAATAAGACTGTTTTCTTAATTTCACTTTCTGCTGCTTCATTATTAGTGCATAGGAATGTGACAGATTTCTACACATTGGTTTTATATCCTACAAATTTACTGTATTTATCAGTTCTAGTAATTGTTCAGTGAAGTCTTTTGGGTTTTCTATATATACTATCATGTCATCTGCAAATAGTGAAAGTTTTATTTCTTCCTTACCAATTTGGATGCCTTTTATTTGTTTTTATTGTCTAATTGCTGTGTCTAGGATATCCAGTACTATGTTGAATAAAAGTAGTGAGAGTGGACATCCTTGTCTTGTTTCTGACCTTAGGTGAGAAGCTCTCAGTTTTTCCCCATTGAGTATGATGTTGGCTGTGGGTTTTTCATAATATAGCCTTTATTATGTTGAAGTATGTTCCCTCTAGACCAACCTTGTTGAGAGTTTTTATTGTGAATGGATGTTGTACTTTGCCAAATGATTTTTCTTTATCTATTGAAATGATGATATATGGTTTTTATCTTTTCTCTTATTGATGTGTTGTATCACATTGATTAATTTATGGATATTGATCCATCTTGCATCCTGGGAACAAATCCCACTTGATCATGTGAATGAATTTTTTTAATGCATTGTTGGATTAGGCTTGCTAGTATTTTGTTGAGGATTTTTCCATCTGTGTTCATCAGAGATACTGACCTATAGTTCCTTTTTTTTTGGTAGTATCCTCATCTGGTTTTGTTATCAGAGTAATATTGGCCTCACAGAATGAATTTGGAAGTTTCCTTCCTCTTCTGTTTTTTGGAATAGTTTGAAAAGAATAGGTATTAACTCTTCTTCCCCTCCCCCCGAGGGAGGAGGGGCAGAGGGAGAGGGAGGGAGAGAGAATCATAAGCGAGCTCCATGTGGAGTCTTACGTGGGGCTCGATCCCAGAGATCATGACCTGAACTGAAATAAAGAGTTGGACGCTTAACCAACTGAGCCACCCAGGCACCCCGGTATTAACTCTTCTTTAATGTTTGGCAGAATTTGCCCAGAAAGCTATCTGATCCTGGACTTTTGTTTTTGGGGAGTTTTATGATTACTAATTCAATTTTATTGCTGATAATTGGTCTTTTCTAATTTTCTGTTTCTTCCTGCTTTAGTTTTCATAGGTTATGTTTCTAGGAATTTATCCATTTCTACTAGGTTGTGAAATTTATTGGCATACAATTTCCTCATAATAATCTCTTATAATTTTTTGTGTTTCTGTAGTGTTGGTTGTTAGTTCTCCTCTGATTTGTGATCTTGTTTATTTGAGTCATCTCTATTGCTCACTTGCTTTTCTTTCTTTTTTTTTTTCTTTTCTTTTTGATTAGTCTGGCTGGAGGTTTATCAGTTTTGTTGTTGATCTTTCCAAAGAACCAACTCCTGGTTTCATTGCTCCATTCTGTTGGTGTTTTAGTTTCTATATCATTTATTTCTGCTCTAAATTTTATTATTTCCTTCCTTCTCCTGGTCTTGGTTTCTGTTTGTTGTTTTTTTTTTCTATCTCCTTTAGGTGTAAGTTTAGGTTGTTTGAGATTTTTCTTATTTTGTGAAGTAGGCCTGTATTGCTATACACTTCCCTCTTAGAACTGCTTTTGCTGCGTCCCAAAGATTTTAGACCATTGTGCTTTCATTTGCATTTGTATCCATGTACTTTTAAAAAAATTTCTTCTTTGATTTCTTTCCCAGTCATTGTTTTGTAGCATGTTATTTAGCTTCCATGTATTTGTGCTCTTTCGAGATTTTTTTCTTGTGGTTGGTTTCTAGTTTCATAGCATTGTGGTCAGAAAACATGCATGGTATTGACTTCAGTCTTTTTGAACTTGTTGAGACTTGTTTTGTGGCCTAGTAGGCAAATCTGTTCTGGAGAGTATTCCATGTGTACTTGAAAAGAATGTGTATTCTGCTGTTTTAGGATGGAATGTTCCGAATATGTCTGTGAAATCCGTCTGGTCCAGTGTGTCATTCAAAGCCATTGTTTCCTTGTTGATTTTCTGCTTGAAGGATCTGTCCATTGATGCAAGTCAGGTGTTAAAGTCCCCTACTGTTATTGTATTACTGTCAATTATATCCTTTATGTTTGTTATTAACTGTTTTATGTATTTGGGTGCTCCCATGTTAGGTGCATAAATATTTACAATTGTTATATCTTCTTGTTGAATGTCCCCTTTATTATTATATAGTGCCCATCTTT
This sequence comes from Neomonachus schauinslandi, assembly GCF_002201575.2. Classification (NCBI taxonomy): domain Eukaryota; kingdom Metazoa; phylum Chordata; class Mammalia; order Carnivora; family Phocidae; genus Neomonachus; species Neomonachus schauinslandi. The sequence continues at coordinate 56,762,721 of NC_058408.1, forward strand.
GTCTTTTGTTACAGTTTTTGTTTTAAAGTCTATTTTTTCCAAAGTAAGTATTGCTACCCTGGCTTTCTTTTGACATCCATTTGCATGATAGATGTTTCTCCATCCCCTCATCTTCCATCTTCAGGTGTCTTCCAGTCTGAAATGAGTCTCTTGTAGGCTCATATAGATGGTCTTGTTTTTTTAATTCATTCTGTCACCTTATGTCTTTTTTTAAAAAAGATTATTTATTCATTTATGAGAGAGAGAGAGAGAAAGAAAGAGTGAGTAAGTAGGGGAAGGGAGAGGGACAAGCAGATGCTGCACCTGGATGCAGGGCTTGATTCCAGACCCTGAGATCATGATCTGAGCTGAAACCAGGAGTTGAACCCTTAACCCACTGAGCCACCCAGGCACTTTTGACTGGAGCATTTAATCCATTTATATTCGAAGTAATTATTGATAGATAATTCTGTTACTTGTTTTGTGGTTCTTTTTGTAGTTTTTCTCTTATCTTTCTCTTGCTCTCTTTCATGGTTTGTTGGTTTTCTTTAGTGATATACTTGGATTCCTTTCTGTTCATCCTTTGCATATCTATTACTGATTTTTGATTTGTGGTTACCACTTGTTTTGTATGTAACATCTTCTGCTATATCTATATTAAGTTCATGGTTGCTTAAGTTTGATCCCATTCTTTTCTCCTCTTTCCTTCACATCTTAGGTATATGGTGTCATATTTTACATCCTTTTTATTTTGTGAATCCCTTGTATGATTTTTACAGATATATTTATTTTTAATGCTTTTGGGTTTCCTCCTTTTCATACTCTCACTTATGGTCTTTTTTTCCATTCAAAGAGTCCCCTTTAGGACTGGTTTAGTGGTCATGATCTCTCTTTTAGTTTTTGTTTGTCTGAGAAATTCTTTATCTCTCCTTCTATTCTGAATGATAGCCTTATAGGGTAGGGTACTCTTGGCTGCAGATTTTTCCCTTTCAGCACTTTGAATATATCATGGCACTCTCTTCTGGCCTGCAGAGTTTCTGCTGAAAAAGCTGCTGAGAGTTTTATGGGGTTTCCCTTGTATATAACTGTCTTCTTTTCTTTCTTTCTTTTTTTTTTTTTTTTCTGTTTTTAAAAAATTTGTTTTTATCACTACTTTTTGCCATTTTAACCCTGTATATCTTGATGTATACCTCCTTGGGTTGATTTTGTTGGGGGAATCGCTGTGCCTCCTAGATATAAATGTCTGTTTCCTTCCCCAGATTAGGGATGTTTTCAGCTGTTATTTCTTCAGCTTTATTTTTTGCCCCCTTTCTTTCTTCTTCTCGGATTCCTGTAATGTGAATGTTATGCTTGGTGGAGTCACTGAGTTTCCTAACTCCATTCTCATTTTGTGTAATTTTTTTCTCTCATTTGTTCATCTTGATTATTTTACATTACTCTGTCTTCCAGGTCATTAATTTGTTCTTCTGCTTCCTCTAGCATGCTATTTATTTCAACAAGTCTATTTTTAATTTCATATATTGTATTCTTCATCTCTGATTGGTTCTATTTTATCTGTGTGTTAAGGGTCTCACTGATGTCCTATACTCTTTTCTCAAGTCCAGTGAGTATCTTTGTGATCATTACTATAAATTCTCTATGAGGTATATCACTTATATTCATTTCGCTTAGGTCTCTTGCTGTGGTTTTGTCTTGTTCTTTCATTTAGGACATACCCCTCAGTCTCCTCATTTTGTCTAACCCTTTGTGTCTGTTTCTGTGTGTTAGGAAAGTCAATTATGTCTCCTGCTCTTGAAGGTAATGACCTTATGAAGAAGGGGTCCTGTAGTGCCCTATAGTGCTTTGTCCCTGTTCCCCAGGACCTGAACTTCAGGAAGTGTCTCCTATGTGTGTTACATGTACCCTGCTCTTGTGTCCTATCCACTGTTTCCTTCAGTCCAGTTATCTGCAGAGGCTCTCTTTGCCTTTTTGGGCAGTGTTTTGTCCCCAGCCTGGTAGGGCACAGTTTAACTTGATGTACAGTGGTCTGCCTGCAAAATGAGACTTGCCCCTGATGCCACCAGAACAAAAGCCCCCTTGTCAGGAGATGAGGTTTTGGCAGGGATTGCTCCAGTTTTCTGGGGGAGGGGACCTGCCTTGCTGGAACTGAGGCAAGCTTGATTAAATAGAGCAGATTCATTGAAGTGTGGGTGGTCAGAGGGGGCTTCGTGTAAGCAAGTTGGGTAGAAAGTGTTATGCAATGCTGGTTCCTGCAGGAGGCCATGTGTTTATGCTGAGGGGTGGTGGGGAGGGGTTGTCACCTGCTAGCTCCTTTATTCCTGGAGTGGTCTCCCTGTGATCCCTGCTTCTCTGGCCATGCTCTGAGATAAGTAAATAACTCTCCCTCCCATGTGCCTTAGGCGTTTTTCAAACTACTGCTTCTGTGCTGTATCTCTACTGGCTGTTTGTTGTGCTGTATCTTTAAACGGGGACTCAACTTCCCAGAACCGAGCCTGCTGATTTTTAAAATTCCAGGCTTTAAGTCCTACTGGTTGTATGTACTCATGAAATTTGGTCCCTCTCGCTTTCAAAGCCAAATGTTATGAGGATTCATCTTCCCTGTGAGGGCTCTTCAGTGTGATAGTCTGTTTCTTGCCCTTCCCTGTACCCTGGGCTCCTGACTAGGGACAGCCATGGTCCTCTTTTCTCCCAAACTGAGTTTCTTCCCTTTATCACTTCTTTAATGTGGCCTCTTCTTTACTTTTACTTGTGGAGTTTGTTCTGCCACTCTTCAAGTCATTTTCTGAGTTATTTACACTCTTGTGAATGTTATTTAGTTATATCTGTGGGATGAAGTGAGCTTACTGTTCTCTTACTCCACTATCTTCTCAGCCTGTACCTCTATAATTACTTTCTTTGCCTTTTTTTTTTTTTTACAGTTTTTGGCTTAAAGTCTATTTTTTTCTGTATAAATATTGCTACCCTTGTTGTCTTTTGGTTTCCAGTTGCATGGAATATCATTTTCCATCTCTTCACTCTGAGCCTGTGTGTGTCCTTAAAGCTATAGTGAGGCTCTTGAAGACAGCATATAATTTGGTCTTGTTCTTTAAATCCATCCAGGCACTCCATGCCTTTTGATTGGAGAATTCATTCCATTTACATTTAGAGTAATTCCTGATAGGTAAGGACTTACTAATGCCATTTTATTAAATTTCTGGCTGTTTTGTAGTTCCTGTTGTTCCTTTCCTTTCCTTTTTTTTTTTGCTGCCTTCCATGTGTGTTGATGATTTCCCATCATGGTATGCTTTGAGTCACTTGTCTTTGTCTTTTGTGAATTTACTGTAGGTTTTTGCTCTCTGCTTACCGTGAGCATTATATAAATATCTTAATGATAAAATAGTCTCTTTTCTTCTGGTAACAACTTAACTTTGCATACAATCAAAGTTCTTCTTTTAGTCCCCCATTTTATATTTTTAATGTCACAGGTTACCTCTTTTCATGTTGTCAATATGTTAACAAATTATTATAATTATTTTTAATACTCTTGTTTGTTAACCTTTATACAAGTATGAAGTGGTTAATACGCCACCATATTAAAGTATTAGAATATTCTGAATCTGACTATATACTTATCTTTACCAGTGTGTTGTATATTTTCAGATTTTTTTTTCATATTACCATTTAGCATCCTTTTCTTTAAGCCTGAAGAACCTCTTTCAGCATTTTTTCTAAGGCAGTCTGGACTTATAAGCTTCCTCAGCTTTTGTTTATTGTTCCTTAATTTCTGAAGGACAACTTTGCTGGATAGAGTATTTCTTGTTGGCAGTTGCTTTTTATTTTCTTTCATTATTTTGAATATAATCTCCCACTCTTTCCTGGACTATAAGATTTCTGCTGAGAAAGTTATTGATAGTTTTGTGGGAGTTCCCTTGTAAGTTACAGGCTTCTTTACTCTTGCTGCTTTTAAGTTTCTCTGTCTTTGATTTTTGACAGTTTTGTTATAATGTGTCTTACAGAGGATCTGTTTAAGTTGAGTTTGTTATGATCTGTGAGCTTCATGAATTTGGATATCCAAATCTCTTTCCAGATTTGGGAAGTTGCTGGCTATTCTTTCTTTATATAGGCTTTCTACCCTCATCTCCCTCTCTTCTCTTTCTGGGACTCCAGTAATTTGCAAATTATTTCTTTTGATGGTATCCCATGGATCACATAGCTTTCTTCCTCCTTTTTTTTTTTGTTCTCCTCTAACTGGATAATTTCCTACTTCCTGTCTTTTAACTCACTTCCTCACTTTTAACGCTGCTTCATCCATTCTGATATTAATGCTCTGTAGTGCCTTTTCATTTTATTCATTGTGTTTTTCAGCTCCAGAGTTTTTTTATTTCTTCTTTTATGATTTCTATCTGTTAATCTTCTCATTTTGTGTATTAGTGCTTTTTAAATTTTGTTGAATTGTCTCTCTGTTTTCTTGTAGCTCAGTGGGCTTCCTTAAAACAGGTATTTTAATTTCTTTATCAGGTAAATAGCACATATTCATGTCATTGAGATCAGCTACTAGAAGATTATTGTTATCCTTTGGTTATGTCATGTTTCATAGATCTTTCATGGCCCTTGAAGATTTGTTTTGCTGTCTTCACATTTGAAGTAGCAGTGAGAACTGAGTGCCTTCCTTCTTTACTAACTACCTTCCAGAGGAGAAATCTCTTCTGTCAGCCTTCCTAGGGATTCTCTGAACTTCTGTGGATACACCTGGTCCACATTTTGGCTCCCTCTTTTGGCAGAATTCTTAATTGTATGCCTTCTTTTGATCCTCCAATGCACTAGGCGAAGTGCCAACAGCCTCCCTTTTGCTTTCCCAAAGGTTGCCTTAAAGCTCAGTTTGTGCTCTCTCTCTGGCTCACAGATTCTTACTGATTTTCTACACATGCTCACTTGCCATCCATCAAAGCTTTCTCTCATTGCCCCTGTGGGAGAGCACACAGGGTTGGGGGTATGTAGGTGAGGGACTTGGAGCACTGGTGGTGCCCGTGGGCTAGTTGGTGGGATCTGCAGATAGGACATCCCTAGCAGCTCACAGTTCGGCTACTTGATGGAATCTGTGGCACAGTTTTTAGAACCCATGTCCTTTTAATGGTCTCCAAGTCTTATCTTCTACTTTTCCAGCTGTTCCCACCCTCCAGTAAGGCAGCTCATAATACTTTGAATGGAGTGAGAGAGAAATGAGTTTCTTTGGCATCATCCTGCACAGCTGGGGAAGCCCAAGTGTTCACTCACATACTTTCACTTTTCTCTCTTGGGAGAAATCACAGGATAAAAACATCTCTCATGGCCCTGAGGTGTGCTACTTTCGGAGAAGGGTGATACATGTAAAATCAAACTGTTCATCTTACCCATTTTGGTGCATCCAGCTCCTATTGTTTTGCTCCAGCTGTGTGCTAGGACTTCTCTGCTGGAGACCTAGACTTCCACAAGGGGACTCCTGTTCATAGATGATTGTCTAAGACAGTTTTTACTGGACTTCTGGACTGTAGCCAGGAGGGGCTGGAGCTGGTGCAGGAGCCACTGTGGGATCCACAACTGGGATCTGATGCATAGGTGGGGAAGACTCCTCTTACATCTTTTGGTGTATGGTACTGGATCCCAAAGCTCCTACTTTTTTCATGATTGGATGTCAAATTGTTGTGGAGGGAGGGACACAATGAAGAAGGTCTTATTTAGCCATGTTGCTGACTTCTCTCCTTTCTGAACTAAGGTTCTTACGTATACTTTTTTCCCCTTCTGTTTTCTTGGAAGAGATTCCCAGAAATCAAATTTCTGAAACAAAGAATATAGATTTAAAACAGTGTATATTAAACGATCTTCTAGAAAATTTATTCCAACTTACATTCCTGCCAGCATTGTGTAGAGTACATAGTTACGAAGATTGAGGATTATTAAGCTAAAATATTTCTAATTTAATGGGTCAAATTATGATTTCATTGCTTTAATATTAATTACTTATAAAGGTAAACTTTGTATTTATTGATTATTTGTCTTGTAATTGTCTTCTGTCATTTGATCAGTTCTCTACATTTTTCATCATTTAAATGTGCTCTGTATATACATAAAAGTTGTATTTCAGTTGTTTTCCTAGTTTAATTTTTAATTTGCTTCACATAGAGATTTTAAGATGTAGTCAAGTCTATCAATTTTTTCATTTATGGTTGCTTTTATAGAAACTTTGATGAGGGGCACTTGTGTGGTTCAGTCAGTTAAGCGTCTGCCTTTGGCTCAGGTCATGATCCCAGGACCCTGGGATCAAGTCTGCTTCTCCCTCTCCCCTCTGCTTATGCGCTCTCTCACTGTCTTTCTCTCTCAAATAAGTAAAGTCTTTAAAATAATAAATAAATAAATAAAAAATAAATAAAAACTTTAATGATACTTCCTCACTAGAGAATGATAATTTTCTCTGAATAGTTTTGTGGTTTCACCTTTCACATTTAATTATTTTATACATCGAGTATTTTGTTGCTCATGATCCTCAGTAAAGTTCTGATTCCCTCAAACCTGCCCCTGAAGCTTCACCAGTTGCCATAGCACCATTTATTGATTGCTCTGTTTTCCTATTGATTTTTGATACCTTATTTCTAAGTTATTTGTTAACTTTCATTAATCATATCAATTATTTTATCAATACGTGTAATTTTAATTAGTGTGTAGCTTTAGCTTAAGTTTTCCACAGTTTGATTGTTAGTTCCTTATTGTGGTTTTCTTTGTATTTATTCAGCTTGGTATTCATTATGTTTTTATATTCTTTTTGATCAAATTGGAAAACTTTTCAGCTAGTATTTCTTTGCCTATTTAGCCTTCCTATTCTCTTCCCTCCTGCAACTCCAATTACATATGTGCTTGATAATTTGATACAAGTTATTGAGGCTCTGTACATTTTTTAAAGCTTTTTTTTTCTTTGTGCTTCAGTTTGGGTGATTTCTATTAACTTATCCTTGGATTTATGTATTCCTTCTTCTCTTCTAATCAGCTTTTAATATCAGATGTAGTAATTTTTAGATCTAAGATTTGCCTTTGGTTCCTTTTTACATTTTAACATAACTTTCCTTAAACTCCCTATCTTTCTATACACTGTATCCATTTTTTTTCCTATGGCTTTTTTTAACATACTATTATAACGGTTTTATTTATTTTTATTTTTTTATTTAAATTAAATTAGCCAACATATAGTACATCATTAGTTTCAGATGTAGAGTTCAGTTATTCATCAGTTGCATATAACACCCAGTGCTTATCACATCATGTGCCCTCCTTAATGCCCGTCACCCAGTTACCCCATTCCCCAGCACCTCCCCTCCAGCAACCCTGTTTGTTTCCTATAGTTAAGAGTCTCTCATGGTTTGTCTTCCTCTCTGATTTCTCCCCATTCAGTTTTCCCTCCCTTCCCCTATGATCCTCTGCACTGTTTCTTATATTCCACATATGAGTGAAACCATATGATAATTGTCTCTGATTGACTTATTTTACTCATCACGATACCCTCCACGTCAATGTAAATTCCATCCACATCAATGTAAATGGTAAGATTTCATTCTTTTTGATGGCTAAGTAATATTCCATTGTGTCTATATACACCACATCTTCTTTATCCATTCATCCATTGATGGACATCTCAGCTCTTTCCAGTTTGGCTATTCTGGACATTGCTGCTATGAACATTGGGGTGCAGTACCTCTTCAGATCACTACATTTGTATCTGTGGGGTAAATACCTAGTAGTGCAATTGCTGGGTCATAACGTAGCTCTATTTTTAACTTTTTAAAGAACCTCCATACTGTTTTCCAGAGTGGCTGTACCAGCTTGCATTCCCACCAACAGTGTAAGATGGTTCCCCTTTCCCTGCATCCTCACCAACATCTGTCATTTCTGACTTGTTAATTTTAGCCATTCTGACTGGTGTGTGATATCTCATTGTGGTTTTGATTTGTATTTCCCTGATGCCAAGTGATGTGGAGCATTTTTTCATGTGTCTGTTAACCATTTGTATGTCTCCTTTGCAGAAATGTCTGTTCATGTTTTCTGCCCATTTCTTGACTGGATTATTTGTTTTTTGGGTGTTGAGTTTGATAAGTTCTTTACAGATCTTGGATACTAGCCCTTTATCGTAATGTCATTTGCAAATGTCTTCTCCCATTCCATAGGTTGCCTTTTAGTTTTGTTGACTCTTTCCTTTACTGTGCAGAAGCTCTTTATCTTGATGAAGTCCCAATAGTTCGTTTTTGCTTTTGTTTCCCTTGCCTTTGGAGACGTGTCTAGCCAGAAGTTGCTGCATCTGAGGTTGAAGAGGTTGCTACATGTGTTCTCCTTTAGGATTTTGATGCATTCCTGTATTACATTTAGGTCTTTCATCCGTTTTGAGTTTATCTTTGTATAGTGTGAGAAAAAGGTCCAGTTTCATTCTTCTACATGTGGCTATCCAATGTTCCCAGCACCATTTACTGAAGAGACTGTCCTTTTTCCATTGGATATCCTTTTCTGCTTTGTTGAAGATTAGTTGACCATAGAATTGAGGGCCCATTTCTGGGTTCTCTATTCTGTTCCATTGATCTATGTGTCTGTTTTTGTGCCAGTACCGTACTGTCTTGATGATTACAGCTTTGTAATAGAGCTTGATGTCTGGCATTGTGATGCCACCAGCTTTGCTTTTCTTTTTCAACATTCCTCTGGCTCTTTTGGGTCTTTTCTGGTTCCATACAAATTTTATGATTATTTGTTCCAGCTCTGTGAAAAATGTTGATGGTATTTTGATAGGGATTGCACTGAGTGTGTAGATTGCTCTGGGTAGCATAGACATTTTAACAATATTTATTCTTCCAATCTATGAGCATGGACTGTTTTTCCATTTCTTTGTGTCTTCCTCAATTTCTTTCATAAGTGTTCTATAGTTTTTAGAGTACAGAACCTTTACTTCTTTGTTTAGGTTTGTTCCTAGGTATCTTATGGTTTTTGGTGCAATTGTAAATGGGCTCAACTCCTTAATTTCTCTTTGTTCTGTCTCATTGTTAGTGTATAGAAATGCAACTGATTTCTGTGCGTTGATTTTATATCCTGCCATGTTGCTGAATTCCTGTATGAGTTCTAGCAATTTTGGGGTGTAGTCTTTTGGGTTTTCCACATAAAGTATCATGTCATCTGTGAAGAGTGGGAGTTTGACTTTTTCTTTGCCAATTTGAATGCCTTTTATCTCTTTTTGTTGTCTGATTGCTGAGGCTAGGACTTACTTCTAGTACTGTGTTGAACAACAGTGGTGAGAGTGTACATCCCTCTCATGTTCCTGACCTTGAGAATGATATTCTCTGTGGGCTTTTCGTAGATGGCTTTTGTGATATTAAGGTATGTTCCCTCTATCCCAACACTTTGGAGCTGTTTTCAAGTCCTTGAATGCTGATTCTAACATCTGGTTTGTATGTGGGCCTGTGACTGATTTTTTTCTCTTGACTATGGATTACCTACTTTGAAAATCAAGTAATTTGGGGTTATATACTGGAACATTATGTAAGATACACAGACTCTGGATTTTCTTATCCTCTTATGAAGAATGTTCTAGCAGGCAGTTAATATTACTGGTTTTAGGCTTTGGCAGGGTGGATCTGTTTTGTCATTTCCCTTAGACATGGGGTGATGTCCTAATTCTCCCTGGTGTTTTTTGCTAAAGCATGGCTCTTAGAGGTTTCAGCTGAAAGTCCAACCCAAGGTGTTTACCGAACCTTCTCCTTTGACAGATTGACAATTTTCATTTTTTTCTGCAGTGAGTAGCTGTTGAAGCTCTGCTTACCTCTTTCAGCCTTCTGACATTTGTTTCTCCCCTGGCCTCTTTGAATCTTGCCCCACACATGCACGTTCAGGGATTTGAGGGAGTTTATTTACAGATTTTTTGGGGCTCCCTACTCCTAGGATTTTGCCCCATTCCATTTTCAGCTGCTTTGGCATCCCAATCCTCATCCTCGTATTCCTCAGGCCAATAATACTGAGATTTTCTGCTTCAGCTCTGTCACATTGACTGGAGAGTAACCTCATGGGAAAAACTGTATGTATATTTATATGTGAATTTCATTGTGGTTTTTTTTTTTTTTCAAGGGCTGAATCCTTTGATTTTTCTGTGGTCCTCTCTTATTTCTATATATATCAGCCAGAGGTTGGGGCCAGGGTTGGAGTAGAGTTTTAATTATCTGTGTACTTGATCAGTGTAAGTGAATCATAAATGAATGGAAGCCTAATAATCATACAGTCATTCTTTTCTTCTTCTCCTCCTCTCTCTCCAACTCATTCATCTTCATCTCCTTGGCTAGACTCTTTATCCTTCAAATGAGGATCTCCTGAGGGACTTCATCCTTCTTTGTCTCTTCAAAGTCTATAAGCTCTTCCTGGGTGAACCATTAGTATTAATAAGCAGTACATTATCTACCAATTAATATGCATGGGACTCCAAAATCCATGATTCCAGCTCAGATCTTTCTCCTGTGCTCCATGTGCTTCTAAAATGCCATATCTTCTCCCTCCTCTCACACATTCTTCTGTTTTTATGAATGCCACTAATAATCATCCTACCTGGAAACTGGAGAATCATCTGAAACTCTCTTTTGTCCTTTATTCCACACATCTATTTGTGTCCTAAGTCCCCGAATGAATACCTCTTTTATATCTAAGTGTATGTTTCTTTATCTTCATCCCCAGTGCTACTTAGTTTATTGCTTATCCTCACTATTTCTAGTATCTCTTAAATTTTCTCGTTTGCAGTGTCTTACTCTTCATATGTACCCTCAACATTACTGATACAGCACTCTTACTAAAATATAAGTGAAGAATTACTGCTCCTCAGCTTAAAGCCTTGATGTGACTCCCTATTGGTTAGTTTACCTCTCACAGGAAGGTGTACAGAGTCCATGATACAGACCTTACTGCTTCTAGCTTCATTTCTTGTTGCAATTTTTGGTCTTTTTTTTCTGTTCTCCACATTTGTACTGTACTCTCCACTAATATAAATGTTTATTATTCCACAATAAACCAGTGTCTTTCTTCACTCTCTCCCTGCACTTCTGTTTATATGTCCTTCTCTACATATAGATATAAGCATAGGTACCTCCTCGACTCCTGAGGCTTTGCCCAAGCATCTGGGAATTATTTCTTGGCCACTCTGCCCTCAGACAGAATTGACTACTTCCTCTTTCGTGCTGTCACTGTACTCTATATATACTATACCGTCATATCACATGTTAAATTGTCTGTACTTATTTACTGTCTTGAAGGTCACCCTTAATTTTTACTCCTCTTGGTATTCTAAGCACCTAGCAAAATGTAATAATGGAATGTTGGAAAGTAGTTGACACATAGTTGAGGGGGGAACAAGTGAATGTATGAGTATGTTTGGGTATTATTGGGATAATTTGTATGTGGCCTCACAGTGTTAAGTATGATGATTGTATTGTGGTTATGTAAGACTATACTTATTTGTAGGAAATACTAAAATATTGAGGTAAACATGTTGGCAACTTGTTTTCAAATGGTTGATAGCAAAAACAATTGTACTCTGCACTGTTCTTTAAGTTTATGATTATTTCCGATTAAAACTAAGAAATTAATGTATGGTCCTTAAAACTTAAAAATAAGTAAACAAGATATTATTGTCTCTAAAGTCAAGTCTAGCCACATTGAAAAGTGTGAAAGAAGTAGATTATATATGCCTTGTATCCTTCCTCTCCTCCCCACAGTCCCAGGATCTCAGACCTAGGCTTCCTCTACTTCCTTGCTGAACAAAGTCTCTAATCAGATCTGGTAAATTCAGTCACACTGAGATGCAAATTACTACTCAGAATTAATACATTATTCACTTCCTAGGGTTTCTCATTTCCTTTTTCTCTTTTAACAGAATGCATTACTTAAAAGAAAAACAGTTCCAGTTTTGGACTTTTAGGTCCCAGGAAGGTGACTGAGGAAAGAGAAATGACAGAAGAAGGGACTTCTTAGTTACCTCCAATTATTTATTCATCCAGAAATATTTGAGTACCTACTATGTGCCAGGCGCTATTCTAGGTCCTAGGGATATACCAGTGAACAAAACAAGTGGTGTGTGTGTGTGTGTGTGTGTGTGTGTGTGTGTATGTGTGTTAGAGAATTTCCTCACAGAGCATCAAGCTTACATTCTACTTGGAGACAGACAATAAACAAAAAAATAGAATGCATACTATTTCCTATAGTATGGAGAAACACGAAGGAAGGAAAGGGGCTGGAGTTAAGGGCAGATAGATAGGATTCTGTTTTAAATTGGAGTCATCAGCAAAGCTGGTCTCACCGAGACAGTGATATTTAAGAAAAGACTTGAAGGAATAAAAGAGTAAACCATGTGACTTTCCTGGTGAAGAGCATCATAAGAGGAGAAAACAACCAATGGGAGAGGAGCTTGCTTGAAGTAATCCAGGAACCCAGAGGAATGAGCAAGATGGGGAATAAGATCAGAGAGAAAGGGGCTGGGACAGATCTTGTAGACCCTTATAATGACTTTAAGCTTTACTCTGTGTGAGACCATAAGTTTTTGAAGAGTTTGAGCAGAATGGTGACATGATTAGACTTTTAAAAGGATCATTGTGACTGTTCTGTTAAGAATAGTCTAAAGGGAGAAAAAGGTGGAAGTTGCAATATGGATCCAAGGTGATGGTGACTTGGACCAGGAGGGTAGTGGTGGGCATGCTGAGAAATAGCTAGGTGTTGTTTACCAGGTTGCTTACCCTTTGCTTCTCTTTTTATCTTGAGTGAATGAAGATTAAAACTGATGCAGTCCTAGGGAAGGGGTATGGCAGAATCCTTAGTTCTAGGAGATGGAAATAGAACGGAATAGAATTCTGTTCCCTCTATTCTGGTTTCATCTCCACCTACTTATGAGACAAGTGGAAGATGACCACACTCCTTCTCTATCAGTTTAGTGTATGACAACTATTAGAGAAGGTATTTATGATCCAGAGATCACATGCGTATTCACAGATTAAAACAGGTGAAGAATTTCTGTTGCTAGTTTGTAGTAAAAATTCAAGACACATTTTTTTTAGGGTGATCAACTTAATTATTTAATAAGCATTTCATTGATCTTAACAAATATAAAAATAATAAAAATACATTTTCAGGAGAGTATTAAATATTTTAAGTGCATTTTTAAAATAAGAAAATTAAAAGTATTCCAAGTATAATAAGAATTTATAGTAGTATGTAAAAATGCTGTGTGATAGTAATTTACTTAATTTGAAATGATTTGTATGTGATAACTTACAATACCTGTTAAGTGACTTAGCAATGGAAAATAATTCTGTTGTAAATCATCATGTTTCTAATGAAGAATCATTTTTCTAACAGAAGAACAAAACAAACCCACTTATCTTAATGTCGTATACAGTGAGAGTGACCAACACTGTCCTAGTTTGCCCAGGTCTCTCCAGGATTAGTACCAAAAGAGCAGAGTCCTGAGAAATCCCTCATTCCTGGACCGAAGTGGTAGATAACTACAAAAAATGTGCCCCATTATTGCATGATAGCTCTTAAAAACAAACTGTAACTGAGAGTCTACATATTCAGACCCTTTTTAAATGGATGATGTATTGAATTAAAAAAGTTCAGAAGTGCAATTAACGTGCTTCCACCAACCTCCAAAGAGGGTCAGTTAGCTTCAATTTTAAAGCTAAAAATTAGTAAATTTTTAAAATCAGCTTTGTTTGTTTTATAAGTTATCCTTTCACTGGAACTGGTTTACAGGTAAGGGTGTTAAGTAGAGGCCCATTTGCCAGAACAACAAATGTGATTGAAAGCTCAAGTGTAGAGGTTAGGAAAAGGTGCAGAACTGAAATATAAGTAAGAACTTAAAATTATGACTTACACAAATCTTTCTTGAAGGATGAGGATGAAAATGACAGGAAAATAAAGAAAAACTATCTCAGAAGGTCTTCTTAACCATCCTTCTATCAAGTATCTATAGCTTCTTCATCATTTTGGAACACGTTCCATCATATTAAAACACATTTATATGTTTTAATAGAGTAAATATTAACTTGTTCATTTCAGCTATTCTTCTTCATTCATAAATTCAAGCACGTACTGAAGACTTGCCATGAATCTGATGTCATACTTATTCATTAGGGATTCAAAGATAAGTAGTACACAGTTGGGACCCTTAAGGAGCTCTCAGTTTAATGGGAGCATCAAGCAAACACATTTCAACCAGATATGATAAAGAGAGGAGATCAGATGGGGGGCCCAGGGAAGACTATTTAGGAAAGACTTCCCTGAGGAAATGATGCCTGGAGCTATATAAAGACTAAGTAAAATTTGGCTAAGCCATGAAGGAAGGTTCCAGAGAAATGAAGAAATCCTATTTATCACTATAGGGTCAGAGAGCACAATTTGATCTGACTTCTAATGGGAGAGCAAAGCTCTTCCAAACTGCCTTCACTATTACTTCTCACAGGAAAGTCTGGATCTTGGTTAAGAAACTTTACTCTTCTAGGAAGAGCAGTTGTATTCAAGACTGAGGGCACTTATCTTAAGGAAGCAGTTCCTTTCCAAAGTGGTATCTCTCACACCCATCTGCAATCTTGGTCTCTTGTTTCCCCCACCCCCCCCCTTTCCATTAGTACTGGTGATAAGGATTGGGGCCACTCATTCCGATTGGGAAAAGGCCCAGTGTTACTCTCTGCAGAAGGTTTTTGTCCTTTCCGGGGCTTACTTGTCTATCCTTGAGAAGCCTTGAGGCAGGCTGCTCTGGCATTGAGTATAATAGAATTCAAATAACAGCCACCACCAAAATTAAAATTTTAATAACTGCCAATGCTAATATTTCTTTTCAGGCAGGAAGTGGGTTGTATGGTTTTCCTCTGAGGTAAACAGGTGAGGCTATGGGGGAATAAGTTGGACTGTGACAAAAAACTAAAAGTATAGCTAAACTGTTAAGAAATGCTTAGCAATTTGAGAGTAGGAAGTAAAATGAAAAGAGAACTCAAGGTACCAGCAGAGGCTAGACTTGGGCAAAGAGACCAAGTCTCGAGGCTGGGTGGGTGAAGGGATTTTCAGAACAGTATCTCTAAAATTTAACTCTAGGACGCCTGGGTGGCTCAGTCAGTTTAGCATCCGCCTTCCGCTCAGGTCATGATCCCGGGGTCCTGGGATCAGAGCCCACCTGTTGGGCTCCCTGCTTAGCAGGGAGTCTGCTTCTCCCTCTGCCTCTACCTCCCCCCACCCCCCGCTTGTGCTCTCATTATCTCTCTCTCACACAAATAAATAAAATCTTTAAAAAAAATGAAAATAAAATTTAAGTCTAGGATATTTGTGTTTCTGGGGTATAAGTCATCCTAATCTCAAAGCTTCAGTAAAATCAAGTATGCCTTAAAGCTTTCTGGGGGTAGTGGTGTGGGTAGAAAAGGAAAGCTTAAGCCTGTAGCACATTGACCCTGCAGTGCCTGGAGGCAGTGGGCGGGGCGTCTGGGCAGGTGAGAGGTGATCCTTGAAGCTGCCACCAGCACCAAGATGCTACACCAGGGAATTTATTCAAGTGCACACGGCAGTCCTTTGTTCTTAAATACATCAAAAGGGAGAAGGCCATCTGGTAAATGTGTTTTACTTTCTTTTACTTCTTTTCTTATGATATATGACCTTGCATCCCACTGATGTGCTAAGTTCTAAGACTTTGGGAACGAGATGGAAGAGGGGCGACATGGAACAGGCCTTACAGTTTGGATGACTTTAGGTAACCACTGTTCAGTAGAAATATAATACAAGCTACACATGTAATTTAAAATTTTCAAATGAAATAAGATAGAATATTCTAGTAGCCACATTAAAATAACTAAAGAGAAACAGGTTACATTAATTTTAACTATTTTATTTAATCCAGTATATCCAAAATATTATAAGGTTATAATTAATATAAAAATTACTAATGGGAAATCTTATATTCTTGTTCATTTTTACTAAGTTTTTGAAATCTGGCATTCATTTTCCACTTAGAGCATGTCTGAATTTGAACTAGCCACATATCAGGTAGGCTAGTGGCTACCATATTAGATAATGCAGCCCTAGCCATTCCAGCAGGCCTTGCTTAAAAATATAGAGCTTTCCGCCATAGTCTAGCTGAGATTACTGGTATGCTGCACTGGGGTTTGTGGTCAAAACAAGAAAGTATTTATATTGCCTAGTTTTGATTCCTTTGTGCATATTTCTCAGGTAATTTAGAGATAATTAGCCAGTCTTGGGTAGATGTCAGATTCCTAGAGCCTTTGGCCGGAAAACCACCAATATAGTATAGTATCTTCCCAGAGTCCCAACTTCATGTCCCACTGGAGCATGCATTGAGGGGTGGGCATGGACCAGATTAGAAAAGGCTTTAGAAATTGTTAAAGAGTTGAGGGGATGAGGAGGAGTCAATGAGTTTTCAGTGGGACAATGATGTGATTACATTTGCATTTTAGAAAAAGTAATATTATGATAGTGTCGATGACCCATTGTAGGGCAGCTTGATGAGAAGCAAAGAGAAGGTCCTATAAAATGTGGATAAGCAGTGATGAAGGGCTAAATTAAGATGGTTGGCAGGATTAGGCAGAGAGGAGAGGACCAGTTAAAAAGACATTAAGGAGGGGTATAGAACCCACCCACAGTGCTTGGTGATCAACTGAGGGTGGTATAAGAAATATCAAGGAGGATTTTTAGCTTTTTTTTTTTTTTTTTTGTCTTAGGCAACTTGGATAATAGTAAGTAAATGCCATTAATTGAACTGGAGAGTACAGGAGAAGAAACCAGTTTGAGAGGAAAATGTTGAATTTCATTTTGGGACAATACTGACTTTGGAATGGAGAGAGTAATGTTTAAAAAGTATCCAAAATAGCAGATTTAGAAGCCCTGATGAAAATGATAAGAGTAATTTCAGTGGAATAGTGGGGACAGAAGCCAGGCTATAAATGCGATAAGGAATGAATAAAAGATTTTGATAAGTTTGGTATATTCAATTCATTCATGTAACAAATAGTAGTTATTTTTTAAGATGTATTGGAATGTACATCGTGAATACACTCATGAATAATTCAGGGTCTGCTCTCAAGCAGTTTTCTGTGGGAGGTGGGGGAAGTAACAAATAAACCAGACAGAAAGTGTGATGGGCTAAAATAGTCACTGTAAGCACTGTGAGACACACAGAAGCACTCTTCACCCCCAAGGGGTTAGGACTATTTCAGTGAGCTTGTGTTGGAGGGGCCGAGAGAGTGATGAAAGTGGTAGACATAAGATTGAGTCATTTTAACACGATTTTCTTCTGTTAAAAGGTTATTTGGAGTCCATCTTGTATCATGTAGAATATATGTGGAAAACTTTTCCCTTTTCTAGCTGAGTCAAAGACTGAATGAAGGAAAATAATTTCAACCTCATGTTTGTAGTACTATCAGGCTTCTTGCTCACGCAAGTTGCAATTCTTCAAAGACTGCCACTGGGGCGGAGAGGGGCACAATAGACAAAGGGCAGTAGCTGAGGAAGGGACCTCCTTTTAACCCTGAGGAAGGTTGTCTTGGAATTGGTCTGTGAAAGCTATTTCTGTCCCCAGGAGCATTGCCCAGTATAGTAGCCACATGTGGCTAGTTAAATTTAAATTCATTACAATTAAATAAAATTAAAATTTTAATTTCATAGTCACACTACCACATTCCAACTGCCCAATACCCAAATGTGGCTAAAAGCTGCCATATTGGATAACATAGACTACAGAACATTTCTGTCCTCACAGGAAGTTCCATTAGACTGTGCTGGTCTGGACAACTTGCTTTGTTCCTTTAAGTCTAAGGAATTTTTAAAACTCAAGGAATTTATGGTATTACCTAGTTTATCTTTTTTTTTTTTTTTAAGATTTTATTTATTTATTTGAGAGAGAGAATGAGAGGGGGGAGGGTCAGAGAGAGAGGCAGACTCCCTGCTGAGCAGGGAGCCCGACGTGGGACTCAATCCTGGGACTCCAGGATCATGACCTGAGCCAAAGGCAGTCGCTTAACCAACTGAGCCACCCAGGCACCCAACCTAGTTTATCTTTTTAGCCCTTTAGGATTTTATGCTAGATCCTATGGTTATAAATTATATAATTATTTTTAGCGAGCTTGAGTATTGTTTTCAGTCCACTCTGGCCTGCTATTTTTATTATTTTATAACTTTTATACTTATAGCTTTTAACCCCTTTTCATGTTTTTTATATCATTTTCCTTTCCATCTCCTGTAATTGACCCTTGACGTTCTTATAAGTTGCTTTTGATCCTTCATATCTTTCTTTGCTGACTCACCGAAGTAAATGAAAAGACTCACAAAATAAAATTCCTTCTTGGGAACAGGAATATTACATGTGCTACCAGGCTTCCTCAGTTATTACAAGTATTTTTTCATCATACCATATATCAGTCAAGTCCTTTTGTAAGAAGATTGAAGTCTGTCAGTTTTACTATATTTAAAATCTTTATGTGAGCAAGCCATTTAAACATGTGACATTCAAAAGGGGAGAGGTTGTGATCCATAATACCCAATATTTCTTAAGCATTTGTTTTTGCCAAGCACTGTGCTATAATGTCATTTGACCCTCCCAACAGTCTCGTGAGATTATCATGATTTATTCCAAATTACAGATGAGGAAACTGGGGTCCTCAGAAGGTGATGTCACACAGTTAAGTAACAGATTTGAATTCTAATTCCAAAGCCTACAATATTGGATAAGGAGGTTCCTTTGAGAGTAGGACCCACAAACATATCTCTGATTCAGTGATGGCAAGAAATTTTGTGGTGTTGACTCTTGTTACATGTTTTTATGAATGTAGTGGCCATGGCCAGGTTTTTGAAATGTCTGTAAATCAATTTGGCCTATCTGCCACTAATCCTAATGAGTATCAAATCACAATGAATTTTGAGTTTTCATTATTTTTAGTTATTTTATACTGATTTTTAAACAAAATTATTATCTGTGGCAAATGGCTGGCTCTTCTCCTGTGATATGATCGACATGATATGAGAGAAGTTTCTAGGCCAAACACATGACCCTTGAATCAGGAGGCTCCTGCCCTAAGGCCTTTACACAGGCTGTCCTTTCGGTGTAGAATGCTCTTCCTCTGGGGAGCCACATAGCTAACTCTCTCACCTTCTTTAAGTCTTTGTTCAAATGTAACCTTCTCAGTGAAACTTACCTGGTCATCCTACTTGAAACTATAACAGGACTCTCCCAGTTAATTTATTCACTTCCCATTCCACTTCCAGGAATTGATTGGCGATGTTATTATTATGGGCAATAAGCACTAAGTTCTTTATCTAGATATCTCAGGGTACCGGTCAATATTGTTATTTCTTTAGGCTAATGCCTAGCCTACCTTTAGAATGAACTTCTTTCTTCCCAGTTGAGCTTCCAAAGCTCAAAATAAGGTGCTAAGCCAGTATCTGGCAACCTTGAAAACAATGAATCATCTCTTTATTTCTTCCAGTTTGACATGAATCCTATCACTTTTTCTCAACACAATAAAATAAATAACACCTTTGTATGTTGACATTGTCCTGGGGAAAGTTACAAAGACTTTTTACTTTCTTTTCAAATAAAATAATCCTAAGAAGCAAGCCATATCTAATACGTAGTGTTTTCTTTCCTAGTCAAAGGATCTTTGATGTTCTTAAGAAATTTAACTTGGACCTATTATCACTTTTGACATGGCAAAAAATCAAATAAAAGCTTGGGGGCTTTCCAGTGTATAAAAGGACCTATTATGGACTTGGAGGAGCCACTGCATGTTCTGCAGGCATGTTTTCAAACCAGGCTCCCCCCTTCTTCACCAGGTTCAGAGAACACCACAGAAAAGGAGCCGCTAAACTTTTTTAAAGGACTAATGATGGGGAACAGTGCTGCAGTTTTTTTTCTAGGGCATCTGCCCAATTTAATTCTATTCCCACCTACAAGCTCCCTCTTCAGACCACTTGCTTTTAGCATATCCTTCTGAGTTTCATCTTGAAGAGTACTTTCTCACCCAAATCCTCCATGCTTGGTTTGTCTCACAGCTTTTAAAACCTAATGAGGACTAAGGTTCTCTTATCTCATAATTCACTTTTGAAATTCTCGGTAGATAAGTAGGACTGCTTGTACAGATCATCAAGAGATATACTCGTGCATACCAGAAAGTAGCTTACTGCTATGAACGCCCGTGCACTCATACCACCAACCTGTATGTGTTACAAAGGGAATGAATGTGTAGCACTGGGTAATCTGGAGAAGCTGCTAACTAGAGACTAGTTAACAGAACTTCCTGTATATGGACATACTTTCTTTCAAAAAGATTTGGCCACTTTGCCAACTCTGTTGGCAAACAACTGAAGTAATTTTCCTTCAGATCTCTCTCTGACCAGGATGGGTCTCTTGGCCAGGGCTAAGCAGTCATCTAGATCTCTTTGGACCATCAAGAAGCTAAAGAGCAGGGAAATTTCTTCAGTGCTCATTCTTGTCCTTCCTTTATTTAACATGTGACATATTTAAAGATGAGTTGGTTATATTTTCCTACTTGAGGGAGACAAAAAAAAAAGAACAAAAATGGGGAACAATTTACAGAAAATATGCCTATTTCTCATAATGTGTGCTTAGCCTTATTAATCAAGGAAGAGCATGTCAAAGCAGAATGATATAATTCTCTTAAGCCAGTGAGATTGACAAAACTTAAAAAGATAGATAAAATTCAGTGTTGGCAATCATATGGTGGAAAAGGCACTCCAGGTTATGGTACTATGGGTTCTGTGTGTGTGTGTGTGAGTGTTTATTATTGATATAGCTACACAAACACATACACACATGTACACATCTTCTCGTGTCATGGAGAATATAAAGTCTTATTTGTGAATAAAACTTCCAGAGATTCACTATGGTATACTAGGGTATACTAGACATAAATTACACTTTAAGAGATCTTTGCCATTTTAGCTCCATTTTTATTGGATTCAAATTTACTTTCTTTCATTCAACTAAAAGTCTTGAATACACTATGGGTATCAGCAGTGAGATGATAGACATTAGCTTGGTCCACATGGAATTGATAGTCTAATGAGGAATATGGTCATTAAGCAAATGATTCTATGAATACGTGCATATTACAACTATATTAAGTGCTATAATAGAGTGTAATATTTGAGATAGAGCTTATAACAGTAGGCTTTAGCTGACCTAAAGTGGAGGGATTCCTTAAAGATTCTCATTTATTCCAAAATCTGGAGGACAGAGAAAAGCCATGTGTGAAGGCCCTAAATCTGGGGAAAACTAGCACATTCTAGGAATGCAGAGAAGTCCAGTTTGGCTCTATCTTAATTGCAAAGGGGAGGGTAGCCTACAAGGTGACTGAAGAGATAGTGCAGACCAGATTATGAAGGCCACATTAACTAGGTTGTATTCATTCAAGAAGTGGGAAGTTCTATGGAAAAGTTTAAATGGGGGATTGATGTGATTGCATTTGTATTTTGAAAGATCACTGACTACTGTGTGGACAGTTGGTTGAAGCAGAATAAAGTAATTCTGACTAGAGATGATGAGACCCTGTGTTTATAACCATCATTGGAGGGGACAGGTTTTGAATTATATTTTGGAAGGAGAGCTTGCAGAATTTGGTGATTTGGATGTGAGCATAAGCAGCTAACTATAGATAAACAAATTTGTGATAGAAGGGACTGTTATATTTTAGAAGAGACCCAGAAACAGTGATTAAAACTCCAAAGCATGTTTAAGTGTATTCACTATTTAAATGTTCTTCCTGAGTTATAGACTTAAATTTTAGGTACAAATAATAGCTTTTATTCTCAAAAGTAGGAGACAGAAATAGAAGAAAAAAAGGCATTTGATCTTGGGTTTAGCTTTGTTACTAAGGTACCTATCAGCTTTTAGTAAATGTGGAACGCTTTGGACTTCGATGGAAAAGTTTTTGAGTATGTCTGTTTTGTTTGCTCTTTTTTTAAAAATTTTATTTTATTATGTTAATCACCATACATAACATCATTAGTTTTTGAAGTAGTGTTCCATGATTCATTGTTTGCATATAACACCCAGTGCTTCATTCAATACGTGCCCTCTTTAATACCCACCCCCTCCCCTCTAGAACAGTTTGTTTCTCAGAGTCCATAGTCTCTCATGGTTCGTCTCCCCTTCCAATTTCCCCCCCTTCGTTTTTCCCTTCCTACTATCTTCTTTTTTTTTTTTTTTTAAACATATAATGTATTATTTGTTTCAGAGGTACAGGTCTGTGATTCATCAGTTTTACACAATTCACAGCGCTCACCATAGCACATACCCTCCTCAATGTCTATCACCCAGCCACCCCATGCCTCCCACCCCCAACCACTAAAGGAAGTAGCCTGGCAATAGTGGTCTCTTCTTTAGCCCCATCAATGTTAATTTTAATTTTGAAGATTTTTTTGGCTCAAGTTTTATAAAAACAAAAATGCTATATATCACCCTGCTGTAACCAGCAGATGTTGCTTTCTTGTTAGTTCTGCATTGGGGATTCAGAAGTGGGTGGAATTAGTTGATTAGGATCCAAAAACAGATGGACAATGAAAACACATTCTTGAAAACCTTATAGAGTTGAAATCCAACTAATAATATTTTTTCCTAAACCTGTAACTCTATGGATATCTTTTTACTACTTTATCTCCTGTAAATGTGATCCAAGCCATTAAAGGTTACATTTGGAAACTGAGATTGTTCCCAGTTTTGGCCTTTAAGGCTTCCTATTAATTACTGTAATTCACTGCTAGAGGTTGTGCCACTTACTGAGATGTCACATTTAGTCTTGCACAGAATGCAAATGAACTGCTGATTGAATCAGTAATGACACAGTCTCTGTAGTTTCAAAGCTACAGAAATGATTATACTAGAAGTGTGCCTTTCTTTTCTATAGTGAGATTTCGCTATTACATTAGTTTAAATATAGCTATGTATGTAGACTTCTGAAAAGTTTGCTGATAGCCATTTTTCCTTTATCCTTTCCCATTGTTAACTGCACTTCATCAGGCTTCGGAAGGTTCTTTACATTTTGCAGAAGTAACATACCCAGTAAACCTGGCTCAGGAGCATTTCTTTTCATTTCTGATCTGTTCATTCATTCAACCAGTCAACCCACCAGCCAACCCACAGATTATCAATCAACCAAACATTTACAGACCTTCTAGGTACCTAGTATCCTTAGGCATTGTCAATGAAAAGAGAAACAACACATTTTCCCTGAGCCAGAGGAACTCATGCCCCCATGCAAGGAAATCATTGTGTAATCAACAATTGCAATGAAATCTTACTGTTATTGTGATATACATTTGTATCAAATGGGAAAAAAAGTTTATGATCAAATAAGATTGGGAAATACTGGGTTAAATGAAGTTAAGTAAATTTCTTCACTGCAGGACCCTAGAACATTTCAAGTGCTAACATGCATTGTGACTCTCCAAAGAGGCCATCTAGTATCAAGTATTTTCCAACTTTGTTGCCAAAAGTTAGAGATGACAATCAGGATAAGAAGAAATTCCAAACCATAATTCTTGCTAAGCTGCCTGCAGGGACCATGAAGAGAACATAAAGAACTTTGAAGCGTAGCTTTTACTTTTTAGAGAAGAGAGAAAGAAAAACAGGGCTACATAAATGTGAATTTCAAAATTTATCTTCTTTATTTCTAGTCATTCAACACTTGCACTGCTGCTGTGGATCTTTGCACTGATTTTGAGGCTTCTGTTCTTCTGTGCTTTTGAATTCCTCCTCAGTATTGGAAAGTAACTATTTGTCCTATTACTGAAACTTACTCATCCTGATATTCTAATACTCATAAATAATGCATTTTTAGGCCTGTTTTCTAATTAGAATGAAAAGGATTATCTACCTTTAAAGGAATTAGAAAAAATAGTTTTGTTTTTGTTTGCTTGTTTTCTCTTTCCCCCTTCTGGTGCTGAGGGACTGGAGGGGTCCTTAGCTTTGATCTCCTTCTCCCTTGGGTATAGCCTGAGACTGATTCTAGAGCCGGCATTCCTGTCCTGGTGTCTACAGACACCTAAAGTTTTGGAGAATAGAATTCAGGGCTTTGTGAACTGAAATGAGAAAAAAAAAATGTGTACTTCTTTTCACTAATCTCTGGCTGAAGATTAAGAATTCTTGTGAATATAAGCAACAAACCACTATAGTAGCCATACCTGGACTTTGCAACCAGTAGAAACCACAAACATTTTTTATCACGTTACAATTGTTGTAAGATATCTTAAAATATCATTTATAGTCATTGCTACTTTAAAAGTCTAGCAGTGATTAGATCAGCTGGTAGACCTGAATAAAGATGCACATTATATTACTGTGTCACAACTTTTAAAAAAGTTTTTTAATTGTATTTTCATAATAGTTTCCTTTGTAATGCTGTGTGTTTGATGCATTTGGAAACATTACTTTGAGAAAGGTTCTTGGACTTCATCGGACTGCCAGAAAGGTCCTAAGCACAAGACAAAATTAAGAACCCTTGTTTTAGAGGAAGATACATAGGGTCAAATAAAGACCCCTGGAATTAGAAGACTAGTATACTAGTAGCCCAGAGCAGCTTCTTTCATTTTATTCCCTTCACTGGCAAGAATCCTCACCACCCTCACTGTTCAAGCCTCTGAGAACTTGTAAGACTTGCAGCCCAGTCTTACTGTTTATACTCTCAACACCTGCCCCAACTTCTATATAGCTACTTGGATAGAGTAATTCATTCATCCATTCAGTCATTCATTTACTCAACAAATATTTGGGGAACCTATTCTGAACTGAGTACCGTTCTAGATTTGGAGATACAACAGTGATCAAAACAAGCAATAAACCTTGACCTTGCAGAGATTATATTCTAGTAGAGAGAAACAGACCATGGACAGAATAAATAAGTAGAATGTATAGTATGCTTAATGATGGTGTAGGGGAAAATAAAGCAGGGAAGGAAAATAAGGCTTTGCAGGAAGGGGGTTTTTAAAGAGAATGGACAATGAATCATGGATCACTACATCAAAAACTAATGATGTACAGTAACTAACATAAAAAAAATATTAAAAAAATAAAGAGAATGGACAGGGAAGGCTGTGCTGAAAGGTACCATTGGATACAGACTTGAAGGAAGTGAACATAATGGTCATCTAGCAATACAGGTTGAGGGAACAGGGAGTGCCAAAGTTGCAGAGTACCTGATCTATTGGAAGAAGCCAGAAGCCCGGCATGGTTAGAGTGAGGTGACCATAATGGGGAGAACAGAGGGTGAGGTCGGGTTGGTAAGGGATGGGAAGGGAGACCACGTGGAGCATTGGATGCCACTCAAATGACTTTGGTTTTTTCTCTGAGTAAAATGGACGCCAATGAAGATTTGAGCAGAGGACTGACATGATCGGATATGTTTTAGTTTCTATCTCTCTGGCTTCTATGTGGAGAATAGATGAAGTAGTGCAAGAGCAGAAAAAGGAAAAATCTTGAGATTTTTGTTACTTCCTATTTTTTACAATAACCTCCTCAACCATCATCAATTCAGCATCCACACTGCTGCCTGAGTAATTTTTTTTTTTAAGGCCTTATATCCAAATGAATTATAGGGATAATTGCAAATGTCAGCTAACAGGATTGAAATTTTAAATGTATCACAGTTTTATCATTTCTTCATAAGCCTTAAACAAATGAAAGTATCCCATACCTCTCTTGACATTTGGGGAACTCTAGTTTAAAAAATTTGTAACATGTGGGGTGCCTGGGTGGCTCAGATGGTTAAGCATCTGCCTTCAGCTCAGGTCATGATCCCCAGGTCCTGGGATGGAGCCCCGCATCAAGCTCCACATCGGGCTCCCTGTTCGGCAGGGAGCCTGCTTCTCCCTCTCCCTCTCCCTCTACTGTTCCCCCTGCTTGTGATCTCTTGCTCTCTCTGTCAAATAAATAAAAATCTTAAATAAAGTAAAATAAAAAATCTGTAACATGTAATATAATCCAGTCGACCAGATATATAGTGAGTTTTCCCTAGTTGCCAAGGACTGTATTAAGTACTATGAATACAAAGCTGAATAATTCAAGATTCCTCATTTCCTTTTCCCTGTTCAGCTTTTCTCCTTACTTCTTGTAGCATTTCATTCAATATGTATTTTCCCCCAAATTTCAAGACCTACATTTTACCTGTAAATGAATAGATCAGACTGGATGGTTTGTAATATCTCTTCCATTTCTGTATCCTACGCCTTCTAAATCTATGCTTTGAATACTAATGTGGATATGTGCAAATACTGAAGCAGGCTTTGCTGAGAAATGCAGGAAGTTTGAAATTATTTTATATCCAAGTTAAAGAAACTAAGCTTCAGAGTCAGACAGGCCTAAGTACAAATATTTACACTTGGATAAACTATCAGATCTTGAATTTATCTCTGTGGACTAATTGATCCATAAAATAGGGATACAAATACTACTTACTTTATAAAGTGTTATGAAAATTAAATGTAAGGCACTTAAACAGATGGGTTCAGAATAAGCTCAAAATGAGTATTACTCATTCAGGCAGTATAAATATAGGTAATTTGCCTATCTGGAAGAGTATTCCTAAATATTCTCAAGTTAGGTAAAATGTTTGTCCTCATTTTACAAAAAGAGTTAGTGAACTTGATGATGACAAATGTATTTTCTGCTCATTCTAGTCATGCTCGTGTCAAGAGCAGCACTTTGAGACTCTTTGGTGGCAGAGGAATATGGCTCAGTAGAACCATCTCATATCTGACACCCTTATCGCTCGGCATGGTACTGAACACAACAACTCTACTGCATGTTTGCTGAACAGATGAACAAATGATCAGTTGGATGAATAAAATGAAAAGGATTCCACAAAATCATTTGTCCTTTTTACACTAGGAAAAAAAAGTCTTACTCAAGGCAACATTAGTAAATAGTTGAGTAGGGACCAGAATCCAGATTTGCCTACATGTTGGTATTTTTCCATATTTCCATATCTTCTGTTTCTTATAATGATACAAATTCATGGCCATGTTGCATTATGATGACTTCACAAAACATGTGATACAATCACATTTTTTACTTTCCCTAGCAAGACTCCCAAGTACTAAGTGAAGTAGTGAGCATTAGTTTTCCTATTTTATTTTCAGAAAATGGACTAGGAAAAAAGAGTTGACCTAGGATTATGGACCAATTCTTAGTATCCAGTAAATGTTTGTTCCAGAGGAGTGCTTTCCCTCAGTGTTATAATGTTATCCCATCTTTTGGGAGTCAATGATGGCCTTAGGACTCTGAGCTGGATATTCCAACAGCACTCTGTGGCTCTTTTGCATTCCATTAGGCCTGTTACGATTATGGAATCCTATCAAGAAGATTCCCTTTGAGATCTTGAGATAAAAGATCCTGAATGTATATCATTAAGAATTATAACATTTAGCAAGAGTCATGCTTCCTTTTATGTATCTTTCATCTTAATGATCTGAGTTTGGGCCAAAATGGAGTAATGTTCTCAGAAAAACTGCAAGGGTATGAAGGAACATTTTTGAGAGGGATAAAAATTGAGAAATGTGAATTGAAATAAGGACTCATGAAGTGTTTCAGCTGAGGGTAAAGGAGGATTTTGAAATCTAGGATGGCAGTGTACCAATACTTGATGGGACAGGTGTTTTTGTTTTTTATTTTTTAATTTTAATTTCATTTTTTCATCATGATAAGTGTACTTTTTAATCCTCATCACCTATTTCACCCATCCCCCCACCCACCTCCTCCCTGGTAGCCATCACTTTGTTGTCTATACTTAAGAATCTGTTTCATTGTTTGCCCCCTTCTTTTCCCCTTTGCTCCTTTGTTTCTTAAAATCCACATATGACTGAGATCATATGGTATTTGTTTTTCTCTGACTTATTTTGCTTAGCATTACACTCTCTAGCCCTATCTATGTCCTTACAAATGGTAAGATTTCATTATTTTTATGGCTGAATAATATTCCATTGTATATATATACCACAACTTCTTTATCCATTCATCTATCAGTGAATACTTGGGCTGCTTTCATAGTATGGGTATTGTAAATAATGCTGTTATAAACATGGGGGTGCATATATCCCTTTGAATTAGTGTTCTTGTATTTTTCTGGTAAATACCCAGTAGTGTGATTCCTGGATCATAGGGTAGTTCTATTTTTAATTTTTTAAGGAACCTCCATACTGTTTTCCACAGTGGCTGCAACAATTTGCATTCCCATTAATAGTGCAGGAGGGTTCCTTTTATTCGACATTCTCATCAACACTTGTTGTTTCTTGTGTTTTTTATTTTAGCCATTCTGACAGGCGGTATCTCATTGTAGTTTTGATTTGTAGTTCTCTGATGATGAATGATGGTGAGCATCTTTTCAGGTGTCTGCTGGCCATTTGGATGTCTTCTCTGGAGAAGTGTCTGTTCATGTCTTCTACCCATTTTTAATTGGATTATAACTTGCTTAAGTATAGTTTTTGGGGTGTTGAGTTGTATAAGTTCTTTGTGTATTTTGGATACTAACCCTTTAACAGAGATGTCATTTGCAAATACCTTCTCTCATTCAGTAGGTTACCTTTTAATTTGCAGACTCTGCACTGGGCATGGAACCTGATGTGGGGCTCGATCTCACAACCCTGAGATCATGACCTGAGCCTAAATCAAGTGTCAGATGTTTAACTGATGGGGCCACACAGGTACCCCAGGATTGTTTTCTTAATTTAACTTTCTGCTGCTTCATTATTAGTGCACAGAAATGCAATATATTTCTACATATTGATTTTATATCCTGTGAAGTGACTGAATTTATTCATCAGTTCTAGTAATTGTTCAGTGGAGTCTTCCAGGTTTTCTATATATAGTATCATGTCATCTGCAAATAGAGTTTTTCTTCTTCCATATCAATTTGGATGCCTTTTATTTGTTTTTGTTGTCTAATTACTGTGGCTAGGACTTTCAGTACTATGTTGCATAAAAGTGATGAGAGTAGACATCCTTGTCTTGTTCCTAACCTTAGAGGAAAAACTGTTTTACACCATTGAGTATGATGTGAGTTTTTTATAAATGGCCTTTATTATGTTGAGATATGTTCCTTCTAGACCTTCTTTGTAGAAGGTTTTTATCATGAATGGATGTTGTACTTTGTCAGTTGCTCTTTCTGCATCTATTGAAATGATCGTATGGTTTTTATCCTTTCTCATTGATAAGATGTGTCATGTTGCTTGATTTGCAAATATTGAACCACTCTTGTATCCAGGGAATAAATCCCACTTGATCATGGTGTATGATTTTTTAAATATATTGTTGGATTTAGTTTGCTAATATTTTGTTGAGAATTTTTACATCTATATTCATGAGAGATATTGGCCTGTACTCCTCTTTTTTTGTAGTGTCTTTATCTGGTTTTGATATCAGGGTGATACCGGCCTCATAGAATGAAATTAGAAGTTTTCTTTCCTAATCAATTTTTTGGAATAGTTTGAGAAGAATGGGTATTAACTCTTCTTTGAATGTTTGGTAGAATTCGCCTGTGAAGCCATCTGGTCCTGAGCTTTTCTTTTTTGGGAGTTTTTTTGATTACTGATTCAATTTCATTGCTGGTAATTGGTCTGTTCAAATTATCTGTTTCTACCTGCTTTAGTTTTGATAGGGAATTTATCCATTTGTTCTCATTTGTCCAATTTGTTGGCATATAGTTTTTCATAATATTCTGTTACAATTATTTGTATTTCTGTGGTATTGGTTGTTTCTCCTCTTTCATTAGTGATCTTGTTTATTTTGGTCCCCTCTCTCTCTCTCTCTCCAATGAGTCTAGCTAAAGGTTTATCAATTTTGTTGATCTTCTCAAAGAACCTGTTCCTGCTTTCATTGATCTGTTTTGTGGTTTTTTTTCGTTTTTTTTTTTTTTTTTTTTTTAGTTTCTATATCATTTATTTCTGCTCTAATCTTTATTATTTCCTTCCTTCTGCTGGCTTGGGGCTTGGGGATTTTGTTTGTTCTTCTTTAGGTGTAAATTTAGGGTGCTTATTTGAGATTTTTCTTGCTTCTTGAGATAGGCCTGTATTGCTATCAACTTCCCTCTTAGAACCACTTTTGCTGCATCCCAGGGATTTTGGACCAGCGTGTTTTCATTTGCATTTGTTTCCATGTAATTTTTGATTTCGTCTCTGATTTCTTTCCAAGTC
This sequence comes from Neomonachus schauinslandi, assembly GCF_002201575.2. Taxonomy (NCBI): domain Eukaryota; kingdom Metazoa; phylum Chordata; class Mammalia; order Carnivora; family Phocidae; genus Neomonachus; species Neomonachus schauinslandi. Next base: position 56,792,907 of record NC_058408.1, read on the forward strand.
TTTGGTTATTAACTTCCATGTATTTGAGCTCTTTCCAGATTTTTTGTGGTAGTTGATTTCTACTTTCATAGTGTTGTGGTCAGAAAACATGCATGGTATTGACTTTGATTTTTTTTTAATTTGTTGAGACTTGTTTTGTGGCCTAATATATGATCTATTCTGGAGAATGTTCCTGTGCACTTGGAAAGAATGTGTATTCTGTTTGAGGATAGAGTATTCTGAATATGTCTGTTTGTTTTAAAGTCTATTTTGTCTGAGATAAGTGTTGCAACCCTGCTTTCCTTTGACAGCCATTTACGTGATAAATATTTCTCCATTCCCTAACTTTAAATCTGTAGGTATCTTTCAGTCTGAAATGAGTCTCTTGTAGGCAGCATATGGGTCTTGTTGTCACGCTATGTCTTTTGATTGGAGTGTTTAGTCCATTTATAATCAGAATAATTATTGATAGATATGTATTCATCGCCATTTTGTTACTTGTTTTGTGGTTATTTCTATAGATTTTCTCTGATCCTTCTCTTGCTCTCTTTCATAGTTTGCTTGCTTTCTTTAATGATATACTTGGATTCCTTTCTCTTTATTCTTTGCATATCTATTACTGGTTTTGATTTATGGTACCATTCAGTTCATATATAACATCTTTTGCATATAACAGTCTATATGAAGTTGATTGTCACTTAAGCTTGAATTCATTCTTTATTATTCTCCCCCCGTACATTTTGGGTATATAGTGCCATATTTTACATCCTTTCATTTTATGAATCCCTTGACTAACTTTTACAGAAAGACATTTTTTTTTTGCTGCTTCTTATGGTCTTTTCTTTCCATTCAAAGAGTCCCCTTTAACAATACTTGTAGGGCTGGTTTAGTGGTCATGAACTCCTTTAGTTTTTGTTTGTCTGAGAAACTCTTTATCTCCCCTTCTATTTTGAATAATAGCCTTGCTGAATAGAGTATTCTTGGCTGCAAATTTTTCCCTTTCACCACTGAATATATCATTCCGTTCTCTTTTGACCTGCAAAGTTTCTGCTGAAAAATCCATTAATAGCTTTATGGGGTTTCCCTTGTTTGTAACCATCTTCTTTTCTCTTGCTGCTTAAATTTTTTTTTCTTTATCACTACTTTTTGCCATTTTATTTATTATGTGTCTTGATGTGGAACTTCTTGGGTTAAATTTTTGGGGGGGATCTCTGCACTTCCTAGATTTGGATATCTGTTTCCATGCTGAGATTAAGGGAAGTTTTCAGCTATTGTTTCTTCAAATAAATTTTCTGTCTTGTTTTCTCTCTTCTTCTGAGATCCCTGTAATGCAGATGATATGCTTGATTGAGTCTCTGAGTTCCCTAAGACCATTCTCAATTTGCATAATTTTCTTTCCTCTCCTTTGCTCAGCTTGGTTACTTTCCATTACTGTCTTAACAGGTTGTTAATTCATTCCTCTGATTCATCTACCCTGCTATTTAGTCCATCAGATGTATTTTTAATTTCATTTATTATGTTTTTTATCTCTGATTGGTTGTTTTTTATCTCTGTGCTAAGAGTCTCACTGAAGTCCTCCACTCTTTTCTCAAGTACAGTGAGTGTCTTTATGATGGTTACTTTAAATTCTCTATCAGGCATTTTACTTATATCCATTTCACTTAGGTCTGCTGTGTTTGGTCATGTTCTTTCATTTGGGACATATTTCTCTGTCTCCTTATTTTGTCTAACTCTTTGTGTCTGTTTCTGTGTGTTAGGAAAGTCAGCTACTTCTCCTGCTCTTAATGATAATAGCCGTATGAAGAAGAGTTCCTGTAGTCCCCTGCATTGCAGTGTCTCCTTTTCCCCAGGACCTGGAACTTCAGGGAGTGCCTCCTATGTGTGTTTCATGTGCTGTGCTCTGGAGTCTTGGCCTCTTTTCCCTTCAGTCCAGTTGTCTGCAGAGGCTCTCTGTGCCTATTGTGAGCAGCGGTTGGTACCCAGCAGGGGTGGGGTGCATTTTAACAAAGTCTGTCGTGGCCTGCTTGTGAAATGAGAACTGCCCAGCTGCTACCGGAACTGAGGTCCCACAAAACTCACAGGTTGGGAGATGTGGTGTTGGCAGGGTTTGCACTGACATTTTAGGGGAGAGTGTCTCTAGCACTGGGACTTGGGAGTGTGACTGGGAAGGGTGGATCTGTGGATGTGCCCTGGCGGGGGCGGGGAAAGGGAGAAGGTTGGTGCAAGCAAGTTAGGTAAGGAGTGTTGGTGCCTGGTTCCCACAGGTGGCTGTTTATGCTGGGGGGTAAAGGAGGGAAATGATGCCTACCAGCTCCTTTGTTCCCCAGAGGGGTCTCCCCATGATCCCTTTCTCTCTGGGCCACACCTAGAGATGAGTAAATTATTCTCCCTCCTGTCTGCCCCTGGCATTTTCCAAACTGCTGGTTCTGTGATGTATCTGCAGGGGTTGGTTTTTTTTTTAAATGTTACGTTAATCACCATACATTACATCATGAGTTTTTGATGTAGTGTTCCATGATTCATTGTTTGTGTATAACACCCAGTGCTCCATGCAGAATGTGCCCTCTTTAATACCCATCACCAGGCTAACCCATCCTCCCACCCCCTCCCCTCTAGAACCCTTAGTTTGTTTTTCAGAGTCCATAGTCTTTCATGGTTCGTCTCCCCCTCTGATTTCCCCCCCTTCATTCTTCCCCTCCCTTGTCATGCTATCTCTTTAAGGACAGGGACTCCACTTTCTAAAGCCCTCTGCGCTCTCCCAAAGCTAAGCCTGCTGATTTTTAAAATTCCAGGCTTTAAGTCCACCTGGTTGTAAGAACTCAAGAAATTCAAATGTTATGTGGATTCGTCCTGCCTGGTAGTGGGCTCTGTTTTTCGCTTTTCTCTGTATCACTGGCTCCCTCCCCACCAGCAGCCCCAGTCCCTTTTACTCTCATACCACTGTCTTCACCCTTCCTACCTTCTTTGATGTGGCCTCTTCCCTACCTTTAGTAGTGGAGTTTCTTCTGCCAGTCTTCAAATGCTTTTCTGGCTTACTTAGACTGATGTGTTACTTAGTTGTATCCATGGGATGAGGTGAGCTTAGGGGTCCCCTACTCTGCCATCTTCCCAAGTAATTTTTTTTAATGTCAGTCTGATCATGTTATGCCCCTGCTTAAAACCATTCTTTTGTTTTCAGTGTTTACTGAGTGCTTAAGCTCCTCAGCAAAACAGATCAGGCCCTATATGATCTTGACCCTTTCTTACTATGTTACAGCACTTTCCGCATCTCTGTTTTAAAATGTAAGTTTTATTAATATTCAGATATGGTGAGGCCCACAGATTAGAAGATGACTGCTATTGAAAAAATAGTTACAGTGCTCAAGAAGAAAGGGTATGCTATGTCACACAGGGCCATGTGGGGAAGTATCCACTTTGGTTAGGAGGGAGAAGGACTTGAGGGTGTTGAGGGGGAGCATGGGCAAAAGCCCTTGTGATTTCTGTAGGAAGAACAGGTAAGACAGGGTAAGAAGGCTTAGGATTAGCTAGTTTAAATCATTTCAGTGGGCTCTAGGGTGTAGGGTGCTGTTGTAAGTTGTATGGATGTTTGGGGCAGGGGAATATTGGCTTGGAGTATAAATGTCTGACAGAAGAGGTAACAGTCTGTAGGGGCTCTGAACTGGTTGGTCTCCCACGGTCAGTAAGACCCCAGATGGCACAACATCAGAATAAAAAGACTTGCTTATTTCAGTCTCCTGCTCTCACTGGCTATGCTCCAAGCAGTTCTAAATGACTTGGCAGTTTCTTACCATACCAATGTAAAAGGCGAAAGATTTATGCGATCTGAAGAGAAACCAGAGTTACCATCCCAATGTAAATTCCCTTACCCTCTTCCTGGAGAAGAATAATTTATCTCTTAACTTAATGATTTTCTTGGTGAAACTTCCTTGACCTTCCCAATAGATTGGTAACTCCCTGCCATGTTTATTCAGTGTTGCTTAACACATTATATTGTAGTTACTTGTTTACGTGTATGACTTACCACCCTCTTCCCCATCAGACTTCCAGCCCCTTGAGGACTGGGACTGTTCTGTTCCTCTTTGATTTTCTAGAGTCTGTAGCCTAGTACAGTGCATGGCATGTAGTTGACATTTAGTACCTATTTGTTGACTGAAATGAAAAATAACTAAATGAAAAAGTGAATGAACAAATGAGTTCTACATTAGTCATAACTTTGGGGAAATTATCATTCTTAGACTTATTTTGTAAGAGTTAGGCGAAAGTCCCCAAATCCTGAGCTTTATCACTTCCATGACGTTGCTAGAAAATTAAATGATTTATGCTGTTCCTTCTAACTCTAATTAATATTCTGATTTTTTGCTGAACTTTTGGTGAATTATACCTTTTCTTTTACCTTTATATGGCTTCAAGGAATGACTTACAGTTTTAAAAGTTAAAAGTTTAACTCTTTTAAAAGTTTAAAAGAAAATGTACATGATTTTGATTTGTGTATGCACAAATGTCCCATTTGTCCCATTATATTGAGGTGGTTAAGATCTTGGGTTCTGTTATCTGAATTCAGATCCCACCTACACCACTAGTAGCTTTACTCTTGGTCCAGGTATGTAACCTCTCAAAACCTTAAGTTTTTCATCAATGAAATTGGGATAATAATGACTTCTACTTTGTGAGATTATTCATGTGAATGCCCTAGCACATAGTAAGCACTTGATGCTAGCTAACATGATTATTGTCATTAGTGTAATAGAGATAGATCATTATGACTGTAACTATTTAATGATATTCCGCACTCTTACAATATGATATTGCCAAGGCTTAAAGGGTGCAGTGGCATTACTTTTGAGAAATAAAGGACAGAAATAATACATAGCTAGCTTTATGTATTTAGTTTTAACCATTTTTAAGTGTTATTGTTATTAGTCACATTTTACATAATAAATAAAGTCAATAGAAGAACATCTTTTTTGTTTTATAATTACCTAGGCTGTCTGGTAAATTAATTCTTTTTTTTTTTTTTAAAGATTTTATTTATTTGAGAGAGAGACAGAGATAGCAAGAGAGAGAATGAGTGGGGAGGAGAGAGAGAATGAGTGGGGAGGAGAGGGAGAAGCAGACTCCCACTGAGCAGGGAGCCCTATGTGGGGCTCGATCCCAGGACCCTGGGATCATGACCTGAGCCGAAGGCAGACGCTTAACTGATTGAGCCACCCAGGCACCCCTGGTAAATTAATTCTTTCACAGAGTTAAAAATGTGGGGGGAGGGGAAAAGGAAGACAGTTGTTTTGTGAAGTTTGTAAAAACTGAATAAGTTCTATACCTTTGGTTTTTTAACAGCACTGTTGAGGTATAATTCATATCCTAATACAATGCACCCATTTAAAAATGTACAATTCAATGGTCTTTAGTATATTCACACATATGTACAATCATTACCACAGTCTATTTGAGAACATTTAGAATGTTATCTCAAAAATAAATCCCATACCCTTTGCTATTACCCTCTGACCGACCCCTCAGTCCTAGGCAACCACTGATTGCTGTCTATTTTTAATGATTTCCCTGTTTTAGATATTTCATATAAGTAAAATTATATAATGTGTGGTCTTTTGTGACTAGCTTCTTTCCTGTAATACAATGTTTTCAAGGTTCATCCATGTTGTACTATGTATTCTGTAGTTCCTTTTTATGGCCCAGTAATATTCATTGTATGGATATACCACATTTTGTTTATCCATTTTGTTTATCTATTTGTCTGGATATTTGGGTTGTTTCCATCTTTTGGGTATTATGAATAATGCTGTTATAAACATTGTGTATGAGTTTTTATGGGCATTTCTGTATATGGCTAGGAGTAGTATTGCTGGGTCATGTAGTAACTCTATATTCAATTATTTGAACAGATTGCAGTTTTTCCAAAGCAGCTGTACCATTTTACATCACTACTAACACTATTTGAGGATTTTAGTTTCTCTACATCCTCACCAATACTTGTTTTTATTTTTATTTTATTTTTATTTTTTTTTAAAGATTTTACTTATTTGAGAGTAAAAGAGAACATGGGGGGCGGGAAGGCAGATGGAGAGAGAGAAGCAGACTCCCCACTGAGCAGAGAGAGCCTGACGCAGGGCTCAGTCCCGGGACCCTGGCATCATGACCTGAGCCGAAGGCAGACGCTTAACCGACTGAGCTACTGAGGCGCCCCACCAATACTTGTTTTTAACTGACTTTTTGATGTTAGCCATCTCAGTGGTTCTGATTTGCATTTCCCTGTTAACTAATGATGTCAAGCATCTTTTCATGTGCTTATTGGCCATTTTTTTCCTTCCTTTCAAAAATTATCTATTCAGTTCTTTTGCCTATTTTTTATTTTTATTTTTTTTAAAGATTTTATTTATTTATTTATTGGAGAGAGAGAATGAGAGAGAGAGAGCAGGAGAGGGGGGAGGGTCGGAGGGAGAAGCAGACTCCCTGCTGAGCAGGGAGCCCGATGCGGGACTCGATCCTGGGACTCCAGGATCATGACCTGAGCCGAAGGCAGTCGCTTAACCAACTGAGCCACCCAGGCGCCCTCTTTTGCCTATTTTTTAATTGGTCATTTGTCTTTTTATTACCTAGTTGTAAGAGTTCTTTATATATTCTAGATATAAGTCCCTTATCAGATATATGATTCACAAATATTTTATCCCATTCTGTGGATTCTTCTCACTTTCTTGATGGAAGGCATCCTTTGAAGGACAAAAGATTTTAATTTTGACAAAGTCTGATTTATCTATTTTTTCTTTTGTTGCTTATGCTTTTAATGTCATGTGTCATATTATAAACCATTTGCCAAATCCAGGATCATGAAGGTTTTACACTGATGCCATCTTCTAAAAGTTTCATAGTTTTAGTTTTTACTTTTAGTATTTATCTGTTTTCAGTTAATTTTTGCATATGGTGTGCAATGCTTTTGCATATGTAAGGATCCAACTTCATTCTTTTGCTTGTGGTTATCCAGTTGTCCCCACATCCTTTGTCGATAAGACTGTTGTTTCCCCATTAGATGGTTTTTGCACTGTTGTTGGGAATCATTTGACAGTAGATGTATGGATTCATTTCTGGGCTTTAAATTCCATTCCCTTGATCTATAGGTCTATCCTTCTGCCATGTATACATTTGATTTAGAAGTGTTTTATTATTTTTGTCTTGTTTTTCTTTTAAAGAGTGCTGACATCCAAGAAGATATATAATGTATTTTTTCCACAGTTTTTGAGTAATGTATAATTTTATAGTCAGGATGCTAGAGCTTAGCAGATATGAGAAATAATGATTCATCCAGAATTACATGCTTCAGTGTGAGCATGAATACGAATATGAGTTGCAGGTATTACATAAGCCTAGAGTTTTTCTAAATATTAGTCATACTTTTTATTTTGAGAAGTTACCTATTTTTCCAAAGTATTTTTAAATTTGTAAGCAATTAAATATACAGCCTCTCACTTGGTTCTAACAGTAAATTCGTGAGATAGAGGTAATGTTATCTACTGATACTGCTGTGTTTGTCTTTCTCATGTTATCTGTATGGAAACTGAAGTATGGAAATATGCAGTGATTTCTCCAGGGTCACTCACTCAGCTTATGCCAAGTTGAACAGATTTCCTCACCCCTTTCTGTTCTTTGACCACTCCACCTGGAAGCTTCTGTACTGTTAGATTAAGAACCCACATTTTATTATTTCAAGGGCTCTTTATAAAGCAAGAGGGCCACATCCTGAGATCTGAATCTTGCACCACACTAGCAAATAACTTGCCCCATGCAGATGTGTCAACTGACACATTTCCAGTAGGAAATGACAAAGCCACATGTTATGTCGGAAGCTGAGCAGCCTGGTAGGACGCACTCACTGGTGAAGTAGCTGGCTCCCATTCACCAGCCTCTGCAACATTACAAATTATTGCATGTCACACACCTTTGGTATTCTTAAGTAGTTGAATCCACAAATGTTAAATCTCTAAATTCTGAGGCTTTTATTAATTGTGGAAGTGTCCTAGTGATTTTCCAAACTGTTGTTCCTTTCTAAAAACCATTCTTATCTACTGCTTTTATTTATTCAACTGAAGCACCAGGTTTTGTGTTTGTTTTTGTTTTTGTTTTTTTAATGTATCAGGCAATGCTAGGCCAGGGAATACTGCAGTGGGGTTAAAAAAAAAAAAAAAAAGTCAAAACTCCCTGCCTCACACAGTTTTTCTTCTAATGGGGAAACAAAAAACTACACAAATAAGTAAAATAAGGCAATAGGGAGATGGGGAGTGCTTTCAGGGACAATCTCTGAAGACCCATAGTGAACATGGCCTTCACAAGTGCTGCTGCTACAAGATCAATCAAAAGAACTGATTGTGCTTTAACTGAGCCCTGCAGCATAACTGGCAAAAGAGAAATTAAGAGTAATGTGAATATAGTTGTTAGAATATTTCAAGGTAGGATTCTTAACAGCAAACTTAGCTTATTTGGATGACAGCAACAATAACAAAATGCCATCCATGTATCATACATGATTTTCTTGCAGAAATCCAAATTGGTACTTAGTCATATCAATTATTTGTGCTTAGTAGCACTGGTGCTTGCCTGTCTCATCTAAAGGAGGCCTGTCCTGCTCTGCCCCCTGCCATTTACAGAGGCAACACCTTATCCCACCTACCCTATTTTGTTTTACTTGTTTCTTTTTTTTTTTTAAAGATTTTATTTATTTATTTGAGAGAGAGAGAATGAGAGAGAGCACATGAGAGGGGGGAGGGTCAGAGGGAGAAGCAGACTCCCTGCCGAGCAGGGAGCCCGATGCGGGACTTGATCCAGGGACTCCAGGATCATGACCTGAGCCGAAGGCAGTCGCTTAACCAACTGAGCCACCCAGGCGCCCATACTTGTTTCTGTGATAAGTGTTAGCTTCTACACACCGCATCATTTAACTGTTGAACACATTTATTGTTTTTGTTTTCTCCCACTAGCGTGTAAACTCCAGGAAGGAAAGGATTTTTTATTTTTTCACTAATATATTCAGAAATGTATCTTATTTAAATTAATTAGATTTCCATTTTGTATTGCTTAAATGCACATCTCCTGTGCTATTTATTATGGCGGCCGTATTCGGTCACTGACCCAGAGGCTTTGTGCTCCTTTCCTCTAATTCTCAGTGCCCTTCAAGGTAGATTATCTGGTGCCCACTTTACAGATGAAGAATGAAGTCAAGGCTCAGAGAGGTTTTTAAAAATCTTTTCTTGGGGCGCCTGGGTGGCTCATTCCCACTCCCCCGCTTGTGTTCCCTCTCTTGCTGTGTCTCTCTCTGTCAAATAAGTAAATAAAATCTTTAAAAAGAAAAGTTGAAGCTAGGATTGGAACACTGTTCTTCTTGGTTCCATTTTGAATTTTTTTAGTGATTCAAAATCTCAACAGTATTATTTATTCAAATCATAATTGTATATAATGCAAGAAACATACTTTGAATGCCCACAAAGCACATAAGACTATAATTCTCCTGTTGGGCATTCTCTGGTCTCTTCACTCTGGTTGCTGTCTGTGATAATAGTACCAATAAATATTTTGAAGATGAGAGTAAATGGCATTTTAGACATAGGTCTCAAAAGATTAGTTATATGGCATTCCAGCTCATTTCAATAACCCATCATGAAACTGTCACCCATGGAATATGAACTTTTTTAAAGACACTTGGCTGTGTGACTTTTTGGATTGGCATGTTTCCTGACTCTCCTCCTAGTGTTTTGAATTTTGTTTTCCCGCAAGGTTTTTGGCTTTACTTGCTCTGGCCTTAGCATCTTCTATTATGGCTGAGTACTCTGTCCCCCTCCCTACTCCCACCCCTAGCTTCTTGTCCCTGGCCTTTTATTCTATAGGGGCCAACTTGGTCCCCACAGGGATTGGAAACTCTTGATGACTATCTTTTTTCTTCCACAATGGCCCTTTTCCTTTTCCTTTTTGTTTTTGTTTTTTTTTTTTGGGGGGGGGGTGTCTGTGTGTACTTTTGACATTTAATTGGTTTTCATTTTCTCATTCCTTCTATCAGCAGTGTTTGCTTCACCTTTTTCCAGTACGTTTATCTGAATGATTTTTCACAAAAAGTTTTTCCTTTCAGTCTCTTCTTTCTCTCTCATTTATTTTCATTTTTATTAAAAGTATTATATCGTGATTAACATAACATAATAAAATAAAATTAAAAAAAAATCCTCCCTCATGATTTTTTTTACTTCTCCTTGACTGCATTAACTATTTTCTAACAAATGACTCTTTAAGATCTCTTAGCTTAATATTCTACCTCTTTTTTTTCTTTCACATTTTCCTTGTATTCATAGAGGAATTCATTTGTTCTGAATATCTTCAAAGATAACCATATTCCAATCAGACATGTCCTCATCACAGTCAGAAGGAGGGGCTCGAGTTTCCCCAAAGCAGTGCACACTGGGGATGGGACACAGCCACCAGCTGGAGCTGCTAGCATTTTAAAATCCCAAGAGGTGGCAGCATGTGCCAGGCCTTATCTCCCTAATGCACGTGGGCTACTTGTCAGTTTCAAATGTCAGCCCCTAGTGGTATTACTTAAAGACAGTATGCTTTGTGTTGAGATAGAAAGAAAATATTTTTAAGCCTTCTTGGGACCCTGGGAAATTACCATTTTTGAACAAGAAATAGCCTGCCACCTTACCAGTCTATCAAAAGGTACAGGCCACTGACACCAGAGCCAGGTTTGAGCCCAGGATCAGTTACAGTTGGTATGAATAGTACTGAGCCACAGTGTTCTCAGGATGTTGTTAGTAAGGCATTTTATTTATATCTCAGTGAGACAGTCCTACCACTTGCAAGGCCAAAGAGAGGGACTTTGGGGGCCCATAAACATAACCATGCAGGCAAGTGCCACTCTTTCACCTTTGTATATTGATTTTTGATTGGTGACACTAGATAGCGAAACAGTAATTATTGCTCCTCTGTAGTAAGTACAGGCATGATTCTTTTGAAAAGACTTAATTAAAATATAATGAAAATGTTAACTCACAGTACAAATAATTTAGGAATTGACTGTTGTTAAAAGAATTCTGTACTTTCAGTAGCGCTTTGAAAAAGAGGTTTCCCCAGTATAGAGGTTCCTCAAGAAGTTAGAAATAGAGTTACCCTATGACCCAGCAATTGCACTACTAGGTATTTACCCCAAAGATACAAAGATGCAAAGGGGCACCTGCACCCCAATATTTATAGCAGCAATATCCATAATAGCCAAACTATGGAAAGAGCTGTGATGGATGAATGGATAAAGAAGATGTGGTGTACACACACACACACACACACACACACACACACACACACACACACACACTGGAATATTACTCTGCCATCAGAAAGGATGAAATCCTACCATTTACATCTGACGTGGATGGAACTGGAAGGTATTATGTTGAGCAAACTAAGTCAGTAAGAGAAAGACAATTATATGGTTTCACTCATATGAGGAATATGAGAAACAATGTAGAGGATCATAGAGGAAAGGAGGGCAAACTGGGAAAAATCAGAGAGGGAGAGAAACCATGAGAGACTCTTAACTATAGGAAACAAACTGAGGGTTGCTGGGGGGTGGGGTAGGGGGATGGGGTAACTGGGTGATGGGCATTAAGGGAGAGCATGTGATGTGATGAGCACTGGGTGTTATATGCAACTGATGAATTATTGAACTCTCACCTGAAACTAATGATGTACTATTTGTTGGCTAATTGAATTTAAATAAAAAACAAAAACAAAAAAGAGGTTTCCCTACATTTTAAGTTAAGCCTAAATTTAACACATTTATTGTGAAAAGTGAAATACATGTAAATGGGTAAAACAGCCTGCCCTACCTCCCAGAAGGCTGTATATTTCAGAATGATGCATGTGATCTCTTACAGTGCCTTACTCCATTATCTTTCTGAAGCTCTGCTACCTGATCACAATGTTATTTTCAAGATACTGTAACTAAGTTGTTCAGACTCAATAGTTCCTCCTGACCCTACTCATTCCTCAGAGCTCCGGGGATGAGGAATTTACAAAACTGCTACAGAGTACATTTACGCAAAGGAAAGTTGAGGATACCATACTCTCCTCTTTCCTCCAAGCATAGTCCTTCCTGTAAGACGCCACTGACTGCCCCAACTTCAAGTGACTTTTGCCTTCGTTTAAACAATTATACCATTGTCTACACTTACCATCTATCACTTGGCATATGCTCCGTGTATAGTTTATCTTTGATTAATGTTCCTCACCTCCTGGTGTAGATACTCAGAGGATCTGTGTTACACCTTGTTGGTGTCTCCAAAACCAGAAAAATGCTCTAACACAGTGCTTCTTCAGCCTCCTTAGGAAACCCCTGGGATCTTGTTGAATTGCGGATTAGGAGTCAGTCAGCCTAAGGTGGGGGCCTGAAAGTCTACCTTGCTGACAGACTCTCAGGTGGTGGCATACAGCTGGTCTACAGGCCACACCTCCAGCGCCATGTCTCTGGCAGACTTTCAGCAGATGCCTGTTGGTGATGCTGTTTGTTTAAAAAAAGGACAAAAGGGGCGCCTGGGTGGCTCAGTCCTTAAGCGTCTGCCTTAGGCTCAGGTCATGGTCCCAGCGTCCTGGGATCGAGCCCCGCATCAGGCTCCCTGCTTGGCAGGAAGCCTGCTTCTCCCTCTCCCACTCCCCCTGCTTGTGCTCCCTTTCTCGCTGTGTTTCTCTCTGTTAAATAAATAAAATCTTTAAAAAAAAAAAAAAAGGATGAAAGATTTAAATTTTGTTAAATGCTTCATTTGTCTGCAATATGAAAACAGCAGTAAGAAATGAACATAGATTTAAGTCAATTTCTGTGAATAACTGAAGATGTGGGTTGTCTTTTTCTTCTTTTTTTCCTGATTTGTCTATCTGATCTATAGTAATGGGTTTAACTTATCCATTTTAATAGATATTAGACTGAATGAGATTATATATGAATAGCTTCTATTCTGGCTTCACTAGATTTGGGCTCTAAAGCAAAAAGCCTTTATGATACATTTACAATCATCTGAGTTATCCATTCTTTTCCTAACTTTTGCTCTTATTCAAAACATCTAGCTTTGAGGAACATAGGTGCAGTTTCTCCGATAAACTCAAATTCTGCGGGTATCACATTTCAGGGTCAAGAATTATGCATATACTTACTATAAACCCTATCAAATCTTTCCTTCCTTTTTTTTTAAATGGAATTCAAAAGTGGTACATTAAGAACAAGCAATGAATCTGAGTCTCAGGACTTTAGTGGCAACCAAGAACCCCATGTGCCGATTGCAGAGTGCATTGTTGATCCCCCTTGTTTCCCCAAATTGGTAACTCATTAACGGTAATCTAGGAGATTGTGCTTCAGGCTTTGATTGCCAGTATTAAAGTATGCAAATGGGACTCATTTTTCTGGTTATTTTGGTAGAAACAGTCTACTTCCTTCCTGTGAAATGTTAAGTACCAAATGTCATTTGGTGTGAGTCTACCTAGCCTACAATTGTTGTATGTTGCCTCTCTCCCTAGTAAATGTACTTCCATAACATAGTTATTAAGAGCTGCATAGTATTCCAGCATATGATTAGTGAACCATTCCACTACTGTTGATATTTTAAAATTTTTTATGTCTATTGCAAGGAGCACTGGGTGTTACACGCAAACAGTGACTCTTGGAACACTGCATCAAAAACTAACGAAGTACTGTATCATGACTAACATCACCTAACATTAACTAATCAACTAACTAACTAACTAACTAAATAAATAAATAAATGTTTTATGTCAAAGACATTGCCAAGACCAGATTTATAAATTTTTGCTCAAGCTTTTTATTATTACCTTAGAATAAATTCTTACAGGTGAAATTGCTGGGGCAAAAGATAAAGGTGTTCGTTTGTAATTTGTGTTGTGCTTTCTAAACTGCAATCGTAGTTTAACAGACTTCGACTTTAACAATTACATAGTTTCCTTTGTAAAATATTCTGTCTGAATAGCAAGATTTATGTTGGTTTCTGAAGTGCATGAATATACAAAAGAGTTATGTAACATCTGGAAACTAATTAACCTGAGGAGGTAGTCACAGTAGGCAATACAATGAGCAGCATTTATCAACTTGACTCACCAGCATACACTGCTCGTTCTGTTATGGTCTTATCACATTGGAGATAGTGGGTTGTACACACAATAAAACAAGTCACACATGAATTTTAACTGAGAATGGCTATTTCCCAATTTGCCTTTTAATTTTTTTCCCTTCTGCAGAGAATTTTATTTGGTAAAACACTATGTATACTCTGAGTCAAGACAACCAAGAAGAAAATAAGAAAAAGCTGGTTAACTGTTTCTATTAATGTAAGGAGTACTTGGATGAGCAAATCTTGGCAGTCTGTTAATTTGTTATATTGCAAAACTAGCTTTTTATCATGTTTTAGAAGCAGAATTAAATATATAAATGATTATATTTTAAAAGTGGCTGAATTAGATGAGCCTATGTATCACAGCACCGATTTAAATATAGGACTCCTTTTGATATAGCTTATTAAATAAATGACTGTACAAGTATTTTCTGAGTTTAAGTACTTTTATAAAAGAAAATAAATCTGGGGGTTCCGGGGTAGCTCAGTTGGTTAATCCTCCAACTCTTGATTTTGGCTCAGGTCATGATCTTGGGGTCATGAGATTGAGCCCTGAGTCAGGCTCCTCGCTCAGTGGGGAGTCTACTTGAGATTCTCTTCCCTCTCTCTCTGCCCCTCCCCCTGCTCACACTCGCTGAATGAATGAATGAATGAATGAATGATTAAATAAAATCTTTACAAAATAAATCTTCACAAGGGAAGATATTTAGCACCTAAAATGGCACATTTATTTTTAAACAATCATTTTTAAGAGTACGTGCAACAAAAATTCTGCAGTTACATATCACTATAACAGTTAAAATATAAATATATATAATTATATTATAAGTTAACAATGTGTATATTTTTAAAAGCTTATAACATTGCCATTAATAGTCATTTATTTATATTAAATTTCTTTTTTAAAATTTTTTAATTTTTTTATTATGCAATGTTAATCACCATACATTACATTATTAGTTTTTGATGTACTGTTCCATGATTCATTATTTGTGTATAACACCCAGTGCTCCATGCAGAACATGCCCTCTTTAATACCCACCACCAGGCTAACTCATCCTCCTACACCCCTCCCCTCTAGAATCCTCTGTTTTTCAGAGTCCATCGTCTCTCATGGTTCATCTCTCCCTCCAATTTCCCCCCCTTCATTCTTCCCTTCCTGCTCTCTTCTTCTTTTTTTTTTTTAACATATAATGTATTATTTGTTTCAGAGGTACAGATCTATGATTCAACAGTCTTGCACAATTCACAGCGCTCACCATAGCACATACCCTCCCCAATGTCTATCACCCAGCCGCCCCATCCCTCCCATCCCCCACCACTCCAGCAACAGACATGTATCATATGACCTCACTGATATGAGGAATTATTAAATTTCTTTTTTAGAATTTAAAGCAATTTAGAAACATTTATGCAACATAATAAGATAAATCAAGTGAACGAGGAAATCAGGACAGGGAGCAAATGAGACTAGAAGTGAGAAAACATGTGCCATGAAGTCCTATATTTTTATTACAGGGAGGCCACGGTGTGGCCCTTAGCCTTAGGGATCCACAGAATCAGATTATATGACTGGCGGTGTCCCTGAGATAAACTAATTGCTCACGAAAAAATCTAACTTTTTCTGATACCTAAGAGGAAAGTCGTTTGTGGATTCCCAAAGAAGGCACTAAGAGATCTAGCACTCACTGTTTTCAGTAGCAACAAGTTTCATAGGCTGTTCTTTGTAAGAAGCTGATGATACCATCCTAGTGGGTGACAGTTTTATGAGAAATCATAATGATTCGATCCCACATCTTGTTGCAGTATCGGGCTAGAGTTCTAAAAGAAAAAAAATGTGTTGTTTGTATTTCCTTAAAGCAGTCCTTTATACATACTGTTCTAAGTCAGTGCTTTGGTAATATTGAGTGGCAGTAAGTTCAAGGTTAAACTTCTTGGAAAACAACTAAAATGTGTTTATTCTGTGTCCCAATGCAAGTACAGACTGGTGTGCTCCCTTAGCCACGCCACATGTACTTGTGGCGATTGAAGAGAATAACACGGATGTTCACTTGAATGGATGGAAACTCTTAATGACTTGGGCCCAGGAGGTACCCATAGGCAGGACCTGGATTCATCTCCAGATATTTGTTACACAGAAATTATTTGAACAGTCAAGGTACTAAAGTTCTATAGCATAGATCATAACTGTATAGTTTTAGCCTGAAATGTTTTTTTCTTTAATAAAAAAAAAGGTGTGATCAGATGCTTATCCCTGCCTAAAATAGAACACACACATTAAAACAAAGCAAAACAAAAACTCTCAGTAAATTACCTAAAGAATATTTGTCTTTGAATCTTGTTTTGTTTGTTTTTCTGGTGTAGTCTCCAAGATGAACTGATTACAAAATGTACCTTCAGGTGTTAGTATGAATTAACTCATTATATAGGGAATCAATAAAATCTCTGAAATAAGTAAGAAGTATATTGCACATATCCAAATTTACAGAGCCATAAAATATTCAGATTCTCAGCCTGTGGGTTCCCAAGGAAGCCTCTCCAAAGAGCTGCCACATGGTCCCTAGAGCCTGGCTTTCTGTCTGTGCTGCCATTGTGTTATTTGTACAAGTCTCAGATTCTGCTTCATCTCCTGGTAAAAGCAACTGCTAGAGAAGTGGTCACAACTCTTTCTTTAGTAGAAAGTTTCTAATTGTATTGAGACTCTTCCAGTTTAAATTCTGGTTGGTGTCTTATCTGCATTGCCTAGGCTGCTTCTTCACCCCTTTTGAAATTCAGTCTGTTTGGTATATTTTTATGTTTAACATATTTTTAGGAATACACTTATTTCACAAATCATGATATATAATTTTTGAATATTAAAAAACTAAAATGTCCCGAGAAGATTCAAACTTAAACATCTCATATTAAGTTCCTACCTGTGTGAGATGTACTGAATACTCTGAGGGGTACTAAAATGAATAAGGCACAGTCCCCATTTCCAATGGATGTATTCTCTCCAGGAGGACACATTCACAATTGAGTTTTTGCATTCTCAATAAATATTAAACGAACACCTCTTATGTGCTAGGCACTGTTCTTGGCTTCAAGATTCAGCAGAGAACAGGACAGATCTGATCAATACTCTTTTCTTTTCATTTTTCTTTTCTTTTTTAATTTTATTTTATTATGTTAGTCACCATACAATACATCATTAGTTTTTGATGTAGTGATCCAAGCTTCAGTGTTTTCGTATAACACCCAGTGCTCCATGAAGTACGTGCCCTCTCCCTCCGATTTTCCCCCCCCTTCATTTTTCCCTTCCTTCTCCTAATGTCCTCCATGCTATTCCTTATGTTCCACAAATAAGTGAAACCACATGATAGTTGACTTTCCTCTGCTTGACTTATTTCACTTAGCATAATCTCCTCCAGTCCCATCGATGTTGATGTAAAAGTTGGGTATTCATCCTTTCTGATGGCTGAGTAATATTCCATTGTATATATGGACCACATCTTCTTTATCCATTCGTCTGTTGAAGGGCATCTCAGCTCTTTCCAGTTTGGCTATTGCAGACATTGCTGCTATGAACTTTGGGATGCATATGGCCCTTCTTTTCACTACATCTGTGTTTCTGGGGTAAATACCCAGTAGTACAATTGCTGGGTCATAGGGTAACTCTCTTTTTAATTTTTTGAGGCACCTCCACACTGTTTTCCAAAGTGTCTGTACCCACTTGCATTCCCACCAACAGTGTAAGAGGGTTGCCCTTTCTCCACAACCTCTCCAACATTTGTTGTTTCTTGCCTTGTCAATTTTTGCCATTCTACCTGGTGTAAGGTGGTATCTCAGTGTGGTTTTGATTTGAATTTCCCTGATGGCTAATGATGATGAACATTTTTTCATGTGTCTGTTAGCCATTTGTATGTCTTCTTTGGAGAAGTATCTTTTCATATCTTCTGCCCACTTTTTGACTTGATTATTTGTTTTTTGGGTGTTGAGTTTGAGAAGTTCTTTATAGATCTTGGATACCAGCTCTTTATCTGTAGTGTCATTTGCAAATATCTTCTCTCATTCTGTGGGTTGCCTCTTTGTTTTGTTGACCGTTTCCTTTGCTGTGCAGAAGATTTTTATCTTGATGAAGTCCCAAAAGTTCATTTTTGCTTTTGTTTCACTAGCCTTTGGAGATGTATCTTGAAAGAAGTTGCTGTGGCTGATGTCAGAGAGGTTACTGCCTATGTTCTCCTCTAGGATTTGGATGAATTCCTGTCTCACATTGAGGTCTTTCATCCATTTTGAGTTTATCTTTGTGTATGGTGTAAGAGAATGGTTGAGTTTCATTCTTCTGTATATAGCTGTCCAATTTTCCCAGCACCATTTATTGAAGAGACTGTCTTTTTTCCATTGCATATTTTTTCCTGCTTTGTCAAAGATTATTTGACCATAGAGTTGAGGGTCCCTATCTGGGGTCTCTATTCTGTTCCACTGGTCTATATGTCTGCTTTTGTGCCAGTACCATGCTGTCTTGGTGATCACAGCTTTCTAATATAACTTGAAATCAGGCAACGTGATGCCCCCAGCTTTGTTTTTCTTTTTCAACATTTCCTTGCCGATTCAGGATCTTTTCTGATTCCATACAAATTTTAGAATTGTTTTTTCCAGCACTTTGGAAAATGCCATTGGTATTTTGATCAGGATGGCATTGAAGGTATAGATGCTCTGGGCAACGTCAACTATTTTAACAATGTTTATTCTTCTGATCCATGAGCATGGAATGTTTTTCCATCTTTGTGTGTCTTCTTCAATTTCTTTCATGAGCATTCTGTAGTTCCTAGAGTATAGATCCTTTACCTCTTTGGTTAGGTTTATTCCAAGGTATCTTATGGCTTTTGGTGCTATTATGAATGGAATCGATTCTCTAATTTCTCTTTCTACAGTTGCATTGTTAGTGTATAAGAAAGCAACTGATCTCTGTGCATTGATTTTGTATCCTGCCACATTACTGAATGGCTGTATGAGTTCAAGTAATTTGGGGGTGCAGTCTTTTGGGTTTTCCACATAAAGTATCATGTCATCTGTGAAGAGAGAGAGTTTGACTTTTTCTTTGCCAATTTGAATACCTTTTATTTCTTTTTGTTGTCTGATTGCTGTTGCTAGGACTTCTAGTCCTATGTTGAACAGTAGTGGCGAGAGTGGGCATCCTTGACGTGTTCTTGATCTTAAGGGAAAGGCTCTCAGCTTTTCCCCATTGAGAATGATACTCGCTGTAGGTTTTTCATAGATGGATTTTATGAACGTGAGGAATGTTCCCTCTATCCCTATACTCTGAAGAGTTTTAATGAGGAAAGGATGCTGTACTTTGTCAAATGCTTTTTCTACATCAATTGAGAGGACCATATGGTTCTTCTCTCTCCTCTTATTAATGTGCTCTGTCACATTGATTGATTTGCAAATGTTGAACCACCGTTGCATCCCGGGGATAAATCCCACTTGTTCGTGGTGGATGATCCTTTTAATGTATTGTTGGATCCTATTAGCTAGCATTTTGTTGAGGATTTTGCAATCCATATTCATCAGGGATATCGGTCTGAAATTCTCCTTTTTGATGGGTCTTTGCCTGGTTTGGGGATTAAGGTAATTCTGGCCTCTCAGAATGAGTCTGGAAGCTCTCCTTCTGTTTCTATTTTTTGAAACAGCTTCCGGATAATAAGTATTATTTCTTCTTTGAATGTTTGGTAGAATTCTCCAGGGAATCCATCAGGCCCTGGACTCTTGTTCTTTGGGAGGTTTTTGATCACTGCTTCAATCTCGTTACTGGTTGTTGGCCTATTCAGGTTGTCTATTTCTTCCTGTTTCAGTCTTGGGAGTTTATAGGTTTCCAGGAAGGCATCCATTTCTTCCAGGTTGCTTAATTTATTGGCATATAGTTGTTGATAATAATTTCTAATAATTGTTTCTATTTCCTTGGTGTTGGTTGTGATCTCTCCCCTTTCATTCATAATTTTATTAATTTGTGTCCTTTCTCTTTTTTTTTTTGGATAAGTCTGGCCAGTGCTTTATTGATTTTATTAATTCTTTCAAAGAACCAGCTTCTAGTTTCATTGATCTGATCTACTGTGTTTCTGGTTTCTAATTCATTGATCTCTGCTCTAATCTTAATTATTTCTCTTCTAATGCCTGGCTTAGGCATTATTTGTTGCTTTTTCTCTAGTCCTAAGGGGGAAATACATAGACATCCAAGCCTCCATCAAAAAAATAGAAAAATCCTGAATTCACCAACTTTACACCTTTTTCTTCTTTTAATTCGAGTACAATTAACACACAGTGTTATATTAGTTTCAGTTGTATAGTATAATGATTCAACAATTCTGTACATTTCTCAGTGCTCATCAAGGTTAGTGTACTCTTAATCCTCTTTATCTATTTTCCCCATCTCCCCATCCACCTTCCCTCTGGTAACCACTGGTTTGTATTCTATATTTAAGAGTCTGGTTTTTTGTTTCTCTCTATATATTTTTGTTTATTCACTTGATTTGTTTCTTAAATTTCACATATGAGTGAAATCATATGGTATTTGTCTTTCTCTGACTGATGTATATCACGTAGCATTATACCCTCTGGGTCCATCTATGTTGTCGCAAATGGCAAGCTCTCATTCCTTTTTATGGCTGCATAATATCCCATTGTATATATACACCACATCTTCCTTATCCATTCATCTGTCAATGGACACTTAGGTTGTTTTCCATGTCTTGGCTATTGTATCTAGTGTGCAGTAAACATAAGGGTGCATATATCTTTTCAAATTAGTATTTTTGTTTCTTTGGGTAAATATCCAGTAGTGGAATTATTGGGTCATATAGCATTTCCATTTTTAATTTTTTGGGGAACCTCCATAGTGTTTTCCACAGTGGCTGCGCCAGTGTACACTCCCACCAACAACATATGAGGGTTCATTTTTCTCCAAATCCTTGCCAACACTTGTTATTTTTTCTTTTTCATTCTGGCCATTCTGGCAGGTGTGATATCTTACTGTGGTTTTGAATTGCATTTCCCTGATGATGAGTGATGTGGAGCATCTTTTCATGTATCTGTTAGACATCTATATGTCTTCTTTGGAAAAATGTCTATTCAGGTCCTTTGCCCAGTTTTTAATTGGATTGTCTGTTTTTTGGTGTTGAATTGTATATATTATATATTTGGGGTACTAACCCCTTATCAGATACATAATTTACAAATATCTTTGCCCATTTAGTAGGTAGCCTTTTCATATTGTTGGTTTCCCTTGCTGTGCAAAAGCTTTTTATTTTGACATAGTGTCAATAGTTTATTTTTATTTTTGTTTCTCATGCCTTAGGAGACATATCTAGAAAAATGTTGTTATGACCAATGTCAGAGAAATTACTGCCTGTGTTCTCTTCTAGGGTTTTTATGGTTTCAGGTCTCACCTGTAGGTCTTTAATACATTTTGAATTTATTTTTGAGTAGGGTGTTAGAAAGTGGTCCAGTTTCACTCTTTTACATGTAGCTGTCCAGTTTTCTAAACACCATTTATTAAAGATACTGTTTTTTTTCTCATTGTATATTCTTGCCTGATTTGTCATAGATTAACTGGCCATATAAACATGGGTTTATTTCTGGGCTCTCTGTTCCATTGATCTGTGCCTATTTTTGTGCCAGTACCATACTGTTTTGATGACTACAGCTTTCTACTGTATCTTGAAGTCTGGAATTCTAATTTGTTCTGGTTCTGTGAAAAATGCTATTGGCATTTTTATGGGGATTGCATGGAATCTGTAGATTGCTTTGGGTAGTATGGACATTTTAACAATATTAGTTCTAATCCATTATCATGGAATATCTTTCCATTTGTGTCATCTTCAATTTCTTTCATCAGTGTTTTATAGTTTTCAAAGTATAGGTCTTTCATCTCCACAGTTAAGTATATTTGAAGATATTTTATTCTTTCTGGTGTGATTGTAAATGGAATTGTTTTCTTAATTTCTCTTTCTCCTACTTTATTATTAGTGTATAGAAACACTACCAATTTCTGAGTATTAATTTTGAATTCATACATTACTTCTAGTTTTTTGGTGGAGTCTTTTGGAGTTTATATGTACAATATTATATCTGCAAATAGTGCTGATCAATACTCTTACAGAGAGACAGCCAACATAATTTCAGTTACAATACAAGTTATACTGTGTTAAGTGCCCTTTGTAGCACAGAGAGTTATTAACTCCAGCTGGGGATTAGGAAATACTTCATGGAGGGACTTTTCTTGTGGAGGCTTAGGGTTTCACTGACCAAAGAATAACAGGGAAAATATACTCCAAGGAATAGCATGAACAAGTTATGTTGAAATAAAAATACATTCCAAGTTCAGGGAAGAGTAAATAAATTATTGATAAACTTCTCCACCCCACTGTGTTTGACAGGCATGTTGAGTATCACAGAGAATAGACAGGACTCAATGCAAGTTGTATAAGAAGATACACTGTTAAGGCAAATATGTATGTCCTCTTTTATGTCCTGGGTCTATGAGCAATTTTGTTTTTCTCTTTCAGTAGCCTTTACCACTTCTAAATATTTTCTAAACCATAAATCATATAGATATGTATGAAGTGATGAGGCTAAAAGAATACCTCAGGGCAAAATTGAGAAGCACCTTGAATTACCATACCTTATAAGTTTGAACTTATGTTTTAAGGAGTGGGGAGCTACCAGAGGGTGATTGAGTTAGGGAAAAAGCCATCATGCTGGCTTCCCTTGCACCTTGCTAAACTAAGGGAGTAGCTGTGAAGAATGGAAAGAAGTTCACAGAACCAAGAAGAAACCTGCCCTGAGTACCCTTCCTTTTGTTCCCAGAGCACTTTGAATTATATCCTCAGGAGAGCTTTTGTCACATTGGGAGAGCTTTTACAGTGGTGTGTTATCAGCTTGCATCAGCTTGCAAGATCCAGTTGTTAGCATTACTTCCCAATTCAATGTTCTGTCATGGTGGGACTATTTACACCATGGAATTGGGCGAACAATACAGATCAGTTTGTTGTTTATTTTTTGACAGCCATTTGTTAAACAATTCCTAGAACATCACTATCTGTTTATTTACCTGACATCTTGTAAGACTTCTTAGAATAAAACTATCATGTGCAATTAAACCTTATTTCCTTATCTCCAGCATCAGTACCTCACATGTTATAGGTATCAATAAATACTCACTGAATAAATGGAGGGGGATATTAACAAATAAAATTAACAAATTAGGTATAGTGACCAACTTGTGTGTAATGACTGAAATTGTTAGAAATAGTTTTAAATTATCTTGCCTGAACATTTGGGAGGATAGTGATGCCACTAGGAACAAAAGGAGAGATATTGAGCTGGCGCCTGGAGGTTGCAGGGTATAGTGGAAGATAATTATTTGGGGACATGTGTTTGAGGTACTAGAAGACTAGGGTTGGAGATGCCGCATTCATTCTAATTACTGTCAAATGAACGTTTTGAAATTACTTTTCCTGTGGTTTTCTAAAATATTCAACTACGCAGATTAAAGTTCAGAGTTATCCTTTGTTAAGAAAAAAAATTATTTCATTCCAGCTGTACAGGAGAAAATCAGATTCCTGTAAGGTGTTCTGAACATTGCTTTGGCAGAGAAAAGCAGAGATCAGAGTCTGGAAAAGAATGAGGAAATGGAATGTTTTTTTCCAATGTAAATTTTGTGTTTCAAGATGATAGTTTACAATTCTGTTAGGAAGAGAAAGTGAATTTCAGGGGATTAAAGTTACCTCTTTGAATATAACTCCCGAAGAGAGGTTTTTCTTTTAAAAAGGCTATTACAGTTAAAGACTAAAGATGAGAAAAAAATTTTAAAAAATACCTTTTTTACAATACACACTTAGGGAAGGAAACAAGATGCTTCTGAGGGGAACAACTGTAATCTGACTTATCTAGGTAAAGGGATATTCTGATTTATCAAGTATTCTCATTCATAGAAAAATTTAGCATATTTTGTGCACAAATGTGTACTTGTAAAAAATATATAATCAAGAAAATAATGATGACATTGTAACTTTGGTGAACAGAGTTTATTATTTCCTTTTTAAGTGAGGATCTTGCCTCAAGTCCTATATAAGAATGTGACTTACTGCATTATAGAGTAATAGAGGAGTGTATGTGTTTTAGAAAGAGGTAATAGAGAAGTTCAAATAAGATGAAAGATGATTAACTGTAATGTGACCACTAAGTTTAGAATGAGTTGGTCCTTTCTACACTATGAATATTCACCAGAAGATTCAGTAGCGCTTTGGGGAATTTAGGTATGTCTTACTATCCCAACTGGAAAAGTCATTTATGAGTATGTGCTTATACGCCTAATGCCACTCTGGTGGACTGCTCACATCTTATTTCATATTCACCACATGGTGTTCTGTATCTGTGATGAAAGAGTAGTAGTATCCTCAATCAAGGTCACAAAGCAAGTCACTTTCAGAGCTACGGGATTAGTGCTTAGAGTTCTTGATTCTGTTCTCAAACAGGTGTGCCCTAATTTGAGAAAATCTGATACACAAAACCATCAACCCACAAAACAGATAAATTAAGTAGTGATTACTTTCATTTCAAAAGGATTTGCTTCAGGATTCCTTAAAATAAGCATGTCTCATGAGTGTAACATACCCAAAAGGGCCCACTGGATTATTAGTAACCAAGAGGTAATTTTTCTACCCTATTGTTAACCAGGTTAATGAAGTGTATATATTTGAGCATGTAGTCATTAAATTCATATATTCACTCCTGCACTAAATCATTACTACTGTTACTCAGTGAATCTTTCATGAGCATTCTCTGTGTGTTGTTTATACAAAAGTCATAGCCCTTGTCCTTAAGGCATTTACAGATGACAAGAGTGAATCAGATATCAAATAAATTTTTGACAGTGGAAGCAAGCTGGCCTGTTAGGAGACCACTGTGGTTTAAACAAGGTGAGAGGGTGAATTGTGGTGATAGGGGTAGACTCCTGGCAACTTTAAAGGGAATTGTAGCAGACATGGGGCACGTTAGGATATTAAGAGTTTGCCCAAAGTGGTTTATCTTTGGATACACTCTTTTTTCAGTGCTGGACAGGAAGTCTAAGACTGTAGAACCAGGTTATCCAGACGTATAAAAGGTGAAAACTGTCTGCATTGTCAACACAATAGGGGGTCGTGAGGTACATATGAAATATTATATCTTTTAAAAATGAAAACCACTATGTAAGTGCTTCATTATTAGCTATAATCTTAGGAGTTTATTTATAATATTATGAAGATGATGACTGTATCTACTGTTGAGTGCCTCCAATTTGGCCAGACACTATTAGACGTTTTATGGGCATTATCTCATTTAATTCAGTCCAGTATACTGAACCTAGACCTTTAAGGACACCAAGATATTTCCACTAACTTCTGAGATTTGTGTTGCTACTATAGGATAGATAATCTTAAATCTTATAAATTCTCTGTCCTATTTTATAATTGAAGCATACCTGTATATACTAAGGTGAGTTTGTTAGACCAGTGGAGCTATTGATTTCAAGGTCACCTCGCCTCGCTGTAGCTGCATCTAAGCCAGAAGCTGCTGCTGCCATCACCACTGACTGTCGCAGAATCTGGTGACTCACGCACTGAGTCCGGCCACCACAACTGCCTCTAAACACTCGTGGGTCCCACCTTGTCTGCCAGGATGGACTGTGTTCAGTTCTGCCTTCCAGATCTCATTGGAGGAACACAGTTTACATCAAGAACTCTAGTGTAAATGGTGTCTAGAGAATGTAATTTTTTTAGATTTCTAACCTCCATCTGGAAGGAGGATAGGATGAAGGGTTAAGAGAGCCGCTCTATAGAATCTACTTGATCTTATTTATGTTGCTTATTCTGAACCATTTGTTAGGAACGTGAACTTCTTGAGAAGAGGGAGAAAAACTTCTGAGCCAGAATATTCAGAGGGAATAGCATGTGTTTTCATGCTGGAGCCAGGAAAGAGCTTGGTGGCTCTGAAAACCGGAAGAGGTGGAAGTGACTAGATTATTTCAGGTGCGGGTGGAGAAGAAAGCAGGAATCAGATCCTGTAGGCCTTTCTAGAGCATGTTAAACATTTTAGATTTTCTGATAAGGAAAGCATCTTAGGTAGGGAGATGGTATGATTAAACTTATGTTGTATAGCCTCACTCTGACTGCTTTGTGGAGAATGTATTTATCGGGAGCACCAGGAAAAGTGAAATCTAAGAAATCAATAGTCTAGGCAAGAGAATATGGTGACAGTGTGGAGGAAAAGAGAAATAGACTGATGTGGACTATATTTCAACATTTTATTGACAGGACTTTATAATAAATTGGGCTCTAAAGGTGCCAGGAATGGGTCCCAGCTGTTTCATTGTTTTGTTCTTTTAGAGGAGTTTCTGAGTATTGAGCTGTGTTTCTTAGGAGAGTCAGGGAAGATTGTGTAGCAATTCTTTATTTTATCAGGATGGGGTAGACTGTGGGGAGCACTTCTTTTTGGGGGGGGAGATTGAGAATGCCTCTCAAGTTTCTCAGTAGTAATATGACTATACTTCAAAGGTTAAATCTCCTAAATGTAGCATTTGGGAAAAACAGAAAACAGGAAAGTGTTTACCAAAAAGTTATACCATTTTTCTTCTATACTGACATATATGTTCACAGACTTAATATAAATGAATCCTTGTGGGTGTTGCTAAACTATAAAGTAATTTACATAAAAGTGAGCAAAGAGATTTGCCCAACTATTTAAAAAGAGAATGAAGGGATCATCGTTTTTATTTTAAAATAACACCTGTGTCAGCCAGTGCCTCTTGTTGGCTAAAGTAGCAAACAGCTCATTAAGAGGAAATGATTACTATGGCACCTGGTCTATTGAAGCCTAGTGCAAAAGACAGGATTGAATTGTCTAAATGTTTCACCTGAAATCCCATTTAATGATCACCCTCTTCAGGTTCTATAAATTTACATTACATCTAATTTCTACTTAATGAAAAGTGAGATATGAAGCCTGTCAAGAGTTCACAAGCCAGGTGTTTTAATGATTCCTCATATTTAAGCAAATCATGTGGTCTCCAGAGCTAGTAAGATAAGTGTATTTACTGTGAATTCTCTGACAGTTCACTCAATGAGATTAATACATAAGTAGTTGAGTTTAATTTTGCAATTAATCTTTCTGAGTCCTGTGCGTAGGTTCTAGAAGGATCCTTAGACTTACAGAAAGTAGCCTTTGGTTCTCTTTTGTGGTTCCCTTTCCTACTCCCAATTCCTCCAGTATTCCATTACCTTGTTTTAGTTGTGAATTAGTCTGATATTGCTCATCTCCCAGGAATATAAAACTGTAACTGCACTAGTTAATGCAAAGTTTCGTGCAAATGGAAAAGCTCCTCGAGGGTCAGCTTCCGTGGGAGGTTTTTGAAGTACCAGAGGTGTCAAGGCAAGAATTCAGCATGTACTCTATAATATTACAGGACTCCTTGGCTAAAAGCATGAATATTTGCTGCTTTAATTATGGCAGTTGCTTATTTGGTCTTTAATATTAAGTTATCCTATTACCCTTGTTTTCTGTGAAATGAGGGCAATAATTATACCATTATATTCTGTTTTGCTTCACAGCTTTGTAGCTGACTGAAGCTATGCTAGTTCCTCTTTTAATATTTATCCTCTTGTCTGTATCGTTGCCGACATGGTTACCCTATAGTTTAGAGAAGACTTTTTCCTTTTACTTAGAATTTTTTTGAAATTAGACTAAAGACCAGGTATGATTATCCACAATGCACCACTCATTGCATGAATATACTCTATAGTTGATCATTAAGTTGTCTTTCTTAAAAGTTCTATAAAAAATCACTAAGTTTCGGGGGAGGAGCAAGATGGTGGAATAGGAGACCTAAATTTCGTCTGGTCCCAGGAATTCAGCTGGATAGGGATCAAACCATTCTGAACACCTACGAACTCAACAGGAGATCAAAGAAAAGAATAGCAGCAACTCTCTGAACAGAAAAACGACCACTTTCTGGAAGGTAGGACGTGTGGAGAAGTGAATCCAAGGTGATACTCGGGAGGATAGATGGTGGGGGAGGGGGCCTTTGTCAGCCGCTACTGGCAAGTGATAGAGCAGCGGAGCACAAAATTGGAACTTTTAGAAGTCTGCTCCGCTGAGGAACGTCGCTCCAGTGGCTAAGCGGGGGTGGAACCCTCGCTGGGACAGTGTGGTCTCAGGACCCCCAGGGCCACAGAAAGACTGGAGGTGCCTGAGTGCAGCAAAGCTCCCAGGTATCGGAGTGGGGAAGCCGGCTGCAGAGACGGAGCCAAGGCGCGGGCTCTCAGCTCCGGGTTGCCATAAACCGTGATCCGCGGCACAGTCGGGCCACTGCTCCTCTAGCAGGGACCCAACAAGCGGCAGATCCCGGGAAACTCCCCTTCCTCCCCTGGGAGGAGTGGCACGGGAGCGCACGGCAGGGATCTGTTGGGTTTGGAGACTCCACATGGGGTCGGGTGCCAGAGATAGAAACGCTTGGTCACAGGCCGGGTGAGCACGGAGTGCGGCCGGAGACTGGGGAGACGGGAGTGACTGGTGGCTTTTCTCTGGGGGCTCACTGAGGAGTGGGGCCCCGAGTTCTCGGCTCCTCTGGGCAGAGATTGGGAGCCTGCCATTTTCACTCTCATCCTCCAAAGCTGTACCAAAAGCTTGCAGGGAACAAAAGCTCCCGAGAGCAAACCGGAGCAGATTACTTAGCCCGACTGGGCAAGGGCGGGGCAATTCTGCCTCCAGCAGAGACATTTGGGAACCACGGCAACAGGTCCCTCCCCCAGAAGATCAGCAAGAACAGCCGGCCAAGACCAAGTTTACCGATTAATGAGAAGAGCGGAACTCCAGCGCTAGGGGAATACTGCACATAGAATTCATGGCTTTTTTCCCCCTGATTCTTTAGTCTTTCAAAGTTAATTTTTTTTAACTTTCTTTTTTTTTTCTTTTTTTGAATTTTTTCTTTTTCCCTTTTTCCACCAACATCTTATCAATCCCTTTTTTAAAAAATCTTTTTTATTTTTCATTTTTAGAGCCATATTCTATCCCTTCATAGTAGTTAACCCTATTTTTGGTACATATATATAAGTTGTTCTCTCTTTAAAATTTTGGGATACAGTTTCTTCTAACAGACCAAAATATACTCTAAATCTCTAGTGGATGGCTTTGTTCTAGTCTCCTGCCTGATCACATTCTCTCCTTTTTTTTTTTTAAATCCTCTTCTTTCTTTTTTTAACCAACTTCTTATCTTATCAATTCCTCTTAGAAATCTTTTATAATTTTCATCTTTACAGTCATATTCCATCCCTTCATCATATTAACCCTTATTTTTGTATATATATATAAGTGTTTCTTTCTTTAAAATTTGGGAAGCACTTTCTTCTAACAGGCCAAAATACGCCCAAAATCTAGTGTGTGGCACTGATCTATGTACCAGCCTGATCATATTTGATCATATTCTGTTTTTTTGTTTGTTTTTGTTTGTTTTTATCTTTTCCTTTTTCTTTTTCTTTTTTCTTTCTTTTTCTTTCTTTTCCCCCGGTTTCAGGTCTCTTCTGATTTGTTTAGTGTATATTTTCTGGGGATGTTGTTACCCTGTTAGCATTTTGTTCTCTCATTCATCTGTTTTCTTCTGGACAAAATGACAAGATGGAAAAAATCACCTCAAAAAAAAGAACAAGAGGCAGTACCGACTGCCAGGGACCTAATCAATACAGACATGAGTAAGATGTTGGAACTAGAGTTCAGAATGATGATTTTAAAGATACTAGCTGGGCTTGAAAAAAGCATGGAAGATATTAGAGAAACCCTTTCTGGAGAAATAAAAGAACTAAAATCTAACCAAGTCGAAATGAAAAAGGCTATTAATGAGGTGCAATCAAAAATGGAGGCTCTAACTGCCAGCATAAATGAGGCAGAGAGAGAATTAATGATATAGAAGACCAAATGTTGGAAAATAAAGAAGCTGAGAAAAAGAGAGATAAACAACTACTAGATCATGAGGGCAGAATTCGAGAGATAAGTAATACCATAAGATGAAACAATATTAGAATAATTGGGATACCAGAAGAAGAACAAAGACGGAGAGGGGCAGAAGGTATATTGGAGCAAATTATAGCAGAGAACTTCCTTAATTTGGGGAAGGAAACAGGCATCAAAATCCAGGAGGCACAGAGAACCCCTCTCAAAATCAGTACAAATAGGTCAACACCCCGACATCTAATGGTAAAACTTATGTGTCTCAGAGACAAAGAGAAAATCCTGAAAGCAGCTCAGGAGAAGAGATATGTAACCTACAATGGTAGAAACACTAGATTGGCAACAGACCTATCCACAGAGACCTGGCTGGCCAGAAAGGACTGGCAGGATATATTCAGAGCACTAAATGAGAAAAATATGTAGCCAAGAATACTATATCCAGCTAGGCTGTCACTGAAAATAGAAGGAGAGATAAAAAGCTTCCAGGACAAACAAAAACTAAAGGAATTTGCAAACACGAACCCAGCCCCAACAGAAATATTGAAAGGGGTCCTCTAAGCAAAGACAGAGCCTAAAAGCAACATAGACCAGAAAGGAACACAGACAGTGTACAGTAACAGTCACCTTACAGGCAATACAATGGCACTAAATTCCTATCTTTCAATAGTTACCCTGAATGTAAATGGGCTCAATGCCCCAATCAAAAGACACAGGCTATCAGACTGGATTAAAAAACAAGACCCATCGATATGCTGTCTGCAAGAGACTCATTTTCGACCCAAAGACAGCCCCAGATTGAAAGTGAGGGGGTGGAAAACCATTTACCATGCTAATGGACACCAAAAGAAAGCTGGGGTGGCAGTCCTTCTATCAGACAAATTAGGTTTTAAACCAAAGACTGTAATAAGAGATGAGGAAGGACACTATATCCTACCTAAAGGGTCTATCCAACAAGAAGATCTAACAATTGTAAATATCTATGCTCCTACCATGGGAGCAGCCAGTTATATAAGGCAATTAA
The DNA here is from genome assembly GCF_002201575.2 of Neomonachus schauinslandi. Taxonomy (NCBI): domain Eukaryota; kingdom Metazoa; phylum Chordata; class Mammalia; order Carnivora; family Phocidae; genus Neomonachus; species Neomonachus schauinslandi. Next base: position 56,824,083 of record NC_058408.1, read on the forward strand.
TAACAAAAGCAAAGAAACACATCGACAACAATACAATAATAGTGGGGGACTTTAACACCCCCTTCACTGAAATGGACAGATCATCTAAGCAAAAGATCAACAAGGAAATAAAGACTTTAAATGACACACTGGACCAAATGGACTTCACGGATATATTCAGAACATTCCATCCCAGAGCAACAGAATTCACATTCTTCTCTAGTGCCCATGGAACATTCTCCAGAATAGATCACATCCTAGGTCACAAATCAGGTCTCAACTGGTACCAAAAGACTGGGATCATTCCCTGCCTATTTTCAGACCACAATGCTTTGAAACTAGAGCTCAATCACAAGACAAAAGTCAGAAAGAACTCAAATACATGGAGGCTAAAGAGCATCCTACTGAAGAATGAATGGGTCAACCAGGAAATTAAAGAAGAATTAAAAAAATACATGGAAACCAATGAAAATGAAAACACAGCTGTTCAAAATATTTGGGATGCAGCAAAGGCAGTCCTAAGAGGGAAGTATATAACAATAAAGCCTTTCTCAAGAAACAAAAGAAAGGTCTCAAATACACAACCTAATCCTACACCTAGAACAGCAAATAAAGCCTAAACCCAGCAGGAGAAGAGAATTAATAAAGATCAGAGCAGAAATCCATGAAATAGAAACCAAAAGAACAGTAGAACAGATCAACGAAACTAGGAGCTGGTTCTTTGAAAGAATTAACAAGATTGATAAACCCCTGGCCAGACTTATCAAAAAGAAAAGAGAAAGGACCCAAACAAATAAAATCATGAATGAAAGCGGAGCGATCACAACCAACACCAAAGAAATACAAACAATTATAAGAACATATTAGGAGCAACTGTATGCCAGCAAATTACATAATCTGGAAGAATTGGATGCATTCCTAGAGATGTATCAACTACCAAAACTGAACCAGGAAGAAATAGAAAACCTGAACAGACCTATAAACACTAGGGAAATTGAAGCAGTAATGAAAAATCTACCAACAAACAAGAGCCCAGGGCCAGATGGCTTCCCAGCAGAATTCTACCAAACATTTAAAGAATTAATACCTGTTCTTCTGAAACTGTTCCAAAAAATAAAAATGGAAGGAAAACTTCCAAACTCGTTTTACAAGGACACCATTACCTTGATCCCCAAACCAGACAAAGACCCCATCAAAAAGGAGAATTACAGACCAATATCCCTGATGAACATGGATGCAAAAATTCTCACCAAAATACTAGCCAATAGGATCCAACGGTACATTAAAAGGATTATTCACCACGACCAAGTGGGATTTATCCCTGGGCTGCAAGGTTGGTTCAACATCTGCAAATCAATCAATGTGATACAATACATTAATAAAAGAAAGAACAAGAACCGTATGATCCTCTCAATAGATGCAGAAAAAGCATTTGACAGGGTACAGCATCCTTTCTTGATCAAAACTCTTCAGAGTATAGGGATAGAGGGTACATACCTCAAGATCATAAAAGCCATCTATGAAAAACCCACAACGAATATCATTCTCAGTGGGTAAAAACTGAGAGCATTTCCCCTAAGGTCAGGAATGCGGCAGGGATGTCCACTGTCACCACTGCTATTCAACATAGTATTAGAAGTCCTAGCCACAGCAATCAGACAACAAAAAGAAATCAAAGGCATCCAAATCAGCAAAGAAGAAGTCAAACTCTCACTCTTTGCAGATGATATGATACTTTATGTGGAAAACCCAAAAGACTCCACCCCAGTACTGCTAGAACTCATACAGAAATTCAGTAAAGTGGCAGGATATAAAATCAATGCACAGAAATCAGTGGCATTCCTATATACCAACAGCAAGACAGAAGAAAGAGAAATTAAGGCATTGATCCCATTAACAATTTCACGCAAAACCATAAGATACCTAGGAATAAATCTAACCAAAGAGGCAAAGGATCTGTACTCAGAAAACTATAACTCATGAAAGAAATTGAGGAAAACACAAAGAAATGGAAAAACGTTCCATGTTCCTGGATTGGAAGAACAAATATTGTGAAGGTGTCAATGCTACCTAGAGCAATCTACACATTCAGTGCAATCCCCATCAAAATACCATCCACTTTTTTCAAAGAAATGGAACAAATAATCCTAAAATTTGTATGGAACCAGAAAAGACCCCGCATAGCCAGGGGAATGTTGAAAAAGAAAAGCAAAGCCGGCGGCATCACAATTCCGGACTTCCAGCTCTATTACAAAGCTGTCATCATCAAGACAGTATGGTACTGGCAGAAAAACAGACACATAGATCAATGGAACAGAATAGAGAGCCCAGAAATGGACCCTCAACTGTATGGTCAACTAATCTTCGACAAAGCAGGAAAGAATGTCCAATGGAACAAAGACAGTCTCTTCAACCAGTGGTGTTGGGAAAATTGGACAGCCACATGCAGAAGAATGAAACTGGACCATTTCCTTACACCACACATAAAAATAGACTCCAAATGGTTGAAAGACCTCAATGTGAGACAGGAGTCCATCAAAATCCTAAAGGAGAACACAGGCAGCAACCTCTTCGACCTCAGCCACAGCAACTTCTTCCTAGAAACATCACCAAAGGCAAGAGAAGCAAGGACAAAATTGAACTATTGGGACTTCATCAAGATAAAAAGCTTTTGCACAGCAAAAGAAACAGTCAACAAAACCAAAAGACAACCGGCAGAATGGGAGAAGATATTTGCAAATGACATATCAGATAAAGGGCTAGTATCCAAAATCTATAAAGAACTTATCAAACTCAACACCCAAAGAACAAATGATCCAATCAAGAAATGGGCAGAAGACATGAACAGACATTTTTCCAAAGAAGACATCCAAATGGCCAACAGACACATGAAAAAGTGCTCAACATCGCTTGGCATCAGGGAAATCCAAATCAAAACCTCAATGAGATACCACCTCACACCAGTCAGAATGACTAAAAATAACAAGTCAGGAAACGACAGATGTTTGCGGGTATGTGGAGAAAGAGGAGCCCTCCTACACTGTTGGTGGGAATGCAAGCTGGTGCAACCACTCTGGAAAACAGTATGGAGGTTCCTCAAAAACTTGAAAATAGAGCTACCATATGACCCAGCAATTGCACTACTGGGTATTTACCCCAAAGATACAAATGTACAGATCCATAGGGTTATGTGCACCCTGATTTTTATAGCAGCAATGTCCACAATAGCCAAACTATGGAAAGAGCCAAGATGTCCATCGACAGATGAATGGATAAAGATGATGTGGTGTATATATACAATGGAATATTATGCAGCCATCAAAAGGAATGAAAGCTTGCCATTTGCAATGACGTGGATGGAACTGGAGGGTATTATGCTGAGCGAAATAAGTCCATCAGAGAAAGACATGTATCATATGACCTCACTGATATAAGGAATTCTTAATCTCAGGAAACAAACTGAGGGTTGCTGGAGTCGTGGGGGGTGGGAGGGATGGGGTGTCTGGGTGATAGACATTAGGGAGGGTATGTGCTATGGTGAGCGCTGTGAATTGTGTAAGAATGTTGAATCACAGACCTGTACCTTTGAAACAAATAATACATTGTATGTTTAAAAAAAAGAAGAAGAAGAAGATAGCAGGAGGGGAAGAATGAAGGGGGGGAAATCGGAGGGAGAGATGAACCATGAGAGACTATGGACTCTGAAAAACAAACTGAGGGTTCTAGAGGGGAGGGGCGTGGGGGAATGGGTTAGCCTGGTGATGGGTATTAAAGAGGGCACGTTCTGCATGGAGCACTGGGTGTTATCCGTAAACAACGAATCATGGAACACTACTTCAAAAATTCATGATGTAATGTATGGTGATTAACATAATAATTAAAAAAAAAGGAGCTGACTAAAGATATAGCTCTTCACTTTGAATTGGACAGCAGTCAACAGACCGTGGAGCAGAATGACTGGCAAATGACCAATGCCTAGCTAAAGAGATAATGCAAAGTCTTCCAGAAAAGAGAAAAAAATTCATTATCTAAAAAGAATGGTAATCAGATTACAGTGTCTGCAACATCATATTTGTCGTATATGCTGTATATGCAGTTGGTGTGTGTGTGTGTTTTCATGGAAGTAGTAGAGGCTGTGGAGGGCCACTCAGATCCCTGTCTCACCTTCAGGACTGAAGTTCCCATTCCCCAGCTGTGTGTTGGCAGCTGACAGTAATTCAGTAAGTCTTACAGATACTGCCTTCTATTGAAGAAAGTCACCTTGCCCAAGGTCATGGCCCCTTCCTTGGAGTGGCCCATATCCAGTGATTTGTCAGTTTGGAGAGATCAAGGCCTCACCTGTTTGCTTCAATTCAGGATGACTGTGAAGGGTCATCGTAGCTCCAGAGCTCCCTGTAGGATTATCTGAGGCTGCTGTTGTTACTCATTGCCGTTCAACTTCTCCCTCTGCCCAATCCTGTATTCCTCACTTCCCCAGAAGTGTAGATCCTGAGGCTACTTCACGATCAACTTCCTGCACGCAGATGTGACAGTATTCTTTTCAGCTACCCTTGAGACACTGACTAAAATTGACTATGCAAAGAAAATCCCAACAAACTCCTTCAAGGGACGACCAAAGAGACCACATTCTCTCACCACAGTATGATATGATTAGACATTAACAATGACCCCCCCCAACCACCACCACCACCACCACCACCCACACCCACACCCACACCCACACACACACACACACACACACACACCCTCTTCAGAATTCAAGTGTGGTGCATATAGAGTCACTTACATGAGAGTAATATTTTAATGAAAATGGTGAATGCCAAATAAAGTAGGTACAGGGTAAGTTCTTATGAAACAGTACAGTCAAATGGAATCCTTTTCAAGTGTTTTCCTCCTAACTGAAATTATAAGAAAAGAAAAATAAGTACCCACCTTCATGATTTTACAAAGTATGTCTTACTTCACAGAATGCCAGCTTACCACCACGTGAATAGAGTAGGTGTGTAATATCAGGTGCTTAATTGTCAGGAAAATTAGGGGGAACAAATGAAAGTCATGAATTTAATATAGAGCCATCCTTATTCTCTAGTTTATCAAAATGTTTTTCTTAAGTAATACATTTATAACACATTTGATACAACCTTGTAAAGGAAAACTTAAGTAATTAAATAAATGCACACCTTTAAGATGTGCCAAAGGGATGGAATCACAGGTATGAATGCTGCTCAGCATTTTTGCACCAGAAGATGCAGCCGCCATAACTATTGGTGATTGCCATATCCGTAGAGCTGATCCACTCAGTACTTTGCCTCTCAGTCTGTGATCCTCCGTTCCTCAGTATTCTTGCCCTCCACGTGACCTTGGGCATGGTTACACCTTAAAACTGATCATTATAAATCACTGTAACCCCATTGTCAGGGAAGGTCATTGAACAGACATGACCACCAGTTGACCTAGTCGATCAGAGGCTCCTCACCCCCTCCCGTCCTTGGAACGTGGGTTCTGCTTGCCTTTCCCCCCAGTGGCTGCTCCAAGGACACAGCTTTGACATAATGATGCGGTGTTGAGAATACCTGCACAGTATACATGACTGAACCCAGTGAAGGCCTCTGTATAAACTTAGGATGTGGCTGGTGGTTGCAGGAATCCACTCACCTTGCTGCCACCCAAGTTCCCTTTGCTTATGAAAACTGCCACTACTAACCTCTTTCTTCAGTTTTTCTCTGCCCTCTGAGTACAATGGCCAGTTTCAGATTACACCTGGCAAATCCCCAGTTTTGCTAATCTGCCCCCCTTCTCCGCTCACTTCCAATAATTTCAAGTATCCTTTCTCTTAACTTTCCAGCTCATTTCTTCAAACACCAGTTTTAATAATCATTCCATCCCACTAGCTCTGATCCATTGATCTACCTTTTCAGTGCCTCTCACCGCTCTGCCCACCCCCAGGCTCTTGCTTTCTTACTCAGTTTAATTTTTGTTGCCCATCCTTATTATCACTCTCTTGCATACCCCTCAACTCCCTTACCCCTCTCTTGTTTTGTGGTTTTCTTTTAGTAAAGTCCCAACCCTCATTACATTCAACTTTCTACCAAAATCTCTGCCTGCATCCATGCAGCTGAGTGTGGCTACAGAAGAACACACAGCTATCCTGTATAATCTCCCTTTGCATTCATGACCACTAACCTCACCAATGAAGGGCCTCACAGGAGGGCCCTCAGTGCTGTCAGCAATCACATTTCACTTTCCTAGGTCATTCACTTTCCTGCTCTCTTAAAATGTGTTCATACCTTCTTTTCTCTCCTGACATCCCCCAAACCTCCTCTCCAGCCTTCCCCTCAGCTGATGACAATCTTGCTGCCCTTTTCACTGCATAATAGAATCAATCAAAGGAAAACTTCTGGAGGGAACTTTAGAAATGTTCCATATGTTGTTTAGGATGGTGATTACTGAGTCTATTTGACAAAATTCATGGGGCACTTAAAACCAATACATGTTACCTATGTAAGTTATATCTAAATCAAAATTAAAAATAAAGAAAGAACTTCCATAAGTTGTCACTGCATATACCCACTTCCTGCAGTGGGCTCTGTGTGTGGTCTTGATGCTGAGGATGAATGTTCCGTGCTCCTAGATAAGGCCAACTCCCCTACTCCTGCACTTAACTCCATCACTCCAGCAATTCTCCATTCTCCTTCCTGCTTCATCAGTGTTTCCCTTCACTGGATCATTCCTATCAGCATGTAAATGTGCCATTATTTCTCTCATTTTAAAAATAACACTGTCCTCCAGAGAAACCTCTCTCATTCCACTTCCCTCCATTTACTGCTCCATTTCTCTTCTCCTCTTTGCTGAAAAATTCCTCAAAATAGTTGCCTGTATTCACTTTTTCCAGTTCTTCTACTCCCATTCTCTCGTGAAACCACATCAACCTGTGTTTTGCTCATCACCGGGCCTCTGAAACCACTCTTGTCAAGGATATCCATGACTCTGTATTGATTAGATCCAGTGTTCAGTTCTTGGTCTTTACTCTATGTGACTTCTCAGCAACATTGAGCATTGTTGATGACTCTCTGTCCTTGACATTTTTCTTCACTGTCTTCTAGGAAAGGACCATCCTGGATTTCTTCTTACCTAGCTGGTCGCTCCTTCTCCATCTCCTTTGCTCATCATCTCTCCTTGTCTCCTTTATTTTCTTAAGATATGGTGCCCCTGTCTCTCATCTCACTGCCTTCACAATCTCATCCAGCTGATACCTTTAAATACCTTAAAAATGCTATGGGCCCCCAAATTGCTATTTGCAGTGTGGAAGACTCCTCTGATCCTAGATTCATACCCAACCATGTATTTGAAAACTTCATTTGGATATCTAATAGGATATCTAATAGGCAACTCAAACTTCATGCATTCAAACACCAAAATCTGGAGGACTTGCCCTGCCAGATGAAGACTTATTATAAAGTTATAATAATTAAGACAGTATAATATAGATGTACGAATAGACAAAACATCCAGTGGAACCAAACAGCAAACCAATAAACAGATTCATACCTACACAGAAATCTTATATATAACAGAGCTAATCACTAGAGATTGGTGGGGAAAGAGGGAAACTATTCAATAAATGGTGCTAGGGCAATTAAATATCCATGTGGGAAAAATGGAAATGGATATCCCCCTCACATTATAACCAAAAGTCAATTGTAGGTCAATCAAGAACTTCACGTGGAAGGCAAAACTTTAAACATTTTAGAAGACAATAGAGAAGAATATCCTTATGGTCTTGGAGTAGAGAATAATTCCTTCAGAAACAGCACAAATCATAAATGAGAAGACTGATAAATTTAATTTCATTAAAATTTAGTATTTCTGTTCATAAAAAAAATACTAAAGAAAACCCAAAGATAAGCTTCAGACTGGGAAACGATATTACATTGTGCAAAGTGACAAAAAATAGAATTCAGGATATAAAAATAATAATCAAAAAAGAATAACCCAGTAGGAAATGGATGGAAGAAGACAAGAATAAACATTTTACAAAAGTGGATGTATATGAAAGGACACTAACCTTCTTTAGTAATCAGGGAAATATGAACTAAGAACACAATGAGACACCATTTCACACCCACTAGAATAGCAAAATTAAAAAGTTAGCCAATATCAAATGTGGATTTTGATGTGGGTGGTGGGAATTCTTGTGCACTGATGGTTGAGGGCAAATTGTTATAACCGCTTAAGAAAATGGTTTGGCAGTACTTAGTAAAATTGAATATGTATGTGCCCTAATCCAGACGAAACTCTTGTATACATGCAGAATTGTGTGTGATTGTGTGTGTGTGTGTGTGTGTGTGTGTGTGTGTGTCAAAGCAAGGAGAGGAGAGAGAAAGGGGGAGAGTGAAGAAATTAGTTGAATGTCCATCAATAGGAAAATGGATAAAATATGCTCAATCACACATGGGATTTGTATAGTAATAAAAACAAATGAATTACTACTAAACACAACAACATGGACAAATCTGAAAAACAATGTTTTGAAAACTAAACAAAACAAAGGAATCTTCAAATAAAATTGAGAGTAACGGGTACCTCTGGGTAGAGGTAGGGGTGGGATAGAATAGAGTCAGGATGAAGTCTCACACAGGGGACTTCAAAGTTATTGTATTATTTTAATTCCACTGAATAGTGGGTACACAGGTATTTGTTCCTCTTTTAAAAATATTCATATATATTAAGTACCCTTTTAGTATGTATATGTCAAAGTTAAAATTGAAGTTTTGGAAATGTTTCATTTAGAATAAAAAAAAAAAGACTAATAAGTAGGCCATTAATACTCCCCCATCTTTAATTTTTTTAACTTCTTGTTTCTTTTACAGTTTTGAGTTATCTGTAACCATTGTTTCCTCTAATGTGAGCTAGTACTAAGCTGAAACAAATGGAATATTTTGAAAAATCTTTTGAAATCAGGGCGATCAAACTAGTTCATTTTTATATCAAGTCGTTAGGATACAAGTCTTTCACAGTAATGAACTGGGTTCCTATTTTATATGATTTTTCCATAATCTATTGATAAAAAAAGATATAATTATTGTTGCCCTCTGGACTTTACATCAGGCCACAGAAAAAGCCTTACGAGTGAACTGAAATGTTTCATTGCTCAAAGTTTTCATACATTCGTGCTATTTCCAGAAAAAAATCAGTGCCGTCACTGTATACATGTATTTCATAAACAGATAATTCAAGTGTTTCATGTAGCTGGTGTTTTTCTTGTTAACACTGAATGACTGACTATATGTGAATGTGCATTTATAGGAAATTGCCCGGCATTTACGCCCTGGAACCCTCAGAGCAGTCTTTGGTAAAACTAAGATCCAGAATGCTGTTCACTGTACTGATCTACCAGAGGATGGCCTATTAGAGGTAAGATAAAGAAAGGTTGACATCCTATTTATATTTCAAACTCATAATCTCAGCAATTCTGGTGCATAAGAAACCTTTTAATATTCTTGGATTATACTATTACTTGGCCATCTGAGGACTTCAGAGTGTAACTTTAAATGACCACGTTGTAGGATGCTGCATATAACTAGTCTTCAAAGAGTTAATTGGTTGGCATAGTTCTGTGTTTGGCATATTTCTGTGATTGGTGTATACATGCCAATATTTTAATGCATACATTTAAAAATAATTTTAAAAACAAAAAGCTATATTAAATAATGTGAAATTTGTTTTAAAAACAGGTAAAAATACCATTACCATAAGTTTCTAGTCATAATGATATGTCAATGAAATCAAGAAGTCCAATATGCAGTGTGATAACATTAAAAGTAATAGTTACCATTTACTGACTCTTTATATGCTGGGTTCTAGCGTGATAGATAAATGCTTTGTATAAAGTAATTTTTTTAATTTTATTTTGTTAATCACCATACATCATTAGTTTTTGATGTAGTGCCATGATTCATTGTTTGCATATAACACCCAGTGCTCCATTCAGTAGGTGCCCTTTTTAATACCCATCACAAGGTTAACCCATCCCTCCACCCCCCTTAATCTCTGGAGCAACTCTAATCGGTTGGTATTATGATGTCCATTTTTTTTCAGGAAAATAAATTGAGACTCAGAGGTATATAACATCCTCAAACCACTCATATAGGACAGAGCCATATTTTGACCTCTCATCTGTGTAATTAACATAAAACAGGAAACAATGAAAAAATTATAAGAAAATATTAGTGAAAATTAGTCTTGTTTGGATTTTTTTTTTTTTTAAGTAGGCTCCACATGCAGCATGGAGCCCAACACAGGGCTTAAACTCATGTCCCTGAGATCAAGACCTGAGCTGAGATCAAGAGTCAGACACTTAACCGACTGAGCCACCCAGGTGTCCCAGTCTGGTTTGGTTTTTAAAAAGTCATTTCTAGCCCCAAAGCATAGAAACTTTAAAGAAAAAATAGAAATTTTTAACTTTTTACAGTTTTTTAAATTGTATTTTAAATTTGTATGTCAAAAGAAACTAAACTGAAATGAATACACAATGATAAAATGATTATAGCTTAAACACAGAAAAATGATTGATATCCTCAATACATATTTGTTTTAGAGAGTATTATTTATGTTTTATGTCAAATTTATCAGTCGTTTTTTCTGCTTTTGAAGTCATACATAGAAAGGCCTCCCCCACATTTTGCTTTCATTTTCTTACATTGAAATATTCAGTCCACCTGGAATTTGACATATGGTGTGAGGTGTGGACTAGTCAGCTGTCACAACATCGTTAAATCCTCCCATGCTTTCATTGTTACTTCTCATTTATTAAATATTTGTCTACATCTGTGTCTGTTTCTGAACTTTCAATTTTATTCCATTGGTCTGTGCCAGCAAAATACTATTTTTATTATTGCACTTTATTTATACTTTGAAAAAGTTTTCTTGGTTTTCTCTTAAATTTATTCCTCCATGTAAACTTTATATGAGCTTACCAAGTTCTTTACCCCATCCCCACAGGATGCAAATGGGACCTTGACTAATGTTATAATATTTTTATAAATTACCATGGGACTGACATATCTATAACTGTGAGTTTCTGTCTGTGTATTTGGTATGCCTCTTCTTTTATGCAAGCAGTAGAGTCTTTTTTCATAGGGGTCTTGGACATAGTATATTAAATTTATTCCCATCAGTTTTTTATTTTGTTGCTTTAGAGAATTACTTTATTAACTCCATTAAAATTTTCTGCTATAAGCCAAGATGTTCATGTGATAAACATGCGATTACATGTTAAGGTAACCTTATCTAAACTATGCACCGTGGTACGAAATTTTCACATACTTGTGAAATATAAAATTGTAACAAATTTCATTTTTTAATTACCCAAAGTATTACGTTTGTTTAAAATTTTCACCTGTTTTATAAATATTCCATTTACTTTCTGATAGTTTAGGATCTATAGAGTAGGTTTGAATACAGACTATTGTTCAGTGAAACTGAAATATTAATTATGAAATTTATGCCCATTAAAAAATATTATCAAGGTATGCCCATGATTTTGCTTGTACAAACTGAAATGGATTATTACTGCCTGTAGTTTACAAAGCCATTTACTAAATGATTAAAATCTTTCTAACCTAACTTCACAGGAGATTTAATTGTAAGTTAATGACTGTGTGGTTTAGAGAATTAACCAAAAACCAGAAGTCAGCGCTCCAGCAGCCTCCTCTCATGTGGCTGGTGATTCATAAATTGATGTGACCTTGGATAAGTCACTCTTTCTTTCCATGCCTCACTTTTATCAGCAAAATAGAATAAAGATTTCTGATATAATCAAGGGATGTTCTTCCAGTTAGGGATTAACTGTTTGTGGATTGTTACATTGCTTTAAATGGTAAAGTATTATAAAAACACTAAGAAGCCAGAATAGTTATCTGTTCGGAGGTCTTCAAAGTGAAATTCAGAGTGACATAAAGACAAGCTTTCTGATCAGGGAAGCACTTTATGCTGCTACTCATTAAGGGAACATCCTGTAGATGTAGGGTGACCATAAAATGTATTGTCTAATCCAGGACCTTTCTGAAAGGCAGCTCCAATCAGACAAGATGCTAGGACAAAAGGCATAAACCAGAACTATCATTGGCACACTGGGATTATAGGCTCTCTCTCTTTTTTTTTTTTTAATATTTATTTATTTATTTGGCAGAGAGAGAGAGCCAGAGCGTACGCGTGCACATGCACACACTTCGGGGGAAGGGGGAGAAGGAGGGGGAGAGGGACAAGCAGTCTCCATGCTGACCATGAGGCTCTCTCTTTATATGGGAGCCAGGAAAATGGGAAAAGGTTACTTCTCCTTAATCCTTTCCTCATGTGATGTTTCTTGAGCTAAGTTTATTTGTGTCAGATCTTAGAAGGTATTCCAGTTCATATTTTGTCACCATCTATTTTATGTACTTATTCTTGTAGCAATGATTATAGTATGTATTACTTGCTGACATTGTGATAGGATTTCAGAATCACACGAGACATTTCCCCTATCCTCATTGAGCTCATAATAAGTTTCAGAGTTCAAGGATCTTAGCATGAAAATAGAATCTATTAGGAGCATTTGGATGCTCCTAATTGTGACATAGCCATTTTTGTGGATGTAGGAATAAATGACAGCATCTATGATATGAGACATTCTATGATGTTATTTCACTGGTAATGCTCCTGATTCTGATTGGTAGTAACTCTAAAGATCTTAAATTTGAGCTTTAAAGAAAGCATTAATGACAAAATATATAGCTAAACTAGTAATCAAAGAAATACTAGTTTTTTAATAAGGGCAAAGAATTTTTTTAAAATATCACTGTTCACTGCTGGTAAGGCTACAGTTAAACAGATACGCTCATATTGCTGGTAATAGCTACGTGGCAACAGGTATTGAAAGCCATGGGTTTTTTCCATTTGTTCCAGAATTCTACTTCTTAGACTCTAACCAAAGGAGCAGGTGACAGCAGGACTACAAAATAGAAAGTTATCTGCACAGATGTTCATTGAAGTAGTATTTGGGGTAATTAAAGTCAGAAATGACGTGCATGTCAAAGGTGTATCTGATGGTCCCTCCTCTGAGAAGACTTTCTTGCTACCTGTTGTCTGCATCAGAGTTCCTTCCATATGTGTGTTTGCCTAGCAATTTACTTCCCTCTAATACAGTAGTGTAGCCAAGAGCTGACATAGGTCTGCATGTGGGGCAAGTTACTCATTTCACCAAGCTAGGTTTCCTCATTCCATAAAATGAAGATAATAGCAGTGCCTGCCCTATCAGATAGCATAGTGCCGAGCACAGAGTAATTGCTCAACAAATGATAGCAATTATATTATTATTATTATTACAACCCATTGTCTTTTGCTTATACATATGTCCCCATAAGACTGAGTACTCATAGGGAAGAGAATCTGTCTTGCCCAGCATATAAAAGCTCCTCCACAAATCAGTTTTGAAGAATAAGAGGGAAGGTTTGGTGAAATAAATTATGGTTCATGTACTCCATACAAAAGTATGTAACTTTTTTTTTGAGGTTTTCAGCTTTTTATTTAGCATAGCATATCCAATATGATTCTTTTTCTCATTCTTAATATCAAAGTTTCAGAATCTCTCTTGTAATTGTAACAAAATACTTGTAACCTTTTTTAAAAATAATGATGATGGAGACCTCAGCAGTGGATTCCAGCCTTGGTTGCATATCGGAATCACCTAGACCATTTTTAAAATACTGATGCCCAGACCTATCCTTAGAGATTCTAATGATTTTTCTTTTGAAATAACTTCAAACTTACAGATAAGTTGCAAGTACAGTACAAAAAATTTTTTTTCATGAACATTTGGGATTAAGTTGCCAACATAATGCCCCATATCTCTGAGTACTTTAGTGTGTAGTTTTTAACATAAAAGGGCATTTTTCTACCTAACTACATTACGAGCATCCAAGTTAGGAAATTAACATTGATACGTTGCTGCCATTTAATTTTTAAACCCCATTCAAATATCACCCATTGTCTCAATAATGTGTTTTAGTAGCAAAAGAATCCAGGTCAGAATCACTCATTGCATTTAGTTCTTTGCTTAGTTTCTTTCAGGGTAGAGCTTTGCTCAGATTTTCCTTGACTTTCAGGACCTTGACACTTTTGACAGTAACAAGCAGAGATTCTAATATAACTGACCCATTTATTCATTTGCTCATCAAAAGATTTTCTGGATGGTTTCTTTGTGCATTTCTAACAAGATACTGACACATTGATTTTGCCGAACAGCATATATTGCTTATACAAAGAGTCTTTTATTGGCTCCCCATTGTCCATGAAGCTGTGTGACGCCTGTTTGATTTTATGACCCAACATTGTGTATGCCTCCCTTCTGCTCCACTTAGCCTGAGCTGCTGCTCACGAGCATCACTGATGATACTTCTTCCTCAGTTTTATTTTCTCCTTCCTTTATCTTTCCCAAAGCTTCTGTGCTGCTCATGTAGCTTCCGTAGTCAGTTCCCAGAACTGTTGTTTTCTGATTATCTTCACGAGAACAACCAACACTTTACATGTACTGAAATTGAAATTCTCCAAGCTACCAAATAAATATACAGTAGAAAATGTATGTTTGAATTTTGAATTCTGTTCGTCAAAATGATATATCAGTCATTCATTCAGATACTTACATTTTTTTAAATTAAAAACAGCACTGGGGACACAGCAGTAAACAGGATACATGCAGCCCTGACCTCATGGAGCTTACCTTTTAGGAGATAGCAATCATAGTCGTCGTTTTTTTAGAATCATGAAAATATGGATCTTTCCCCTGTTTTTGTTTTCCAAATATTCTGTAAATTGGTTATATCACTTTTGTGGTTATAAAATAAGAATTTTTACAGTCTATAAAATAGGGGCACCAGGGTGGCTCACTTGGTTGGGCATCAGTCTCTTGACTGATCAGGTCATGATTCTCAGGGTTGTGACATCTAGCCCGGCCTTGGGCTCCACACTCAGCTCCTCGAGATTCTCTCTCGCCCTCTCCCTCCACCCCTCCCCACCCCCACACATGCTCTCTCTCCCTCTCTCTCTCTAAAATAAATGGATCTTTTAAAAAGTTTATAAAATATTTCATTGTAGATATAAATAGACAACCAAAACAAATCTGAAATTGGATATATAATTATTTCTGCATTGATTCTTGTTCTGGTGTACTCTGGAAAAAAATGAATCAAACATTAACCAGAAATAAACATAGGTATAGGAGTCAGATGACTGGACAGGCCTGGATTTTTTGGCTGTGGTTAGTATGGGTCTCTGCATACACTGACACTCATAATTTATCTTTAGTTTTAGTTTGTATCTCAAAGGAAGAGTTGTGATTTTTACTAGTACATTGTCAAAGAGGGAACAACTTGTCCAAAGACAAGAGCAAACAGCTTTCTCTAAGAGATTTAAAAATAGTTTAGTAAGGCTGAGACTTTAACCTTGAGGTGGAAAATGACAAGAGATAAGGCTAGGAAAGTCATAAAGGGCCTTGTAAAATCATGTTGAGACGTCTGAACTTTATCCAGAAGGCAACAGGAATCCAAATAAATGTTTTAAACAGGGGAGTAGCACAATCATATATGTGTTACAGGGATCACTCTGGCTGCAGGATGGAGAACAGATCAAGGAGGTTGGGGAGGGTAGGGGGAGAAGGTCAGTCTGGAGGGAGAGAGACCAGGTAGAAGGCTGTGAAGGTAATTTAGGGAAAGATTCTGGTAGCCTGAATGGATGTGGCAGTAGGAATAGCTCAAAGCAGTGAGCTTCAGAAGATATTTAGGGGGCTAGAACTGACAGCCTCAGAGACTAGTTGGATGTGAAGGGTAACCTATGGCAATGAGACAAGATTAACTCCTATCTCCAAGTGAAGACGATGGAGGCTACCATTGTTATCTGTGATACCCAAATTTCTGAAAACCAAAGTTGTTTCATAAATTTGATGGCAAAGCCTAACCTAATCTTATGTATAATTTTTCTACAACCCACTTAGTGTGATCGTTCACACTGCTGAAGAAGTATTAATGTATTAGATTATGTATGGACTCCTGGTACAATATAAAATATATATACCATATACATTCAATGACTTTTATATAATATGGAGGATGCATACCTTATTACTATTCCAAGTTTCAAAATATCTGTCACCAGGAGTTTGAATAAAGGATAGTGGAGAAGGTTTGAAACAGCCATGGAGAAAGAGCTGATCACAAATAAAGATTTCTGGGTGATATTTAGGATTCAACTGATTTGAGATACTATGTGTATCATGAATTTATTGTTTTTCTGAGGTACAGTTGGAATGAACAGGGATGAGGCTTTTGCAGGTGGGTGCATGAGGCAAGAGCATTGAGGATGTTAGCAAGAGAGGTTGAAGTTATAAATAAGGGAAGATGTGATGGAAGAAGGTGCTAGAATA
Source organism: Neomonachus schauinslandi (assembly GCF_002201575.2). Classification (NCBI taxonomy): domain Eukaryota; kingdom Metazoa; phylum Chordata; class Mammalia; order Carnivora; family Phocidae; genus Neomonachus; species Neomonachus schauinslandi. Next base: position 56,840,515 of record NC_058408.1, read on the forward strand.
AAAGGAGAAAATCAAAAGGGACTGAAAGCCTTCTGAGGCTTACGGACACGGGTCCTGGAACAAATGAAGGCAGGAGCTGTGGTCAGAGTAGACTCGTCTAAATTTAAAATTTCAGAGGAGGAGCTTCTCATGGCGATGGTAAGGTTCAGGACGTGGCCATGGAAGAGGTGACCAGCATGGAATTGAAGTCACCAGAGATGTGGAGCCTTCAGTGATTAGTGAAATTAAAGTCCCCTGGGATCATGGCTGAGAGGCAGAGTTGAGAGGAAAACAGTGATCCAAAGCCTAAAGTTTTCAGCAAAGTAGAGACAGTGAACCTGAGGTGTGACAGCAGCAAGGAGAAGAGAGCATCTGGCCAGATGGCAGAGCTCAGAGTCCAGGTCCTACATGAGGGAGGAAGAAGAGCACTATTTCTACAATCCTGGCCAGAGAAACTTCACCCATGGCTCCAAAGAAGGGATGCCTTCAGGGATATCCAGGTTTCATTTAAGGCTGGGAGGCCTGGTGAAGAAGTTCAGGTTTCAAGGGAGTTTACTTTGAGACTGAGGGGCTGGAGGGAGCAAGGACAGTGAGTGACTGGTGGAGGGAAGAGGAACTCCAGAGCCATGGAAGAGTAACGAGATGGGGGAAAATAGGTGACCAGAATGGCCTCCATCTTGGTGGATGGGGTGTTACAAGTTACTAGTTGTTTTTCTGCCCCATAGTTAAGGGTTTGAATGTAGGCAGTTGGGGCCTACAACCTCAGGAACCCAGGCTCCACCTTCTTGTTCCTCACAGACATTCTTAGCTTGTTGCCTTGTGGTCCCCCTGCGTGGTTGTTGAAGCTGCATTTGTTACTTCTGTGATCCAGGCATGAAGAAGGAGAAGAGCAAGGGGCAAAAGGTGAAAAATACCAGCTCAGTCAGCATCCTCTTCTCTGCCCACTTAAAGGAGATTTTCCAGGAGCCCCACCCAGCAAATTCTGCTTATGATTTGCTTGCTAGAATTTAGTCCAGTGGCCACCCCGTTCTTCAAGAGGAGCTGGTTAATATAGAGAGCAATGAGAACATTGCTACCTCCAACAAAATCAAGTTTCTGTTGGAAGGAAGAAAGGGAGAGTGAGCACTGGGGAGGGGAAGAGCAGCATCTGCCACAAATGGTCAATAAGAATAACAGGACTTTAGCTAGGACCAGCTTTCCACTAGAATTGGCCCCTGCTGTTCCCCAGTATGGTGGTTCTCAAGAGTCCTCCCCCCATCAGCAGCATCTGCATCACCTGAGACTTGGAAATGAAACTCTCTGGCCCCACCCTAGACTGCTGACTCATAAACGCTGTGAGTCCGGCCCAGGAAATCTGCTTTATGCAGCTTTCCAGGTGATTCCGATGCCCCTAAGGTAGTGGGTTCTCTGCCAATAGCATGCATCAACATCACCTATGGAGTTTTATTTTTTTTTTATTTTTATTTTTATTCCAGTATAGTTGACACACAGTGTTATATTAGTTTTAGATGTACAATATGGAGTTTTTAAAACTACATAAGCCTGGAGCTCTCTCACAGAAGATTCTGGTTAAGTAGGTTTGGGACGAGCTTTTTGGATCTGTAGAGGGTTTTTTTGGGGGGGGGGGTGCTTTATGTTGCAGGTAATTCTGATATAGATAATAATTAAACTAGCATTTGGAAACTACTGACATTTGTACCTTTTGGGGAAAAGTTGGCTGTGGTTCTGCTTTTGAGGAAAACCTAGACCCTGTCAGCAGGCCAGCAAAGAGATTATTTTACTTCCGGGACCTAGAATTGGAAACAGCAGCAACCTTTGGAATTTGAAGGGATCTGTAGCCTTTGTCAATGGATTTAGCTGCAGCCAAGGGTTATTACACTTCCAGGGAGGGCCAGTCTCTGAATGGGGGAGTTGGTGGCCTCTCGGGAAGGAGCCAGTCATGACCTGGTTGATTACCTGGATTTCTTGGTGGACATCTAAGTGTCAAGGCTACCATATGCCCTTTCAGAGAATGACTAGAGGCCTGGTTGTGTGTGTGTGTGTACGCACGCACATTTGCATGTGTGTATGTATGCACTAATGCATTCTAAGGCTGACAAGGACAGAGGCCTTGGGTCTCACAGCTGAAAACAGTTTTCCTCAGGTTCTTCAAATCTGCACTCACCACTTAACATGGGCATGTGATGCACAGGTGTGCAGGGGACCGAGCCATATCTTTTTCCCCTGCTAATTGTGTAAGTGCCTTGAGGGTCTGGACCTCTCAGACTTTTGAATCTCTAGCCCCTGCCTAGCATACCATAGGCTTTTAGTCAATGTCCATTAAGTAAACACATGGGGAGCATCTCATGAATGAGGACACTGTGCCTCCACCCCCATTCTCTTTCCATATGGCTGAAATGTCACACCCTGATGAGGTGAGCACCACTTTCAAGTGCCACATCCCACTACTTCCTCCATTTGCCAGTTGCCAGAAAAGTCTACTGCTTCTTTCACTGCTGACTGTATGCAGCTAAAACCTAAGCTATGTGTAGGTGGAAAGCTGATGGTTTGCAAAGATTTTTTGTCCTCTCAAATGTAGTATTTCAAAAGTCTCTATATTGACCTTAAAAATATCCTGAAAATATAATAAGCATTAGGCTATCAAATTCTAATTCTTTATGGCCCAATTAGTAGTAAAGAATTGATATTTTGTCAGATAAAGGGATCTTGGACTAAGGAGCAATTTTGTGTTCCCTCCTGTATCCTGTCATGTGTAGAGCTCATTTCCTTGTTAGAGTACTTTGATGACTTCTACCCCAGATAGTCCACACACTATCTCAGTAAGAAAGGGATCCTAATATTTCCCTCATTTAGCATAGGTAGGAATTTAGTATTTTATTCACGGCAATAATGGATCTCTATAAAATGCTAGAATAACTTATTCCCAATAGTCATAATAACTGTTACTTCATGGAAATTTCTATATCCATTAATGCCATTATATCCAGGCAATCATTATAATGACTGAAATCACATTCCACACAGGGAGTTTTCAGGTCCATAGGTCCCTCCGTTTCTCAAATATAACCCCAGCTCCAGCTTTCTTTGCATTGGTTATCTTTTCAATCTGAAAAGTAACAAATCTTATGGACTTAAGGATTTAAGGATTATATTTAGTATGATTCCACTTTATTTTTTTGTTGAAGTACAATTACCATATAATGTAAGATTCAGATGTACACATATTGACTCAACAATTCTATACATCACTTAGTGCTCACCACACTAAGAGCAGTTACCATCTGTCACCATATGACCTTATTACAATATTATTGACTATATTCCCTATGCTGTACATTTCATCTCCATGACTTATTTTATAACTGGAAGTTTATACCACTTAATCCCCCCTTTTTTTGTCCTTCCTCAAACCCACAAACCCTCTGGCAACCACCAGTCTATTCTCTGATTTAAGAGTGTGTTTATTTTTTGTTTGTGTATTTTGCTTTTCAGATTCCACATACAAGTGAAATCATATGGTATTTGTCTTTCTCTGACTTATTTCACTTAGCATTATGCCCTCTAGATCCATGCATGTTGTCGCAAATGGCAAGATCTCATTCCTTCTTATGACACAGTAATATTTCACTGTTTAAAGATATCACCTCTTCTTTATCATTTATCTATCGATGGACACTTGAGTTGCTTCCATATCTCCACTATTGTAAATAATGCTGCAGTAAACACAGGGGTGCATCTATCTTTTCGATTTAGTGTTTTTGTTTCCTTTGGGTAAATGCACAGTAGTGGAATTACTGGATCATATGGTAGTTCTATTTTTAATTTTTTGAGGAACCTCCATACTGTTTTCCAGAGGCTGTGCCAATTTGTATTCCCAACAGTGTGGGAGGGTTCCCTGTTTTCCACATCCTCACCAACACCTGTTATGTCTTGTCTAAATGATACTAGCCATTCTGACAGGTGTGAGGTGATACCTCATTGTGGTTTTGATATGTATTTCCCTGATGATTAGTGATGTCAAGCACCTTTTCATGTGTCTGTTGGCCATCTGGATGTCTTCTTTGGAAAAATGTCTATTCAGATCCTCTGCCCATTTAATTGGATTATTTGTGGTTTTTTGGTGTTGAGTTGTAGAAGTTGTTTATATATTTTGGGTATGAACCCCTTATTGGATATATAATTGCAAATATCTTCTTCCATTCAGATTACCTTTTTGTTTTGTTGATGGTTTCCTTTGCTGTGCAAAAGCTTTTTATTTTGATATAATTCCAATAGTTTATTTTTGTATTTGTTTCCCTTGCCTGAGGAGACATATCTATAAAAAAAAAAAAAAGTTGCTATGTCCGATGTCAGAAAAATTACTTCCGGTGTTCTGCTTTAGGATTTTTATGGTTTCAGATCTCAGATGTAGTCTAATCCATTTTGAGTTTATTTTTCTGTATGTTGTAAGAAAGTGGTCCAGTTTTACATATAACTGTCCTGTTTTCTAAACACCATTTATTGAAAATACTGTCTTTTCCCCATTGTTTATTCTTGCCTCATTTGTGTTAGAGTAATTGAGCATATGAACATGGGTTTATTTCTAGGCTCCCTACCTGTTCTATTGATCTATGTGTCTACTTTGTGCCTACTTTGATTGCTATGGCTTTGTAGTATGTCTTGAAATCTGGGATTGTGATAACTCCAGCTTTGTCCCTCATCTCAAAATTGCTTCGGCTATTCGAAGTATTTTGTGTTTCCGTACAGATTTTTAGGATTACTTGTTCTAATTCTGTGAAGGATGTTGTGGGTATTTTGATGGGGATTTTATTGTATCTGTAGCTTGTGATATTAATTCTTCCTGTCCATGAGCATGGTATATCTTTCCAATTTTTTGTGTCATCTTCAGTTTATTTCATCAATATTTTATAGTTTTCAGGGTACTGGTCTTTCTCCTCCTTGATTAAATTTATTCCTAGGTATTTTATTATTTTTGGTACCAATTTAAATGGCACTGTATCCTTAATTTCTCTTACTCCTATTTTGTTACTAGTGGATAGAAACAACAGATTTCTGTATATTAACTTTCTATCATGTAACTTTACTGAATTTGTTTAGCAGTCCTAATAGTGTTCTTGTGGAGTCTTTAGGATTTTCTGTGTATAGTAACATGTTATCTGCAAACAGTGAGTTTTACTTCTTCCTTACCAATTTGTTACTTTTTATTTTTATTGTCTTGATCACTGCATCTAGGATTTCCAGTACTATGTTGAATAAAAGTGGTAAGAATGGACCTTCTTGAAAGGAAAAGTTTTCAGTTTTTCACCATTGAGTATGATGTTAGCTGTGGGTTTGTCATATATGGCTTTTATTATGTTGAGGTATGTTCCCTTTAAACACACTTTGTTGATTTTTTATCATGAATGGATGTTGTATTTTGTGAAATGTTTTTTCTGCACTTATTAAGATGATCACATGCTTTTTATCATTTCTCTTAATAATGTGATGTATCATGTTGATTGATTTATGAATATTGATCCATCCTTGCATCCTGGGAGTAAATCCCTCTTGACTGTGGTAAATGATTTTTTTTAATGTATTGCTGGATTCAGTTTGCTCGTATTTTGTTGAGGATTCTTACACCTATGTTCATCAGAGATTTTGGCCTGTATTTTTTTTTTTTTTTTTGTGATGTCTTTATCTGGTTTTGGTGTCAGAGTAATTAATGCTGGCCTCATTGAATAAATTTGGAATCTTTCCTTCCCCTATTTTTTAGAATAGTTTGAGAATGGGTATTAACTCTGCTTTAAATGTTTGCAAGAATTCATCTGTAAGGCCCTGTGGTCCTGGATTTTGTTGGGAGTTTTTTTATTACTGATTTAATTTAATTGCTAATAATTGGTCTGTTCAAAGTTTCTATTTCTTCCTGATTCAGTTTTGGAAGGTTATAGGTTTCTAAGAATAGATCCATTTCTTCTCAGTTGTCCAATTTGTTGGCATATAATTTTTCATACTATTCTCTTAGAAACTTTTGCATATCTGTGGTGCCAGTTGTTATTTCCCCTCCTTTGTTTCTAATTTTATTTATTTGTGTTTCTTTTTTTCTTGATAGTCTGGCTAAAGGTTTATCAATTTTATTTATCTTTTTGAAGAGCAGCTCTTAGTTTCATTGATCCTTTCCGTTGTCTAATAGTCTCTATTTCATTTATTTCTGCTCTAATCTTTATTATTTCCTTCTTTCAACTAGCTTTGGGCTTGTTTTCCCTAGCTCCTTTGGTGTACAGTTAGGCTGTTTATGTGAGATTTTTATTTTTTCTTGAGATAGGCCTCGATCATTATAAATTTCCTTCCTAGAATTGCTTTTGCTTCATCGAAGGTTTTTGAACCATTGTGTTTATGTTTTCATTTGTCTCCATGTATTATTTTAATTCCTCTTTGATTTCTTGGTTGACCCATTAATTTTTTAATAACATGTTTTTAGCTTCCATGTGTCTGTTTTTTCAAGATTTTTTCTTGTAATTGATTACTAGTTTCATACTGTTGTGGTTGGAAAAGATGCTTGATATTATTTCAGTCTTCTTGTATTTGTTGAGACTTATTCTGTGGCCTAAGATGTGATCTATCCTGGGGAATGTGCCATGTGCACTTGAAAAAATGTGTATTCTGTTCTTGGACGGAATGTTCTGTATATATCTATTAGGTCCATGTGGTCTAATGTGTTGCTCAAAGCCACTGTTTCCTTGTTGAGTTTCTGTCTGGATGATATATCCATTGATGTAAGTGGGATGTTAAAGTTCCCTACTACTATTGTATTACTGTCAGTTTCTCCCTTTATGTCTGTTAATATTTGCTTCATGTATTTAGATGCTCCTATGTTGGTTACATAGATATTTACAATTGTTATATCCTATTGTTGGATTGATCCCTTTATAATTATGTACTGTAGTTCTTTGTCTCTTGCTACAGTTTTTGTTTCAAAGTCTACTTTCTCCGATATAAGTTTTGCTACCCTGGCTTTTTTTGTTTCCATTTACATGGTATGTTTTTCCATCCTTTGACTTTTAGTCTATATGTGTCTTTAGGTCTGAAATGAGTCTCTTGTAGGCATCATATTGATGGGTCTTTTTTTTTTTTTTTAATCCCTTCAGTCATTCTGTCTTTTGATTGGAACATTTAGTCCATTTCTATTTAAAGCAATTATTGATAGTTATGTACTTACTGCCATTATGTTGTGTTATGGGTTTTGGTTGTTTATTTGTTTTGTTGTTGTTGTTGTTTTGTAGTTCTGCTCTTTTCATTTCTCCTTCTTTTGCTCTCTTCCCTTGTGGCTTGATGGCTTTCTTTAGTGTTATGCTTGGATTCCTTTCTCTTTATATTAAATTCAAACACATTCTAAAAGCACTAAATTGTTACTCCCCTCTCCCCATTTTATGTATATAATGTTATATTTTACATCTTTTTGTTTTGTGTATTCCTTTCCTAATTCCCTTCCCTAATTTTTGTGGATACAATTGATTTTACTGCTTTTTTGTTTTAACCTTCATATTGGCTTTATAAGTGGTTAATCTATACCTTTACTATATGTTTGCTTTTACCTGTGAAATTTTTTTTCATAATTTTCTTACTTCTAGTTATGGCCTTTTCTTTCCACTTAAAGAACTCCCTTTAACATTTGTGTGAGGCTGGTTTAGTGAAGATGAACTTTTAAAACTTTTGTTCATCTGGGAAATTATCGCTCCTATTCTTTTTTAAAAATTCTTTTAAAGATTTATTTATTTATTATTTGAGAGAGAGTGAGAGAGAGCATGCACATGTTGTGGGGGGGGCAGAGGGAGAGAGAGAATCTCAAGCAGACTCCCCACTGAGCATGGAACCTGACTCAGGGCTCAGTCTCATGACCCTGAGATCATGACCTGAGCCGAAATCAAGAATCAGATGCTTAACTGACTGAGCGACCCAGGAACCCCTCTCTCCTTCTATTCTTAATGGTAATCTTGCTGGGTAGAGTATTCTTGGTTGCAGGTTTTTTCCTTTCAGCATTTTGAATATATCACTCCACTCTCTGCTGACATGCAAAGTTTCTGCTTAAAAATCAGCTGACAGCCTTATGGGGTTTCGCTTGTATGTAACTGTTTATTTTTCTCTTGCTGCTTTAAAAATTCTCTATCATTACTTTTTAGCATTTTAATTATTACATGTCTTAGTACGGTCCTCCTTGGGTTCATCTTGCTAGGGCTATTTGTGCCTTTTGGACTGGGATGTCTGTTTTCTTCCCCAGATAAGAGGAGTTTTCAGCTATTACTTCTTCAAATAAGTTTTCTGCCCCCTTCTCTCTCTCTCTCTTCTCCTTCTGGGATCTCTATAATGTGAATTTTATTACGTTTAATGATGTCACTGAGTTCCCTTAACCTGTCCTCATTTTTTATTATTCTTTTTTTTCTTTTTGCTGTTCAACTCAGTTGCTTCCCATTTTCCTGTCTTCCAGATCACTGATCTGGTCTGCATGCTCTAATCTGCTGTTGATTCCCTCTAGTTTATTTTTACTTTGAGTTATTCAATTCTTCAGCTCTGACTGGTTCTTTTTTATACTTTCCATGTCTTTGTTGAAGTTTTCACTGAGTTTATCCACTGCTTTCTCAAGTCCAGTGAGTATCTTTATGACCATCACTTTGAATTCTTTATCAGACATGTTGCTTATCTCCATTTCATTTAGCTCTTTTACTGGGATTATGTCATGTTCTTTCCTTTGGGACGATTCCTCTGTCTTCTCATTTTGTCTTTCATTGTTTCTATATATTAGATAGGTCAGCTACATCTCCTGGTCTTGGAACGAGTGTCCTAGTGTAAAATAGGTCCTGTGGTGCCCTCCAGCACAGTGCACCCTGGTGTCTAGAACTAGGTGCTCCAGTGGTGTCTCCTGTGTGGGCTGCATGTGCCCTACTGTTGTGGCTGAACTGTGACTGCCTTCAGCCCAGCCAGCTGCAATGACCTACTTTGTCTGCTGTGGGCATATCGGGCAGGGTCTGGTCCCTGGGCTATTGACAGGCCTGATGCTGCTGTGGTCATTGGTGAACAAGGCTGCTGTGGACTGATTGGTGGACAAGGTCTCATTGGTGTACTCTCTATCTCCAGTTACCCTCTTGCCACAATTGTGGGCACACCAGAGGGCAGGGCTTCTCCCTGTGCGGCCAACTAAGTCTCTAGTTGGCAGATAAGGCCAGTAGACAGCCTAGCTATCTGCAGTTAGCCTCTCTGCCACATTTTCATGAGTGCCAAAGGGCAGGGCCTGCTCCCTATATAGCCAGCTAAGAGGCCAGGCTGCTGGAACTGTGGGCACACTAGTGAATGGAGTTATCTCTCTCCCTCCCCAGGGCAGGAGTTACTTTTAAGTGGCTCTGATCCCTGCCAGGGCTGCCTTTAGGGTATGGTGGGGCAGTTGCTGCTTTGGAGGGATGCCTATTGAGGTGGGCAGGTTGGATGGGTTGGATCCACAGAGGAACATGGAAGCAGGAACATTGTGCTAACAGGGTAGATGGAGAGTGTTAGTGCTGGCTCCCACAAATGTCCAACTATCTAGACTGGGGAGCGGAAGAGAAATGGTGCCCACCAGCACTTTTTTCCCTGGATAAATCTGAAGGTCCCTGCCCCTCTGACACATGTTCTAAGATTAGTCAGTAACTTCATACATACCCCAAGTGCTTTTCAAACTGCTGCTTCTGTGTTGTGTGTTGTGTCTTGAGCTGGATTATTTATCATTCAGGTTCTTTAAGAGTAGGGACTCTTACCCCAGATCCTCATTGCCCTTCAACTCTCCCAGAATTAAGCCCACTGATTTTTAAAATTCTGAATTAAGCCCTGATAATTTTCAAAGTTCCCAAAGTTAAGCCCCACTGGTTTTGAAAGCCAGGTGGTTTTGAAAGCCAGGTTTTGAAAGCCAGGTTTTGAAAGCCAGGTGGTTTTGAAAGCCAGGTTTTGAAAGCCAGGTGTTACAGAGACTCATCTTCCCAATACCAGTACTTTGTCCCTGGGGTGCCTGGGGAGGGGTCTGCTCCTCTGCTTCTCCATGCTTGTGATGTCCTTCCTGTCTGTGGTTAGTCTTGTTAGGGATTTGGTTCCCAACTGTGTGTCCACCCCTCCTTTTGTTTTCAGTGTGGCTTCCCCTCTACAAGGGGGGTCTGTTCTGCCAGTCTTCAGGTCATTTTCAGAGTTACTTGCATAGATGTACCTGTTACTTTGGTGTGTAGGTGGGATGAGGTAAGCCCAGGATCCTCCTTTTTCTGATTGATCCCACCTTATATAGGCATGTATAAAGTCATTCACTATAGATATTAGGAAATATATCAATTTAATTTTGGAAAGATTGGTTAATTAATAAGTATGTAAAATCCATATAAAATAAATAGATGCAATTATTGGACTAAAAATAACCTTAAAGGGACATTTAAGAATCTCCAAGCATTTTGTCTCAGCACTTTCTCATCCTCCCTGCCTATTCCCTAGTAGTGGTTCTCAAACTTCAGCAGTGGCAGAATCCCTTAGAGGCCTTTCCAAGCCCACAGCTCGCTCTACCCCAGAGTTTCTGATTCAGTAGATCTAATTTGCATTTCTAACAAGTTCCCAGTTAACACTGATACTATTGGTCCAGAGTACCACACTTTGAGAACCACTGCCTTAAGCCAAAAGCCACTGCACACTCTTATACTATTAGTTGAATTGTTTGTTCTCTTGGCTAATTGTTCTTAGATTTGGGATTTCATAGAGTAGGAACCTTTCCAAAAACAAATCAAGCAATGAACAACAGTAACTCCACATTGGGGATACATATAAAAATCAACTTTTAAAAATTTGCCAAATGAGGACATTAAAAAAAAATTGTTTCTCATCATCACCATCATTTTGTTTTGAAAGGACATTTAATTGCCTGTGTCATTTAATATAGAATAATGGACTGTTTCTTCAATTGGATAAATTCATCTTTACACAAAGCTCACTTTATTGCTATGCCATGCTAAGGACATGATAGTGGAAGCAATTTGCTATAGGTACAGGCAAAAACATGGTTGCATTTTGTAGCTAATTTTAAAGCAATAATAGAATCTAATAAAAGTTTCTCTGCTTTTTATTTTCACCATGCTCAGGCAGTTCCAAACAACGTCAGTGAGAATATATTGCCTTCTCCCCAAGGTGGACCACTACTGCCTAGTCCATGGTTCACCACTGCTTCATTGTCCTGATTTTTCCCATTTTGCCAGAGAGTAGTAAAATGTCATCCTGAACAGCATCACCTGGGGAATCGTGGGCAGAAGCCTTTAGGCTAAGTTACATGTGATTATGGAGTCTTTGGATTCTTAATTATACTGGAATTTGATATGGAAAACACAATTACGTTTCTTGGGTCAAAGAGAAATATAAACTATCTGAGATTTCTTTAGTTTTGAGAGGTGATTTTTTGCATATTAAAGAAAATTGTAAAATTTTATAAAACATGCTCATAATACAGAGAACAAAATTATTTTCTAATTGTTTGGAGAGGGTAGAGTCTTCTACTACTTGTACCACCAAGGCTCAATATTTAACTATGACTAACTGACAAATGAAGGTAGAATATTCTAATTCCAAGTAGAAAGCCAGAGATTTTTCTGTAACATTCAGTTCAACATAATATGAAGAATTAAAAATGACTTTTGTCTCTTTAATCTATGACTGATTTTTAAGTTATTGAAATGTGTGTGTATACATTTTATTTCAGTTTCATTCATTTGCTGATAAGAATGTGCAGTCATTTGGTAGGTGTTGTTTTGAGGACACAAGTATTACATAGTCCCAGCCTTTGAGGAATTGAATGTTTAGCTAGGAAAACAAGATAAATACATGTATAATGTCAAATTGTAATATGCAATCAAATACTAGCATAAGAGAATGTAGCCGGACAGTGAGTGTATAATGAAGTGTCAGAAACACACAGGTGTGAGGAGAGTTTAGTGGAGAACAGTATGGCTGACTGAAGGGATGAGAGGAATCTCATTAATGAAGTGGCATTTCTTGAAAAGGGCCTTGAAGAATAAGGTAGATTTTTATATACAGAGAGGAACAGAAAGTGGCAGGCTAGTTGTGGGAGAATCTCCCAAATCTAGTTAAAGTGGAGAGTTCCTTTAGTACTCTATGGGAGATAAATTTGGAAATGTAAATTAGGCCTAGATTATGAAGACATCCGAAGCCTCTCTCTGATGACAATATTGAACATTAGGATAATGATGATAAAAATAGTAACTGCAGTTTACTGAGCGGTATATACCAGGCACTATACTAAATGGTTTACTGCACTATCAACAAACCCTAAGGGGTAGCTCCTATTATCCCCATTTTACACTTAAGGCAGCACTTAAGTTTCCTGAAATAGTTTCCTGAAGTGGCTTGGCCAGCATCATACCACAAATAAGTGGCAGAGAGCTGAAATTCAAACCTAAGTCTAAGTCCCAAATCCTACTTCTATCAAGCAAACTGGGCTAGGGATGGCAAAAAGGTTTCAAGTGACAATTCTTGATTTGCTGATAAGATTCCAAGACCACAACTAAATAGACAAAAATATGCCGTGATGGGATACTAATGTCTGCCGTAAATGAGGAGGGGAGTTTGTTGGTATGTGTGGCGCACAGTGGCTACGTAAGCTCTGGTTTCTGAATAGGGCAATGAGCCAATAAAGTGGAGTTTCCAAAACGTTAACTAGGCAGCAGAGTTTAAGTGAACAGACAACAGGAGTAATGGAAGCACCTAGTGGCCTAAAATATTTAGAAACATTCTTCTACTTCAAGAAATCCATTTCTGCTAGAAAAAGTACAATTCTTGAAATGAGATCCATCTCCTCCACTAATCTACGCTCAGCGAGAATGGTGACCTTGCATGTTTTATTCATTGCTTAATTCCCCAGTGCCCAGGTGCTCAGTACATTTTCCTTAAATAAATATAGTAATATTAAAAGTAATGATTAAAATAATAATAAGCACTTACTTTGTGCCAGACACTGGGCTAAGTGTTTTCAGTAGAGCAAGTACATTTGGAGCCAGACAACCTGGGTTTGAATTCCAGTTTTGCTGTGTACTAGCTATTTAAGCAAGTGGCTTGAACTCTTGTGCCTCAATTCTCTCATCTTTAAGATGGGGATAATAATAGTACTTATTTCAGAGGGTAGTTCCAAGAAATAAATTAGTCAATACAGGCATACATTGGAGATACTGTGGGTTTGGTTCTTGACCATCACTATAAAGCAAGTCAAATGAATATTTTGGTTTTCCAGTGCATATAAAAGTTACGTTTACATTATATCGTAGTCTATTAAGTGTGCAATAGCATTATGTTTAAGAAATGTACATACCTGAATTTTAAAATATTTAATTGCTAACCATCATCTGATCTTTCTGCAAATCATAATTTTTTGCTGGTGGAGGGTCTAGCCTCCGTGTTGATGGCTCCTGACTGATCAGGGTTACGGAAGATTGAGGTGGATTTGGTAACTTCTTAAAATAAGGCAGCAATAAAGTTTGCCACATTGATGGACTCTTCTTTTCATGAATGATTTCTCTATAGCATGCGATGCTGTTTGATAGCATTTTACCCACAGTAGAAATTCTTTCAAAATTGGAGTCTATCCTCTCAAACCCTGAAGCTGCTTTATCAGCTCAGTTTAGATAATACTCTAAATCCTTTATTGTCATTTCAACAATCTTCTCAGCATCTTCACCAGGAATAGATTCCGTCTCAAGAAACACTTTCTTTGCTCATCCATAAGAAGCAACTCCTCATCTGTTCAAGTTTGATCCTGAGATTGTGGCAATTCAGTCCCATCTTCAGGCTCCACTTCTCATGCTACTTCTCTTACTGTTTCCACTTGCAGTCTTGAACCCCTCAAAGTCATCCATGAGGGTTGAGATCAACTTCTTCCAAACTCCTGTTAATGTTGCTATTTTGACCTCTTCCCACAAATCACAAATGTTCTTTTTTGGTTTTTTTAAGATTTTATTTATTTATTTGACAGAGAAAGAGATCACAAGTAGGCAGACCGGCAGGCAGGCAGGCAGAGGGAGAGGGAGAAGCAGGCTCCCCACTGAGCACATAGCCCAATGTGGGGCTCGATCTCAGGACCCTCAGATCATGACCTGAGCCGAAGGCAGATGCTTAACCTACTGAGCCACCTAGGCGCCCCAATCTCAAATGTTCTTAATGGCATCTAGAATGGAGAGTCCTTTCCGGAAGTTTTTCAGCTTACTTTCCCCAGATCCATCCCTATCTGTGGCAGCTATAGCCTTGTGCAATGTATTTCTTAATAAGAGTTGAACTTTGAAATGACTCCTTTATCCATGGGCTGCAGAATGGGTGTTGTGTTAGCAGGCATGAAAACAACACTAATCTTACTGTCCATCTCCATCAGAGCTCTTGGCTGACCAGGTGCATTGTCAATGAGCAGTAACATTTTGAAAATAATCTTTTTTTTTTTTTTTCTGAACAGGAGATCTTAACAATGGGCTTAAAATATTTAGTAAACCATGCTGTAAACAGATGTGCTGCCATGTAGGCTTTGTTGTTCCATTTTGAGAGGGCAGGATGAGTAAATTTAGCATAATTCTTAAGGGCCCTAGGATTTTGGGGTAGTAAATGAGCATTGGCACCAACTTCAAATCACCAGCATCATTAGCCCCTAATAAGAGAGTCAGTGTGTTCTTTGAAGCTTTGAAGCCAGATTATTGACTTCTCCTCTCTATGAAAGTCCTAGATGGCATCTTCCAAAAAAAGGCTGTTTCATTTACACTGAAAATCTGTTGTTTAGTGTAACTACCTTCATTAATTATCTTAGCTACATCTTCTGGATAACATGCTGCAGTTTCTATATCAAGACTCGCTGCTTCACCTAACACTTGTATGTTATGGAGATGGCTTTTCCTTGAACCACATGAACCAAGCTCTGCTGACTTCAGACTTTTTTTGTTGTTTGTTTGTTTGTTTGTTTTTTACAGCTTCCTCACCTCTCGGAGCCTTCATAGAGTTGCAGAGAGTTAGGGTCGTGCTCTGGATTAGCCTTTGTCTTAAGGTAATATTGTAGCTAGTTTGATCTTCTGTCCAGATCACTAAAACTTTCTTCATACCAGCCGTAAGGCTGTTTCATTTTCTTATCATTCATTCATGTGTTCACTAAAGTAGCACTTTTAATTTCTTTCGAGAGCTTTTCCTTTGTGTTCACAACTTGGCTACCTGTTTGGCACAAGAGGCTTAGTTTTTGGCCTGTCTCAGCTTTGGAAATGCCTTCCTGACTGAGCTTAACTGCCTTTTGATTTAAAGTAAGAGGTGTGACTCTTCTATTTACTTGAACACCTAGAGACCCACTATAGGGTTATTAATTGGCCTTAATTCAGTATTGTTGTGTCTTATGGAATAGGAAGTTCCAAGGAGGCGGGGGGGGGAACAGCCGGTTGGATGGGGCAGGCAGAACATACAACATTTATTAAGTTTCCTGTCTTATACAGGCATGATTTATGGGACCCCAAAACAATTACAGTAGTAACATCAAAGATCACTTATGGCAAATCACCATAATAAATATTATAATAATGAAGAAGTTGAAATATTGAGAGAATTTATCAAAATGTTGACACAGAGGCATAAAGTGAGCAAATGCTGTTGGAAAAATGGCTTCAATAGACTTGCTTGATTCAGGGGTGCTGGAAGCCTTCAATTTGTAAAGATACCCAGTATCTGTGAAGCACAATAAAGCAAAGCACAATAAAGTGAGGTATGCCTGTATATGCAAATCATTAAGAATAGGAAATGTTCAACAGATATTATTGGTTATTATATTTATCATTATTATCGTAATATTTACCATTACTTCATTTGGCCATGGGAAAATAAATACATCAGAGTCAGAGGGGAGGCTAACCTTTATGGTATACCCGTTAAGTGTCAGGCCTGTTACCCTCTTTCACAAACAGTATCTCAGTTAAGGTAAACCTCTAAGTATAATTTCACTGTCAGAAACCACTTAATTCTGTTTTTACCAAATGCAAAGTTCCTACAGACTGGGTTTCAAATAATATGATTTTAAAAATAAAGGAAGCTGTTCCTCTTTTTGTGTAGCTCTTTATGACTGAACATCAGATTATATTCCTTTGCAAGAAATCCAGAGGCCCAGTTGCTAGCCTCAGTGCTGTAGTGTTGAACCTGTGTTTTCATTGGCCTGCCCTCATTTCATTATATAAACTCTAGTGTCTGTCACTGGCAGTAATATGAAACTCATGGGTGATTCCTTTTTCAGCTGAAGTTTGAGAAGCAAAAGCTAGATGAGCCCATTGGAAGGGGGTCACATATGTGTCTTGTCTAGACAAGCAAGACTTCCCTTTGACAAATATTAAAAACAAAACCAAAACTTTCTTCTAGCTACACTGAATTATGCATGTGTCTATTTTGTAGCCCTTCACTATGATGATCTTCAGTAATGCTGACATATTAATTTAAATGAGTATGGTCAGTTCTTGATTGTTTACCATAATGGAGAAATGAAGAGGTTAACGAGTGCCCTTGAAATCCAGAGCGATACCAGCAACCATTTCTCCATTAGATTGCAACCTCTTCACCAAGTGACATGTTACTTTTTTGGTGATGAGTATCCAAGTGGATTGCTCTTTTGCTCTTAAATTTCTTTTTCTTAGCCATCTCCTTACAGACCAAAAATATTTGTTGTGGGCTTAAAATAAGTATTTTATGATTGAATGAAGGTGATTCAGAACCATGAAGGAGGGACCCAAAGTCACAAACTAGAAAGAAGTTAAAAGACGTGACTCATCCCACAACTATATAATCTGATTTGATAAGATTATATTTTAACCCAAATCTAATCCTCTAGCAATAGACAGAAATGTGTAATCTAGGGGTCCCTTGGTGGCTCAGTCAGTTAAGCATCTGCCTTCGGCTCAGGTCATGATCTCAGAGTCCTGGGATGGAGCCTCAAGTCAGGCTCCTGCTCAGCAGGAATTCTGCTTCTCTCTCTCTCCCTCTGCCCCTCCCCCCTGCTCGTTTTCTCTCTCTCTCATAAATAAATAAATAACATCTTAAAAAAAAGAAACATGTAACCTAAACAGTAACCTCTCTGGGTTAAATGTTATTTAAAACTAATAAATATGCTCACCAGCACTCTTATTTCTAATAATCCTAGAGTTGAAAGAACTTCCAGAATATCATTGGTATAGTATCTGTTGCAGAGACATCCTGTAAAAGGAAAAAGGTACCAAGTCCAGCACACATTGGGGGCACATAGCTTTGATCCTGATGTCAAGTAAGGGAGACAAACTGCCCTGTTGAATCTAAGAGATCTGTGTCCCTTCACCTAGGGAACCTGATAACACACTCACATTACTACCTACAGAGGCTACCTGCTCACTTCATTTCCCTGATGCTGAAAGAGTGAGGAGGAAGGTATAACCACCCACTCATTATCCTTTGCTCTCTGCAGTTTGACCCTGAACTCTTGTCTTTGGTCTGCGCACTGCTCCATTTTTTTAGCAAGTGACTAAGCTTGATCTGGGTTAATAAGTAACTTTCAGCTGACTATTTAAAAGCCCTTAGAGAGGACATAGAAAGGAATGTAAAACATCAAATTCATCCTCTTTTTCATTCATAAAATATTACTGCTACTCTCACTTTGGTTTCAGAGTAAAAGTTACTAAACCAGATGTTTTTTGCCCGTTAGACAGTTATAGACATTTCCAGGGCTTTGGGGGGTGGGCAGGGGGGTTGGGTTTTAGTGGTTTTTTGCAAGATACAATTTTATTCCTGCCCCATCCTCCAAATCTCCATCTGACCCACAAGAGTGATTCATATTCCTTGTATTTAAATATTTTTATCCTTACTGTGCGCTATTATTCCTAACTTCAGTTTATTGAGTGCATTCACACCCTCCCTTCTGTGTGGTGCAATCTTTTAAAAATTTTTATTTGAGTACAGTTGACACACAGTGTTACCTTAGTTTTAGGTGTACAACATAGTGATTCAGTTTCTCTAAATGTTATGCTGTGCTCACCACAAGTGTAGCTCCCGTCTGTCACCACACATCACTATTACAACACTGCTGACTACGTTCCCTATGCTGTGCCTTTTCTTCCAATGACTTACTCATCCTATAACTGGAAGCCTGTGCCTCCCATTCCCTTTGACCCATTTTGCCTATTTCCCCTACCTCCTCCCCTCTGGCAACCATCACTTTGTTCCCTGTGTTCATAGGTCTGATTCTGCTTTTTATTTGTTTGTTTATTCACTTGTTTTTTCAGATTCCACATATGAATGAAATCATAGGGTATTTGTCTTTCTCAGTCTTATTTCATTTAACATCATACCTTCTAGGTCCATCCATGTTGTCCTAAATGGCATGATCTCATCCTTTTTTATCACCATGTAATATTCCATCACTGTGTTTATATATATATATATATATATAATCACAACTTCCTTATCCATTCATCTATTGGTGGACATTTGGGTTGCTTCCATATCTTCTCGACTATTGTGAATAATGCTGCAGTAAACATAGAGATGCATATATCTTTTCGAATTAGTGTTTTTGTTTCATTTGGGTAAATGCCCAGTAGTGGAATTACTGGATCATATGGTAGTTCTATTTTTAATTTTTTGAGGAACTTCCATACTGTTTTCCACAGTGGCTGCACCAATTTACATTCCCAACAATAGTGTGGGAGGGCTCCCTTTTTTCCACATCCTCGCCAACACCTGGAAAAATGTCTATTCAGGTCCTCTGCCTGTATAATCAGATTATTTGTGGTTTTTTTGGTGTTGAGCTGTAAAGTTGTTTATATATTTTGGGTATGAACCCCTTTATTAATTATATAATTGTAAATATCTTCTTCCATTTAGTAGATTACCTTTTTGTTTTGTTGATGGTTTCCTTTGCTGTACAAAAGCTTTTTATTTTGATATAATCCCAATAGTTTATTTTTGCTTTTGTTTCCCTTGCCTGAGGAGACATATTTAGAAAAACTGTTGCTACAGCCAATGATGTCAGAGAAATTACTGCCTGTGTTCTTTTCTAGGATTTTTATGGTTTCAGGTTTCACATGTAGGTCATTAATCCATTTTGAGTGTATTTTTGTGTAAGATGTAAGAAAGTGGTTCAGTTTCATTCTTTTGCATGTAGCTGTCCAGTTTTCTAAACTTCATTTATTGAAGAGACTGTCTTCCCCTATTGTATATTCTTGTCTTGTTTGTCATAGATTAATTGACCATATAAATGTGGGTTTCATTCTGGGCTTTCTATTCTGTTCTATTGATCTATGTGTCTTAGTACCAGTCATGTTTGTGGCTAAGTTTAAAAGATAGCTATGCTATGAAATTTATTTACATTAACTTCTTCATGTCATCTGCTTATTAATTTTGTATTTTCATGTATTTGTATGGTAGCCATATTAACTAGCTTTAGAGGGTACTTGCTATGTGCCAAGCTTTGTTCTAAGTGTGTGTTCCATGCATGAACTTACGTAATTCTCCGTGAAGTAAATATTGTCACCCCATTTACAGATGGGAACTAAAGAACAGAAAGGTTAAGCAACTTTCCCAAAGTCATACAGCTGGAACATGGCAAAATGGAGATCAAACCCAGGCAGCCTAGATCCAGAATTTACACATTCTAACCTTGTCACCTTTGTGTTATCATCTTAAACATAATGAGCATTACTTTTCTAGAGTTGATGATAGAGTGGTGAGTGAAAGCAGAAAATTAAGCTTGGGGAAAGACACACCAGAGCACTGAGCTGGAATATTTGGCCTCCCTTGGAAATAATTAGTATGTCGGATATTTAGTTATATTTTATCCTTATTAACTTCTATTTTTAATCATGAACTTTTCCCCCTCAGTTTTACATGAGAAATATAAAATTATTTATTTCTCAAAAATCTCTCAATTAGCAGGCTACTATATTGCCT
Organism: Neomonachus schauinslandi; assembly: GCF_002201575.2. Lineage (NCBI taxonomy): Eukaryota > Metazoa > Chordata > Mammalia > Carnivora > Phocidae > Neomonachus > Neomonachus schauinslandi. Next base: position 56,860,450 of record NC_058408.1, read on the forward strand.
GCAGAGCTTTGGCTGTTTTCTTGGTGAGTCCATGTGTAATTATTGATAAACACATTCATTTTTGTTTAAATTTTACAGAATACCCTGGTAGCCCCAAATCATGGCAGCATCCAAATTTCAGTCTCCTAGGAAGGCTGCATTGGAAAATCATGACTGATTCTTTGAAAAACCACAGATTCTTTTGTTATTTGAGACAAATGGACAGTCTTGGGGTTTTTTTCTCCCAATAATATTTCTCCCAGTCTTGACCATACTCTCACATTTCACGTTGTAGCTCATATCACTTATATTATGCACTGTATGCCAACAACTGTCTTTTTGTTTTTAAAGTCAGATCAACAAAAATTATGGCTTCCATGTTTGTTGTAAGCACACTCTTGCAACAGTGTTTTTACTTACAGTGGTTTTCAATCCTTTTACTGCCCCTCTCATTGTATATACAGAACACAGTCTACTCTGTCAGCGTATCTCTCTTTGACTGGGAGCCAGGACTGGAATGAGGCCAAGCGGAAGTCAGCATATCGATTCTACACAGGGGGTGGGGAGGGGTTAAAAATGGTTCTTCCCTGGAAGTTTCTGTCCCTTGCCTCCACCCCGCTCTCACCACACCCCACGCTGTGCTCCTATAACTGGCCATATGACAGCAAATAAATCTGTCATAAGAGAGAAGAGTTCCAGAGTTTGTGAAACAGAAATGTGTAAATTGGCCATCTCATTGGATCTTTCCCAATCACATTTTAAGAGTCCAATATGCATCATACTTAAAGTCTGTTGTATAATGAATGGTAATCCTTCCAGTGATAGCTACCGGTGGCCGTTGGCATTGGCTGTAGAATTACGAATAGCTTAATCTGCTGGGTAAATGAATGACAGCTGCAGGTTTAAGACAGAAAAAATAATTTCTTTGCTTGAAATATCAGTGTACATAACTTTCTGTGCAAAGTTCTTCCCTTCACTTGTTACACATTAACTTTTTGGTTACTGTACAGTCACCACCTGAGAACTACAATCTGCTGCTTACTGTTCCTGATGCAATGAGAATTGTAAAACATGGCACAGCGGTAGGACACAGCAGGGTATGAACCTTTATCCAAGGACACCATAACGGCACGTTTTCTGACTATTGCCTTTGAACTATTTTAATAAAGAACCCATTGTTCTATTGGCTACATGATGATTGTCTGTAATAGATACCCATAATGGCATTGATATTTTAGGCTGGATTTTTTTTTTTTTTTAGGGTAAAATAACTTTGTTCTGTGTTTTCTGTGTTAATAGCCTTTATTGATGATTCTACATTGCAGATATTCAATTTATTTACAGGTATTCCAGTTTGTCTTCCCACTTGAAGGGTATTATCTATGAATTCTCGTAGCTCTTCTACCATTAAGTTTGGTCCTTCAACAGTTTAGGTTAACATACATTTATTAAAGGCCTGTTTGTGTTATTCACTGTTCTACACAGTGGGGGGAGGGGTGTCTAAAAAGTGGTGCTTACACTCAAAAAATTTAATATTCTCTAGGAAAGACTATAATCTAACTAGATAATTTTGACACCATGAAGTAAATGTGAGGAGGCTGATCCTCACTGGATGTCATGGGAGCCCCTACCAGGTACCCATTTCCCAGGACCAAAGTCAGGTGAGGCTACTGGAAGATATGAGCTCTGCTCCAAGTACTGGAGGATAGATTTTTCACAAAGGTAGAAATGACATTTCATGAAGAGGAAATGGTATGTGTGCTGGGAAACTACATGGAGTTTCATCTATTAGAGCGTAAAATATTAGAAAATGGTAGATAAACTCAGAAGGGTAGCTAAGGATCAAGTCAGTTGATTGTGTTATGCCATATTCAGGAGCTTGAAATTTGTTCATAGAGTTAGTCCATGGACTCACTGCCTGAGATTGTTCGTAAAATGTTGTGAATATATTCATTTTGTTGGAAAAAGCATCCAAAGCTTGTATTAGATCTCAAAGTGTTCCATGATCCAAAAATTGTTCAGAATATTTGCACTGGAAGGTTTTAAGTACTGCTCATTAATTAGAGGAATTAAAGCATTACCATCTTCGCATTTCACATCATAAGAAATTCTCTGTACAGAACTGTGTTAGTTCAAAGATGACAGTTGCTGGGAAATCCCTATATATAGCCAAAACAAAACCATAAATTCATTCACTGAACAAATGTTTAACTGAACCCAAATCTTGAGTCATTTGTCCTTGGAATCATGGAAGTTTTTCTAGCCTTCTCCAACAAGAGTGTCAGATCGTGGTACCAGTTATTCATAAATGGCCTGAGCCACTGTGGAAAACCAACTGAGGAGACACTGGTGGCCAAAAGAGATCCCATCCCTGTTCAGAGCTTAGAGTCTACTGAGGAAAGCAGACATGAATCAGATCATCACAAAAGGAAATGAGCAAGTTCAAACTCATCATTTCTGGGAGTAAAAGATAGGATGAGATGTAATAGGCAAACCTGATGTGGAGGGGTATCAGGGAAGGTTTTCTTGAGCAAATGATGGTGAACTGAGACCTGAAGAAATCAGTGTCAGCTGGGAAAGAAGTAGGAGAGACCTCGAGCTCCCAAGTCCAGACACAGAGGAGTACTGTGTGTGTTCCAGGAAAGAAGGGACATAAAGTGCAGTGGAGAGACTAGCATGAGATGGCCCTGGAGAAATGGAGGTTGGGCCATTTTCAGAGGATGGGTCTTTGTTCTAAGAACAACTATGAGCAGCACGAAGATCGGGGAAACAGGCCCTGACATGATGGGGTCTGTTCTTTTTAAGAGATCTCCCTGGTTGTCATGTAAGAAATGGACCGAAGAGGGACAAGTTAGCAAAGAGTTATCAAATAACATATAAGTGTAACAACTGAAAATACATCGATAGCATGTACTTTAATGGATGGATTATTATAAATCTGCTTTAGTTTCTCCATGTGCAAACTGATGAGCTCGCCATTCTCTGAGCTCAGACTTTCCACAAAGGCACTGAGACATTGATCCTCTGTGACCCAGGGGCAGTTCCTGCCATCCTGATGGCTCCCCGGGTGGCCTCAGCATGCCACACGAGATCTTGCACTTCTGGGTGCACCGTGAGGTGACAACGCTTGAGACATTCTGCTCGAACCCCCTTATTCTGCACTAACGTTTCATGGCTCTACATTCTGAGGAAATCAGATTCATATCTAAGGCCTTTGTTTTTGCCACTGAGGAAGGCGGCTCACCTAAGATTGCATGGCTCAGTCTGAAGATCACTGTCCTCCTAGCAGTAATACCTGCCACACTCTCTTTATCTCCTCGGAGTCAGATCGTTGGTTTTTATAATTACCAGAATTGCAGGTGCTTCTTTTCCTTTCCTTTATTGATGACCAGAAGTGCATCTTATCCTTTTTCAATGACCAGTAAAAATGTATTGCTCCAAGATATCAGACATCTTTTTACTAAAGCTTGAAGCTTAAAGACTCCCAGGAGAGCAAGACTTCTTATTTCTTCCTGACTTAGCTGAAAATATTGCAAGACCAGCATTTCTGTTTCTAAGTCAGTCCGAAGTCTGTAAGCATACGGAAGTGATGAGTGGAAGGAGAAATTAGCTGAGCTTTCAATAACTTTTACTTGATTTGAGTGTGAGTTCAAAGGTAAATCAAAGTTTAAAGTTGAATTTGAACCGTACCATGCCAAATGGGCTTCCTTTAGCCTTAATTAAAGTGTTGAGTATGAGGCAGGCCCATGGGAAATATAGCAGTTCTGAGGACAGGCTTTGGAGTCAGGTGATCAGAATTCAAATTCCCAACTTCTCCACCTACCGACTTTGTGACTTAGGAAAAATTACCCTTTTCAGGCTTATTTTCTCTGTTGCAGAATAGAAATAATGACATTTCCCAGAAGGCATTAAATGAGATGATATATATAAAGGACCATATCGCCAAAGTTCAGTATAGAAACAGAAACCAAGAAGAAAGGGGTTGAATACGGGGAAGATCGGGGGGGGGGGGGGGGGGGGGTAGGATGCCACAAGGCCACTGACTTCATCCCACATTACTGTACTTGTGCTCCTGGTGGCCCCCTCAGCCACGGCTGCTGACATGACTGCCTCTCACAGCCACGACCCTGGTGACAAGACACCGGAAGGCTGAGTCCAGGCACTGCACATGCTTCTCTCTCTGCCTGCCGGCATTTGTAGCAGCACAAAGATGGCCTTTGTCTTGCCTCTCTCCTTCAATTCCACGTGAACACAGCGAAATGGGTGGAGCTCACTTTGTAGCAAAAGCCATAGCTGCAAGGGAGTTTGGGAAATGTAGTTTGTAGCTTTCCAGCTACCAAATAGAGGGAGGCTGAAATGGAACTTGAGAGACCCGACCTGAGTATCTGCCACGAGGATAGAGCCAGGGCATGGCATCCAGAAAACACCCAGTAAATGATAGTTATTGTTGGCTTTGCTGCAGTTGGTATATTAGTAGTAGGAGTACAGGTATCATGTATATACATATATTTGATACAGATATCACCCATAATTTGCTATGTAAACTTCTCTTAACCTTAAGAAGTTGATTTGTTTCTATTCCTAGGGTATGTACTAAGGATGCAATTAAATATAAATCTTCATCCATGTTGTGAAAATCTATGATGTTATTTATAAGATCCCTTTTTCTTCCCATCAAGATGGTAGTAAATAATGAAGCAAATTTCTGGGTATTGTTGATTCAGTTAACACAGTAACTGACTTGAAATAATAGGATGTGATATGATAGGGCTTGCAGCATTCAAATGTAAACAGCTAGCTTACACTTACTAAGTGTCTAGACACAGGCTAAATCTTCTTTCCCAAAATAAATTGTAAATGTTCCAATCATTTTGAAATTAACTATTTTCTAAAATAATTCAAATTATTAAATAATTTGTATCAATAATGCCATGCTCTCACCACCATTAATTTCATTTTTCTCCTCTCACTTATCTTTTCCCTATTCATTTCTTTCTATTTTGACATGCCATTGGCACCCAGAAACCCTAATATAACATAATGTCTGTGTATTTTTTCCTATTACCATTTTAGGAGAAGAATAAAACCATAAAATAGTAGGTCAATTACACAGTTCGCTGGGGTTTTTTTTGACTCAACAACACCTGTTTTCCAAGTGCCCTTTTCCACCTCAGGGTTCTTAGATTGTACTCTAATTTTGCTCAAGGAATGGGAAATCTAATCAAAGTGTCTTATAAGAATATACCAGCACTTTTGCAATGGACTGAACATACCTAAGAGAGTAATTAGTTGAGGCATTTGACTTATCTTTTGAAGGTCAGGCAGTTGGTAGTATAATGTGCTTTTCTCCTACATGTAGCTTGTGGCATAAATTTCCCTCTTAAACTACTTTTATTTAATTCTCTTTTTTTTTTTTATGTTTTCCAACCAATCGCATTTAAAATGAAGGATGCTTATCTTCAGAGTCAGTATGAGAAACTGAAATGTAAATGTTTAGGATTAACAAAATTGAAAACATCTTTTATTCATGTATTTATTCAAAAAATATTTCTTGGATACCTACTTAACTACATTTAAAAGAAAAGAAAACTTTCTTCATTGTATTACTTCTCTGCATCACATTTTATTTAAGTACATAAAATTCTTTGCCAAAAGCTTGAGATCTATCACTGGGGAAAGACTATAGAAGGTTCAGTTTCTGATCTCACGGAGCTGTTTCTGATCTCATGGAGCTAATATTCTAAGAAGGTGAAACAATCAGACATAAAATGGCAATGGGCAAAATCGGACTGTATATAATTTAATAGATCACATCGTACTAAATAATGAGCTCATGATCAGGTATTACGGACATGCTTTTTGTGTTGGTTGTGCTGTTGTTTAATAGACTGTTTCTTAGAGCGGGTTTAGATTCACAGCAAAATTGAGTGGAAGGTATATTGATTTCTTATGACCCTCTGCCCCCACACATGCATAGCCTTCCCATTATCAACATCCCCTACCAGAGTGGTACATTTGTTATAGTTAATGAACCTAGTTTACATTAGAGTTCACCTTTGGTGTTGTGCATTCTTTGGGTTTGGACAAATATATAATGAATGACATGTAGCCACAATTATGACATCGTACAGAGTAGTTTCACTGCCTAAAAAATCTTCTGTGCTCTATTTATCCCTCCTTCTCCCCAACGCCTGGCAACCACTGTTTTGTTTTGTTTTGTTTTGTTTTGTTTTTTTACTGGCTCCATAGTTTTGCCTTTTTCAGAATGTTACATGTTTGGAATCATACAGTATGTAGCCTTTTCAGATTGGCTTCTTTCACTTAGTAATACACATTTAAGTTTCCTTTTCCTGTCTTTTCCTGGCTTGATAGATCACTTCTTTTTAGTGCTGAATAGTATTCCATTGTCTGGTTGTACCACAGTTTACCTATTCATCTAGTGAATGAAGTTCATCTTGGTTTCTTCCAAGTTTGGAAATTATGAGTAAAATGCTACAGATATCTACATACAGGCTTTTGTAAGGACATCATTTTTCAAATCCCTTAGGTAAATACCAAAGAGAGTGATTTCTGGATCATGTGATAAGAGCATGTTTACTTTTGTAAGAAACTCTCCGTCTTCTGAAGTGTCTGTGACATTTTGCATTCCCATCAGCACTGTATAAGAGCTCCCATGCTCTTTGGTCTCACCAGCATTTCGTGTTGTCAGTGTTCTGGATTTTGACCCTTCTAATAGGGAGTAGTAGCATCTAGTTGTTTTAATTTGCAATCCCCTGATGACACATAACATGAGGCATCTTTTCATATGCTTATTTGCCATCTGTATATCTTTTTTGGTGAGACTTCTAAGGTCTTTGGCCCATTTTTTAATTAGGTTGTTTTTATTGAGTTTTAAAAGTTATTTGTATATTTTGGATAACAGTCCTCTGTCGCATGTCTTTCACAAATATTTTCTCCCAGTCTGTGGCTTGTCTTCTCATTCTTTTGGCAATGTCATCGCAGAGCAAAAGAAGTCCAGCTTAACAATGATTTATTTCATGGATCATGCCTTTGGTATTGTATCTAAAAAGTCATTACCATACCCAAGGTCATCTAGGCTTTCTCCTATATGATCTTCTAGGGTTTTTATAGTTTTGTGTTTTGCATTTAGGTCTGCACTCCGTTTTGAGTTAATTTTTGTGAAGGGTATAATATCTGTGTCTAGATTCATTTTTCTTTTGCATGTGGATATCCAGTTCCAGCACCATTTGTTGAAAAGCCTGTCTTTGCATTGCCTCTGTTTCCTTGTCAAAGAACAGTTGACTGTATTTATGGAGGTCTAAGTCTGGGCTCATATTTTGTTCCATTGATCTGTTTGTCTATTCTTTCATCAATACCACACTGTCTTGGTTACTGTAGCTTTATAGTAGACCTTGAAGTCAGGTAGTGTCAGTTCTCCAACTTTGTTCTTCTCCTTCGATGTTGTGTTGGCTATTCTGGGTCTTTTGCCTCTCAATATAAACTTTAGAATCAGTTTTTAGATTATTGATATCCACACAATATGATGTGGAGCATCTCTTCATATGCTTAGATGCCTTCTCTAACATATCTTCTTTGATGATATATACCACCAGTTAAAAAGACTAATTGCACCATTGTGTTTCCTTTGCTCCCTTGTCAAAGATCAGTTGACTATATTTATGTGGATCTCTTTCTGGGCTCTATTGTGTTCCATTGATCTGTCTGTTCCTTTATCAATACCACACTGTGTTGGTTAGTGTAGCTTCACAGATGGTGTGTGCCTTCTGTATATTCTTCTTTCAAGAAATTAGTTCTTCTTTGATTTCTTCTGTCAGAGTTTTGTAGATGTCCTCATATGATGGTTAACATATTTTGTTAGGTTTACACCTAAGTATTTCATTTTTTGGATATAGTATAAATGTATTGTGTTTTTAATTTCAAATTCACCTTATTTATTGCTGGTATGGGAAAATGAGTGACTTTTGTAGCTTAACTATAACCTGCAACCTTGCTATAATCTCTTATTAGCACCAGAAATTTTTTGGTCAGTTCTTTCAGGCTTTCTACATAGAGGATTATGTCATTTGCAAACAGAGCCAGTTTTATTTTTCTTCCCTAATCTGTATGCCTTTTATTTCCTTTTCTTGTCCATCACATTAACTGGGAATTCCAGCATGATGTTGAAAAGCAGTGGTGAGAGAAGATATCCTTGCCTTTTTCCTGATCTTAGTGGAGTTTCTCACACTTAACTATGATGTTAAATTTAGGGGTTTTTTTTGTAGATACATATATATTTTTAAGTAAACCCTACACCCAAGTGGGGCTTGAACTCATGACCACTAAGATCAAGAGTTGCATGCTCTACTGACTGAGCCAGCCAGGCATCCCTAGATATTCTTTATTAAGTTGAGGAAGTTCCCCTCTAGTTCCTACTTGGCTAGGAGTTTTTATCACGAATGTGTGTGAGATTATATCAAATGCTTTTTTTTGCATCTATTGATATAAACATGTGATTTTTCTTTTTAACCTGTTGATGTAAGGATTTCATTAACTGGTTTGCAAATGTTGAGCAAGTTTTATATACCTGAGATAAATACCACTTGATTGTGCTGTATAAATCTTTTTACTTATTGTTGGATTCCTTTTGCTAATATTTTGAGGGTGTTTGATCTATGTTCATGAGAGATACTACTATGTAGCCTTGTTGTCATTCTCTCTGGTTTTGGTATAAGAGTAAAGTGACTTCATAGAATGATGAGTCGAGAAGTACTCCCTCTGCTTCTATCTTCTGAAAGAGACTATAGAAAAGTGGTATAATTTCTTAAATATTTGGTAAAATTCATCAGTGTTTAGTAGAATTCACAAATCTGGGCCTAGTGCTTTCTGTTTTAGAAGGTTATTCATTATTGATTCAATGTTGTTAATATAGGCCTATTCAGATCATCTATTTTTTTCTTCTGTGAGTTTTGGCAGATTGTGTCTTTCACGGAATTGGTCTGTCATCTACATTGTCAGATTTGTGGGCATAGAGTTTTTCGTAATATTCCTCTATCATCCTTTTAATTTACGTGGACTCTCCAGTGATGTGTCCCCTCTGTCATTTCTGATATTAGTAATTTTTGTTCTTTTTTTCTTGCCTTGCCTGCCTAGATGCTTACTGATTTTGTTGATCTTTTCAAAGAACCGGCTTTTGGGTTTGTTGATTTTTTTTTTCCTATTGATTTCCTGTTTTAAATTTCTGCTCTCATTTTTATTATTTTTCTTCCATTTAATTGGGATTTAATTTGCTCTTCTTTTTCTAGATTTCTAAGGTAAAAGTTTAGATTAACATTATGTTCTGTTTAAGCCTTCTTGACAAACGCAGGCCTGAGTATTCACATCCTGAAATTCCTTCTGTTGTTATTACTGACAAATGCACGCTGAGCTAGAGGTCCAATAGTATAAGAGACAAGCACAAAACAATACATGAAACAGTATTTTATAATACTAGTTATATCATGTTCTCAATTCTTAAAATATATTCTCATACATTTCTGTATAAATACAAAAGGAGATCAGGATAGAAAAGTCGTTGAGGAACATATGGAATAGCATGGAGGACATTAGGAGAAGGAAGGGAAAAATGAAGGGGGGAAATCAGAGGGGGAGACGAACCATGAGAGACTCTGGACTCTGAGAAACAAACTGAGGGTTTTAGAGGGGAGGGGGGTGGGGGGACGGGTTAGCCCGGTGATGGGTATTAAGGAGGGCACGTACTGAATGGAGCACTGGGTGTTATACGCAAACAATAAATCATGGAACACCACATCAAAAACTAATGATGTACTGTATAGCGACTAACATAACATGATAAAAAAAGAAAAAGAAAAAGAAAAGTAGTTGAGGGACCACAGCATTTAGGAAAAGTCTTATATAGAGGTGAGACTTGGCTAGACATTAAAGAAAGTAAGAAAAGGTGAGTGTTTTTACAAAGAAGGAGTATTTTGTATAAAGACACGGAAAAAGAGATGTACATGTTAAAGAAACATGGCTGGAGTGAAAGGATACACGTCGTAGGGAATAGGTGGGGAAGATAAGTTTAGGTAAGAAAGCGCTAGAAGAGAGAGACCCTTTAATTTAGAAGCTTGGAGTTTGGAATTTCACACACAGAATGGTTTGTTTCATATAGCACACCTCAGTGCAGGTTTATATTATCTGTTTCAAAGTCTTTTTAGGTGGATAGTTTTCTTTGTTCAGTGACACAGTAAGTACAAAACTGGCCTCTCTAGATAGCAAAAGATTATGAAAAATTTGGAACCTTTGTGGAAGGAACATTCCTCATCCAATATCTCATTTATTTAAAAAAAAAAAAGTGCCATCTGGTTGCTGACAACTATGGAAAGCACAGTAGAAATTACGAATATACTTTTAACAAGAAAAGTGAAAAGTTTTCACAGAATGGATTTGTTTAGCATTTTCCTGAGAGTAAATCAAGCCCTCTCTAACCTGGTCACTTTCAGCAGAACCGCCTTTATTCCAATAATTCTGTCTTTGTTTAATCTTAATCTTTAATCTTTAGAAGCACCACCAAGAATTCTGTGAGTCAATTTCTGGACTAATGAAGCATATCTACTGATTAGGAATTAAATGAAAACAAAGATTTTCTTTATAAGCCAAACTTCTCTACACACCACATCTGGATAAGTTCCTGGAATGTCTCAGTACTAAAACCCTGGAGGTATTTAATGGCACAATAATGGGAATCAGGTAATAGATTACAGAAATTAGCTTCCTTACTTAATGGCTATACCATAAAATGTCACTGGACATTGATACCAACATTATAATCCCAGGTTAACAATATTTTAAATGAAACACTAGGTTAAGAAATTTTCATTTTTAGCCCACTCCTTTCCACTCTCATCCAAACAAGGATACAGTTTTTTTTTTTTTAATTTTTTAAGGATGCAATTTTTAAAAGAAAGCTAGAAATAATAGTTATAAGTTAAAAGGAAATGAAGCAAAGATTTTTTTTTTCCATTTCAAAGTGACATATAGGGATTCTCACTAGTCTCTGGGGAATGAGAGCAAATCAAATGATAAGCATTTTACAGCTAGAGATTTTTATGGCTTTTTTACATTCCACTGAGGTGAATACATATTAGTTTTCTTCATTCAAGTAGATGATATTTTAGCCATGCAGGAACTGTCATGCTGGCCTCTGGGGCATTTTCCCCCCTAATATATTCAAAGATTAGATTCACATTGCCCCAACTTAAAAATGTCACTTCACATTTAAATCAATAAGTCTAGACAAATATAATAGGGAGTAATTGCAGAAGAAGAGATCAATATTTTTTATCTATTATTTTGAGTATTAATTTCCAAAGTAGAGTCCCACGGTGTCACTGAAGGCCTCAAAAGATTCCCTCCACCTCTAACTGGACCCACAATAAGAGAAACTTCAGATGAGTTAAAAGTATAAAATGACATGGATTACTAGCTCTTTTTCCAAGATTTTATGAATGTAACAGCCATCAAGGCTAATTTGAAAAGCTGCATATTTTTTTTAAAAAGTATATATTTAATCTTAGTTTCAGAGTCCTTAAGTCTTTGGCTCATATTTAGCACTAAATTTTAAACCAGAGATTAAGTTTCTATGTGATCTGAAGGACTTCCATTTTAAAAGGAAGTAAAAGAGGTTACATTAAAACCCTAGATTTTTTTATGGCTTGGTTTTGTTAGTTAAAAAGTGTTGTTCTCATAATCTTCCATAATTTAAGGTTTCAATATAATGTCCCTGTTTACTGCAAGAGATTATTTTAGGATTCCCAGGGTCAGAGATTCAGTAGGATCTTTCCTTGGTGCCCAGACCATTCGTTCAAGAGGAAAAGCTCTATTTTTGAATATAATCACTGTGGCTGCCTATTTTACTAAACTTCCTTTTGTAGGTTTTGAAGACTTGGGGTACCCGTTCAGTACCCCATAAATCCTGTCTACTTAGTGTATTGTGTGTGTCAACAACATGGGGGCATCCTGAAAGGATGCAAAGCGGTAAACTAACTCTTTGAAAGATGTCACCAACACAGATAATTCAACAAACTGGAGTTTTGACCCAACAATATAAATGAGTGAAACATTTATCCAGAGTATTTTAGTCACTGACTCATTGTGGAATCAGGCCATTTATGAATTACTGTTCCCAAGATCTGACACTCTTGTTGGAGAAGGCTGAAAAATTTTCCATGATGCCAAGACAAGTGATTCAAAAAGGTGGTATTTAATTTTTACATATAATTGACATTTTCATCCTGAACCCACTTCGTTGCAATATTTGCACTTTATGTTAAATATGACTCTAATATCTCCTTTACTCAGTGGAATTGGCATTCTCACATGAATTAACAGTGCCAAATTCCGAATAGCTCTCATTAAATGTTGACATCACAGATGTCATTTACAAGAGTGAAAGAAGCTCGAAATAGCAAAGCATTTTCCCTTTTGTACTATAAGATGTTTTAAAATTTTTCAAAAGAAAGAGGGTCCCAAGCAACAGAGTTTTATCTTTCTGCCTTTGGTGTAGAAGTGATCTTAGTCCTTTTTGGTGTTATATGTCCTTAGTTGAACCTTTTACCTACCAAGGCCAGACCCCTGATTTAGATGGTTAGTCTGGCCACCCACCAGTTTCTTAAGTTCCACAAGAATTTTTCTGTTGGTTGGTTAGTGGCTTAAAATAGAGATTCTAAGGTCACAAAGTACAAAAGTGGGGATAGGAGGAAGAGGGTCCAGGAAGAGCATTGTGGGCAGAAAGAATTGAATGTCTACAGACCCAGAAACAGGACAGAAGATGAAGCTTTCAGTTAATGATTTGAAATTTGAATGGTGAGAGTTTAAAATCTGAAGGGACTGGGGGTTATGCTGGATCTTGGAATCGTTGGCCTGGTCCAGGTTGTGAAGGGTTGTTTTGTTTTCTGAGTCAGGAGCGATGTTATGAAAATGCCAGTGGCAGGATATAGAGGAGGCTGGAGGGAGTTGGAGAGTGGAATCGGTAGATAACAGGTGTGTCCTGCTTCTGGCTGGATTTGTCATATGCATGTCTGGTTTTCCATGTCTAAGCTGGATCTCTGCGACAGAAGTGTTAAACATCAGCATTTTTCTGTTGTTTTTCATCTTTAAGAAACAGAGAGTGCGTAACAAGGAGGAAGTAATATCATTGAGGGGATCGCACAGAATGTTCTCAGGTCTTTCAAGTTCTTAATTTCTGTGATTCTGATTTTCCAAACCATTCAATTAGTTTTCAGTTGACCTAACTATATAATAGCCAGTATTTCGAAATTTCCCTCATATTTATTGTTGTATTATGTATGATGGATTCAAAGCATAGCTTTGATCAGAAAGGTCATTCCATGCTTGGAAAGGGCCTCCAAAAAATCACAGGCAGCTTCAGAGTCATTTGTTTTGCTTTGTTTTTTCAAAATCAACCCAAGTGTGTCCCAGTGAAGGTAGATCATTTCCATCCACGTTAGGGGAGTCATTGGTCCCAGGCGGGTGGGGTGGGGAGGCAGGGGAGGGTGGAAGAAAACACCAAGGATGCTGCCACTAATTAGCTCCCTTGGTAGTGATTTCATCGAAAAGGGTAAGGATTGAGTAAATCCGTGAACGTAGGTCCCCTCCCCGATGCTTACAGACTGAGGATGAGGTCCAGCTGAAATGCTCTGGCTGATGAAGCGTAAGGAGTGTGACAGGAACAGGACAGGTGGTTCGGAATCCTCACGGAGGGAAGATTTTCTTTCTGCAATTATTGGATCGGACTTCACTCTTTTTAAACATTAGGTTTGTATGTTTTAGGAATCCTTATTGGAGATGCCTACACTGGAAATGTGTGTTTAGCATGAAGGAGAATAGCCTTGGAAAACAGCACACATGACCCCAGAACCTCAGCTGAGCTCCTCGCTGACTCCCGTCACTTAGCTGGGTAGGAGGAAGCACAGCACGTGGGGTTAAAATTAGATTGCCCAACTCACACCCTAATTCTGCTTCTTAGCTAGCTGGGGGACCCACACTTCAGTTCCCTGTACAATCACAGGGCCATGAGAATCATGAGCATTAAACGTGATGATGAATGCAAAGCATTCAGACCAGAGCTGCTGTTGCCGCCATGACCGTCATGGTTATTACTGTTATTTATATCTGTGAAGAATTTGGCTGCTAGGAACAGAAATGCCGAAAATAGCACAAATTAGAAGTTTTCTTATGGGGAAACAAGAAGTGAGGAGGTCTCAGGTTTAACAGAGTGACTCTTCCTGCTGAAAAGGAAACTATGGGGCGCCTGGGTGGCTCATTTGGTTAAGCGACTGCCTTCGGCTCAGGTCATGATCCTGGAGTCCCGGGATCAAGTCCCGCATCGGGCTCCCTGCTTGGCGGGGAGTCTGCTTCTCCCTCTGATTCTCCCCCTCTCATGCTCGCTCTATCTCATTCTCTCTCTCAAATAAATAAAAAAAATCTTTAAAAAAAAAAAAAAAAGGAAACTATGAAGAGACCTGTCTTGGTTCATTCAGGCTGCTGTAACAACACCATTGCCTAGGTGGCTTATAACCACCAGAAATCTATTTCTCGTAGTTCTGGAGACTAGACAGGCCAACGTCAAGGCACCGGCAGATTTAGTGACAGGCTTTGGTTCAGCAGCTCAAGACTTCAGGCCTGAGATCATTGCAGTAATCTTGGCCCTTCCCTGTGATTGCCTCTTAGGTCCAAGGTGGCTGCTGTGCTCTAGCATCCTGCTTGTTCCAGGCAGAAGGAACTAAAGGGCAAAGGGCAAAAAGACACTACAGCTGAGTATGCCTGCTTTTAGTGAGCTTCCCAGGAAGCCCTACCCAACAACTTTGCTTACGTGATATTGGTCTAAAATTAGTCACAGGCCTCCCCTCCACCCACGTGTAATGAAGGCTACGCACTTTGCTTCCCCCAGTGAAATCAAAATTCCCTTTATGAAGGGGAAAAAAAGACTGAGTATCATTCTCTACCACATTATTTTTAGTGTTGTTGTCATTTCTGTTATTATAGGTATTATCTTGAAACAACGCCATCTTTCTCTCCTGTAAATTTTCCAAAGACAGAATCCATAAGTCTTGAGTATGTCTACATCAATCTTTTTTTTTTAAAGATTTTATTTATTTATTTGAGAGAGAGAGAATGAGAGACAGAGAGCACGAGAGGGAAGAGGGCAGAGGGAGAAGCAGACCCCCTGCTGAGCAGGGAGCCCGATGTGGGACTCGATCCCGGGACTCCAGGATCATGACCTGAGCCGAAGGCAGTCGCTTAACCAACTGAGCCACCCAGGCGCCCTCTACATGAATCTTTAAAACAGCACCAGAGGGGTATGCCAACAGCCAAGGCACCAGTATTTTAATTGGTTGAGTTCTGCCTTAGCCTTTGGCATTACCGTTCTGTTTTGAGTCGTTTAAGAGAATATGAAACGTGAATTAAATGACCTAGACTTTTGATGGGGCCACGGCAGAGGTACACCACTCAACAGAAGTTTATTAACGAAAAGCCAAACTATTCTAAATGAAATCTTTAAACTGATAAGGCTTTATTTAGATAACTCATTGTTTTATGTTATTCTAAAAACTCAAAGAACTTTTGTACTATTTATGGGCCAAAGCTCCTCTTGTTAATACGTTAAGATTAAGTTTTGATAGGAAAAGCATTTGTCTGAAGCATGTCTCTGTCATACTTGCCTCTTTCTGGAAGCCCTATTCACTTTCCCTTTTTAATAGGAATACAGCCTCTCACTTCTTGCCTCCTTAATTCCTCTCCAGTTCTTTACTGCCCTAAACTGTCTCCTGCAAATCAGCTGTGGTCTTGGCTGGCCTAGGAGCAGGGCCCTTTGCATTCTGTTCCTGAATGTCAGCATTTGTGTTGTTACATCAGCATGATTGGCAGAAGGCAATGATGGAGACTATGTGAGAAGCCTCTTTGTAAAGAGTGGGTAAAGAGTAACCAGCTTGGATAGAGTGGGTGAGAAGGGTGTGAAAAAGAAGAGAAACAGAAACCGCAGGAGGTCAGCACTTATTCAGCAAGTGTTGATGGCCTGCTGTATGTGAACAACTCGCGAGTGTAGGAAGAAGGAAGAGGGACATCCCTTGCCCTGCAGGAGTTATGGGTGTAAAGGAAAGCCTATTTCAAGTGGTAAAGCCCTTTTTCTGCTTTTGAGTGGTGGAAACAAAGAGTGACTGCAGCCAAAAACTTGCTTGTAGTGGATGTATTGTTGGGCTTTATGAAAGCCAAGCCAACGCTGAGATTGGATGTTATACCATGGGAAATAGAGAGCCCACCAAGGTTTTGACTGGGGAATAATTGGTACTCAGGGAAGCCACGTGACAGTGGTGGTGCTTGGAGCCCAGGATGGGCCGGAGCCTCCCTTTCTTCCTAGAGTTGGCTGGCGACTCATCTCGTCTTCCTTCCGCTCCTGTCTCCCTAGCAGGAGCACTGGCCGCCTACACTCGGCCATTGTCCCAACTCACTTTCCCCGGGGACTGTGCAACAGACTCTTTACGTAATAAGAAGTTTAAAATTTCACTCAAATGTATTTAGCCGAGGATACTTTTTTGCTAGTAACAGTCAAGAATGTTTATAGAAAAATATGGCAATTGCCTTTTATAACATTGCTATCAAAGTTTAAGAATATTTCTTCAACCTGTCCTTCAGCTTGTCCTTCAAAGATAATTCTGAACATTTTGAACCTTCAAATCTTTGGATATAAGGAAGTCATTTTTTCCCTTAAATCTTAAATTACCTTAACATTTGCTGTCAATTTCTTTCCAGATTTAAGTGAAAAGGTCCACTCCTACTATTCCCCTCATTATCTAACAAATTCTGATTATACATTCTGTCAGCTTTTATCTGATCTGAGAACCTTTTTTACTTTTCTTATATGTCTTTATCAAAGCAGTGTCCTATCTTCTAAATAATTTTAGTTGCTAGTTTCTAATTACATTATTTTCATCTTGGAGCTTTTCTAACGGAAATGTGTATGAAGTATAGCAACAAGAACTTCCCAAGAAACAAATACCCTGTGGTTTTTTTGAAAAGGGTCCCGTAATTCCTTGGGTTTCGTTTCCAGTATCCTTTATGAGGTCAATCAGCAGTGATGGCATCCCAGACAACAATTGCCCCGTAGGCCCAAGTCCTTAGGGAACCAAGAGAACATACTTGACGATCCCTTTCCTGAGTCACTGTATTGTTTATAGAACTCATTCGGTGAGCCTGCTTTGATTTCTTTCTTGTGAGCACCCAAGATGACCCGGTTGAAGTTTACTGCCTCCATTTTGCCCACATTCCTCATTTCGCTGTGTGAGGCCAATTACCCTTTGCCGTGGAATATCTCATGTCGAGGGCCTAAGTGTACTGCAAATACCAGCAAAAGCCAAGGTAACTGGGAGATTTCATTCTATCCTTCAGATCTCTTCCGACAACATCAGATGGGCATGGTTCCGGCCCTGATTTCTGGGGTACCTACTTTCATTAACTGTGTCTAGGGCAGTAGTTTGCAACCCTAGTGAACATGAGAAGTATCTGCGGAGCCATTTGAAAATGTGAATGTTCAGGATCTTCCAAAGACCAAATGAATCAGACTCTCCTAAGATAGGGTCCAAGCGTGTCGTTATTTTTAAAGCTCCAATGGGTGATTCTGATGTACAGGCAGAATGAAAATCACTAATCTCAAGAATGCATCATCATATTTACATTTTCTTTGCTTATTTGAAGGCCTTTAAAAAAAAAATTAAGAATAGGATATGTTCCCTGTCAAAAACCTTTCTTCTGTGGGGAATTGGCAAAAATGAATTTCGAATGTGAAGTGTCAAGTTCATCTGAGTGTTCTCCCCTGCTTGCCTGATCTTACGGCTGAGATGACCCACCTCTTAGCTTCACTCTGACTTCCAGCAGAGCCCAGCCTGAGCTGCTTCGTGAAAATTTATGACTTGTACAGTGTGCTGCAACTTTATAAATCCACCCATAAACTTACATATACATTGATCCCGATGAGGTAGGTGTTGTTATCCCCAATTTGTAGATTAAGAAACAGGCTCAGGGAGTTCAACATACTTGCCTAAGCACTATGACATAGTGGCTAGAATCAAACTCAGTTCTTTCCAAGTCCAGATTCAGCACTCTCACCCTTTACCCACTTTCCCCAAATGTTAGCATTTTCCTATGTCACGATGTACCAATCATCCCCCTCTTCTCTCTCTCACCTTGTGCATGTGTGGGCCTATTAATATCATGATATATATGTTTGACTGAAAGTGACAGACATAAGTCCCTTTTATTTCTCAATACTTCAGTGTCTATCTCCTACAAATCCAGAACAGTGATACATACTGCATCACCACAGAACAATGATTAGACCCCGGGAAATTAAGACAGTATAACTATCTGTGTACAGACATTACAATCTCACCAGTTTCACCCATCAACGTCTTTTGCAGCAAAAGAAAAAATGTTTCCGGTCTGAATCCAATTAGGGATTGCATGTCGCATTTGGTTCTCATGTGTCTTTACTGTCTTTGTCTGCAAAGGTCTTCTTTGTCATTCGTGACCTGATTAATTATGTAGGTTCTCCTCTGGTGGGCAGGAGTGGCCTGAGCAGTTTTGGCTCTCACAGAATGGTGAAGTTGCTCAGAAACCCATGGCTTCATTGACATACAGCAGGATAGGCCACAGCATTGTGAGCATATTGGAGAAAGAGTAATAATGATATTTATTATGGAGTATTTACTACATGCTAGCACTGTAAGGCTTTCCTTACTTTAATTTTCAAAACAACCCTATGTAATAAGTACTATTAGATTATAGATAAGGAATCTGAGAAACAGGTGATGTGACTTCTTCAAGGGTATCCAGCCTGGAAGTGGCAAGGCCAGGGGTAAAACTCTAAACAACCAGGCTCTACCCCTTATGGGATCCCTAACCAGCCCAGGCAGAACCCAAGGCACTAGACAGAGTTATGTGCCCTCAGGCAAAAAGTTAGCTCTAAATTCAGACACTCTGGCTCATCGACTGGAAAGGGGGACTAATTTCTACTTTGTAAAGTCAGTTGTAAGTATTACACATGATAATCTGTTAAAACATGTTGCAAGGACTCCATTTTTAAAGAAAAAGTGAAATTTACAATGTAAATATTGAACAGCTATCCATAGCTCACACTGACTTATGGTAACTCTCAGAGTATACTTTTTTTAATCATTGGGAATAGGGAGGAAAAGAGAACAGAAGTGACAAACATCTATTCATATTTTTAGAGTTTTTGAGGGGTTGGGGAGGGACTTGCTACAACCAAAACCACCTTCAAGGCAGAAGAGACCAGATAATGAGTCATGAAGCCCAATTTTAGAGTGAACTTCTAGAAAGGACTCTTGCATCTTCAGTTATATTAGAAAAAAAAAAAAGTATATATTTCCAGTCAAGAGAAAGGTCAGTGCCACTCTATTCTGGGTTGAGGAAGAATTACCTTCCAGCTTTAAAAAGAGAGTTGTTCTCATTAGTGGATGGCAGGCAGTAAAAAAATCAAGTGGGCTTTAAAAGAGAACTCTGAGCACACTAGGTTTACAGAATTCCTGAAATATACAGTCGTCTTAATATGAAATTTTCATTTTGTCTTAAAATGTTTCAAGTATGGCCTCTGAACCTATGGAGAAGGTAAAGCTATATGAAGGGGAGACTCTGATGACTAAGTTCTGTGTTATTGCTCGTAGCCTATAAATAGAGTTGAGCATCCGAGCCCGAGGACTTCCTGGAGGCAAGGGTAGGTTGCTCCTGAAGGCTGGATCTTTCCTCTGAGCCCCTCCTTTAGCTACCACCTCCTTCCTCACAATGGCCCACTTCCCAGGGCTCTTTCTGGGGAGTGGGAAATAGGTGGTAACTTGGAGAGAAAGACAGGGAGGGAGCCCAGCCCCAGTTCAGGAAGGGTTCGGGTCTCGTGTGTGTGGCCTCTGTAGTCTCTGCTCCTCTTCACCCCTGCCCCAGGCTTCCCTGCAGTCGTGGCCTCGCTTCCTCTCCAGGCGAGCCTTCCAGCTCCTGCCTCCTCCGCGCCTCCCCTGCACCTCCCCGACCCACCGGCTCTCACCAGGGATCTGTTGACTGCTTGTTTTAAAAGCAGCCCTTTCTGCCACAGCTTCCACTCAGCCAATAGGAAAACCATGCAGAAGTAGCCCTAGCATAGAGGCCCAGGGCTACGACAGAACTGGTTCAGAATGGAATGTAGGCCCCTTGTTCAAAAACTATTAAGAGGGGCGCCTGGGTGGCTCAGTCGTTAAGCATCTGCCTTTGGAGTCACGGGATCAAGCCCTGCATCCAGCCCCCTGATCAGCGGGAGGCTGTTTCTCCCATTGCCCCTCGCCTCACTTGTGCTCTCTCTCACTCTCTCTGTCTCTCTCTCAAATAAGTAAATAAAATCTAAAAAAAAATTAAAAATAAAAATAAAGTTAAAAAAAAAAAACTATTAAGTATCTCAAGAGGGAGGCAGTGGAAAGAACATGAAACCAGGCATGGCCCTTCCAGCCCGTGGCCCTGTGTGATGGCCCAGGTCACACGCCTGCAAAACCGTCTCTGGCGAGAAGGGTCCCAAGTGAGTTGAGAGTTGTTTTTCTACCGAATTGGCTGGTGTATTTGAAAATCACTATCGTATTGTTGGAACACTAGCAAACTTGTACCTCAGTCAAATTCAGCTTGACTAGATTTTATCTGAAAACCTGTCTAGTCTAGTGGCCTCGGTGCAAGTATTCTTTTGGTGCCCGAACTCCATGACAGTGGGAGAGATGGATTCTGTAAATGTTCAAACACATCTGTACCCTTACTCAAAAGGAAACAAGGTAACTCCACAGGTATTTTTGACGCCCAGCCAGCTTTAAGAACCGTTGGAAAATAGGTGGCTGCCCTTACCCCCCAAAGTGCCTGACTCAGTCATCTGTGGAAGAGCCTGGGCATCTGTAGCGTGGGCTTCTCTAGAGACTCCAGTAGAAAGCCAGACGTAATAACTGTGCAGAGGGATTTCACGCTGGCTCCATGTTCTAGAAGTTCCTCCACTCCCATGGGGGGAGTGCTGGACAGGGCTAGAATCACTAGCCTTGAGACCCACTTTTGCTATACACTATACTCAGGGCAAAAATGGTTCCCTGGAAGCTTTTGCTGCGTCTACACTTGAAGCAATTACAGAAGATTTATATTTATTTGAATTCCATTGTTAGAGAATTTTTGATAATGTAGATATGCAGTCATGGGCAAATGCAGAGTCCACTCCATAGGAGATGAAGAGCCAAGAGGCTTAGAGTTGTAGGTAAAGATTCAGATTCTGGTCCTGCTGACTTAGCAAGGGCTCCAACTCTCTGCCTACAGAAGTCGTGGACCCTGGGCGCCAGGATCCTGATCTGTGTGGAGATGAGGGGAACAACTTCACAGAGCTGTTGTGAGACGTGAGACTTGTGTATGAATTAGACTGTATGCTGTGAAGGAAGAAATAAGTGTGAGCTGTTGTTCTTACTTAACTCTAGTGGTGAGAGAGGAAGAACCAAGCTTCAGGTTAGTAAAGTAGCGGTGACCCATTAGCCCAATAGTCCTATACCAGCTAAACTTCGCCGTTCCCTTCATCTACGTTAAATGAAGCTCGTCCTCAACACTCAAGTTGAGTGTTAACCCCCGTGTGAAATGTTTCGTTCCTCCTGGCAGTTTATTCTCTCCACTTGCACCTTAGCACACGCTAGTGATTTGATCTGAGTGCGTGGGTTTTCCTCTTCCCGGGATTCGAGATTTCTGAGGACCAGGGCTCACGCATCACTGCATTACCCTAGATGGGTGTGCTTGGTGTGTTAGTGACAGGGATGACTGGCAGGAGAAGGAGGGAAAGGAAATTAGGTACGGGTAAGAGAATAGGGCAGGCCATTTAAGATATTTGGAGATGTGAAGACCAAACTTACAGAACAGGGACCTTGTCTGTGTGGATGCCCCCTCCCCGAGGTCACGGTCAGCGTCATGGTCAGTGCTGGGCACAGGGGAAAGTGGCCCTGGGGAAATTAATGAATGAAAGAAAAGAAGAGGCTAGCTCTAGGCAAAGGTTTCTGTAGGCACGGGCTTCTCAGGTCACGTTCCCTTTTCTTTGGTAGAACCTGGAAGTGCCTGTTAGCCTTATACCATCCCCTTGCTGCGGGGGCTCCAGTGCAGAATCACCAGAACCTCCCCCAAGGCCCGATCCTCCTCCACTGGTCATTTTAGAACCCTTGCTCCTTATCAAAGGAACGGTTCCTCTTCCCATTCCTGCAGGCCTGCCCCACTCGTCTCCATTACTTCCTAATTTAATAACCGCAAATCCCTATGAGAAGTTATGGGTGCTGAGGGGCCACCTTTCACGGGAGTGAAGTATTTGATCCCGAAACACTTAAACGTAAGGACCAACCCAGCGACTCGGTCAGGCCCTGTGGGCGGCTGAGTAGATGGGTTTGCAGTCATGCTGTGCCGGCCCCTTCCCGGTCTGTGAAAGGCTGGTACTAGAGCGAGGTGTGCATTTCCTTGGAAAAGGCGGCCCTTGACAGACTGGCTGGGAGAGTCCTGATGTTATGAAAGCCCAGTCTCTTAAAGGCTCTGTGGACAAGTCAGCTGGAGACGCGGTGTCGCGGTTTTATTACAATACGGACCCCTTCTTGGGGTGTGGAATTCATTTGTGCCTCAATCAAATAGCAGGATTCTGTAGTCAAGTAAGAGTCAGCACCTCTTCATGAGATACTTAATTTCTCAGAACAGACCGGTGCTGACAATCTCTGAGAGAAAAATACAAAATTCAGACGCGAGCCAAGATACCTGCCTTGGTCTAACCCCCTTTGTCTTACACTGGGTGGGATGGGAGTGCTGACTGCGGCCGGGCATCGGGGAGACTCACAGACTCTTTCCTAGTCGGCTTTCCCGGGGGGATGGGAGGTAACATGCCCCTTAGTGCGCTGGCTCCCTCGTAAAGGAGCTACGGGAGAGGCACATCTCCCGTTGCATTTGAAACCCAGATCACTACACTCACTCGATTAAAACTGCTCTTGAATGTTCCTTGGATAATTTCCCTCTGTATTCATAAGGTCCTCAGCCCTGAAGTTTCAAAGGAAGCTCACTTGGTTCTCCTCCATGGGCCAGACAGACACTGATCTCTAGAGAAGTGGCATGAATCCTTTAAGAAGCCAGGAGTTGGGAGCGATCATTGGCCTTTCAGATGAGTCTGATAACTGGATTTTCATCTCCGATTACTGATAATGTTTTTAATTTGGAGCCGGAGCTGTTCCCTCTGGTAATAAGTGAAGTTTGAGCAGGCAGGGCATGCTGTTATTCTAAAATGGAGTTCAAATTAGATTTTGCCCAAACGGGTAGAGAACCAGAAAAACTTGGCTTCTGTTAATGCTATACTTTTGGCCAAATGTTCCTAAATTCTTGTGGGCTTTCACTTTCATGAGTTTTACCATATGTGAGTACCACCTGAAGGTTTATTTACTATTTTGCTTGAAATCCATTCACTGTTACACTTGAATAAATTTTACTGCCGTAAATGTAAGCGCACTAACTGGCACTAGTACCACTAGTAATACTAGTACTTGTTAGTAGTATTACTTGTCCTTAATTGAAGTTAATAAAATAAATACAATAAAGACAAAAGTTATTAAATTCTAGCTAGATAATATAGCTTGCCACAGGTTCTGAGCCCAAGGCCTGTATCCCTTTAATTGAAAGGCAGATTAACCTGGGCTGAAGACGTGCTAGCAACGCACCAAAACTCGCCTTCTGGAAATGTGATGAATTGGGGAAAAAAAAAAAACAAAAACAGAGACTCCTTTTTCCTCGGCTCAGTGATCGTTCCAATGCTTTTGATTCCAAGTGGTACTCGGCCTACCTTTGAAAAACACTGCCTTTAAAAAAAAAATCATTCCTTTATATTCAGTGTGAGGAATTAAGTATTCGGACTTGTGTGAAAACCTCTCTGTAGAATGTGATCAGAACACCACAGAGGAAGTAGATGGCACCGTCCCTACACTCAAAAAAATGGGTCATCTAATAAGGGATGGAATAAACTGATGAGAAGACAAATGTATAGAAGCACGAGTTCCAAAAACGTGCAGTAGTTCATACTAGAATGCGAGCTGCGAGGAAAGAAAACAGGTCTGTGTGTTTTGTTCCCTCGTGGATCTATCCCCCAGCTGTTAGAAGAGTACTTGGCACCCAGTAGACAGTCAATAAATACCTATTGAGTCGAAGAATGCAACCCCCATTCCAGTCTCCCAGTGGTGATGTAACCCTACAGTTCACGGGTGGGGACTGGATTGGTGCAGTGTGGACAGGATATGGGGAGGCAAGATTTGGACGGAATCTTGAGGTGATAGCACGCACACACACGTACTCAGACACACTATGCCACACACACAGTGGCTCAGATCGTACATATGAAAGCCGTGGCTTGTTTGACTAAGGTTGTGACCTTAGAACAGCCTCAAAAAGGCAAACTACCTCCTATCCCCCAATCTGTGTACCACTTTCCCCAGACCTAAAGCCATCCCCCTTCTTGTTTTATAAACCTCACATTTCAGACTGATCTACACCCTGGAAAATGAGTTGTTTCAGCAAGATAAACCATCTTCTGTTATAGGAACGACACGTTCTATTTCTAGAAGTGTGGGTGTGACATTCAGAGAAACCCAGCTTTGTTTAGGTAGGTTGTTAGTTTACAGGTGCTGCAGTATTTCCTCACTTGTTAAGGAGGGCTCCTTAAACCTTTGCAGCTAAGCTGTGGTGCCATCTTCCACAGTTCCCTTTGCTGGTTTTGTTGTTGTTGTCAAGTGGAATTATTGCTCCTCTGGTATTAATCTGCCATCACACAATTTGCTGGTCCAGAAATAGCAAAGTCTCCGGTAGTATTTTTCAAGAATAAGCAAGACAAGCAGATCAGCAGGATCATAAACGTGAGGCAGTAAGGTGGGAGAAAGTGCTACTGCCGTCGCACACATGGCCGCGGGCCTCCGCGTCGGTCTCTCCGGGAGCGGGGACGCATCTCGGCTTCACACCGAAGGGATCTCTGGGGGCCAGCCTGAAGGCAGGAAGGCTCTGCTTGAGCTCCAGCTGCACGGGCTTTGTGACAGGCTTCCATTTCCAGAAACATGATGCTAGCATTTTGGTTTGGGTATTTCCCACGTTGGTTATGTGATACTAAACCTTCAGCTCAGTTATACCCGGAGAATGTTTCTCAGAAAGCTCATTTTTTGTCTTCTTTCACATGAAGGCTGATTTTTAAATATGGCTAAATACGAACGTAGGCCGAACCACGAACCAAAAAGCAAGGTATGAACCTTAATGCACTGAACCTCAAACCTAACCTCATTTTTTAACAACTACAGCCCTTTTTTTTTTTTTTTTAAACAACCTAGTAAAGCACTAGCAGGAACCAAAAATTCACATTTTCTAAACTAAGCGAAGTCAATACCACAAAATACTTTTAAACTTCAGCTTTGAACTAAAACCTCATTGAGTCTCTACCTCCGATGAACCTAGTTGTTGTCTCTTTTGGGAAGGGGTGTGCTCTGGGGCTCAGCTCCTGCCTCTGTTCAGTGGAAAAGGCTGAATTTCCATGTAAACTAATGAACTCATTCATGTGTTTGTCTTTCAGGTTCAGTATTTCTTCAAGATCTTGGATAATTAGCAGCAGAGAAAGCAAAGTTAAGGCACAGGCTGGAGCATTTAGACAAGAGTGAATCACGCACATGAGGAATGTGTTCATTCTTTTATTGTCCATTGTTTTAACCTGACTGAATACAAGATCAACAAGAGCACTGTACTCCTGGCAATTATTATACATGTTAGAACATGGATTTTGCACTGTAGACAACATTTAACACCAGTCTATGGGGTACTGCATTGCTTTTTATAAAGTCCAAAATAAAGATTTATTTTCAAACAAGTGACTTTGGTTTATTTCATACATTACACTTTTTCTTGCAGAAAAAAATAAAATTGTACAACTGCATAAATATAAAATTCTTCCACCATGAAAATGGTTAAAACATTCATAAAGACACAGCACCAGCATGTGATGCCTCCAGAGAAAGGAAAAAAGGAAAAGTAAAGGAAAATGTACAAAGCAAATGAATTAGGCCTGTCACCAGCCCAAGTGACAGGCGATCCAGATCTCATACACAGCTTCAGAACGTACTGGAGGACAAGGGAAGAGATGTCGAGACGGCATTCAATACAAAGCACAACACAACCCCTCACCTTTTTGTATTATTTTTCTGTAGTGTCACTTAAAATTAAAAGGGCAGTTCCCCCATGACAGCTCCCCCCCACCCCCAGCCCCAGAAAAAAAAACAAACAAAAAACAAAAAGTAAAGACCTAACACCACAGGAAAAGACTATGGAGTGTGTTAAAAATGCTCATTGATGGGCCATTATTTTTGAAAGAGCCAAACCAAAAAAAAAATAAAAAATAAAAAGTACCATGCCAGTTTTATTCCCATTGACTATTTACATCTTGGACAGCAAACCTTGCTCACATAAAGTAGAAAACAGATATGATAAAACATGGCTTGAGAAACGACCAGTGTGTGCACCTACAATACTGGACACTAAACCGAATACACAAGGCAGCGGTACTCAGGGGCCAGAAACACTGCTTACTACGAGTCAGTTACGGAATCATAATTTACAGTAAAAATGGGCACGTCCCAAGGCTCAATTTTTATTTTCTCTTTTGTCATTTACAGTAGAATAAATATTTTGTTGCTATTGCTACACTTTAAATTTACATTCTAACCTATTAAATGCAGAAAGCTAGTGTAAAGCATATAGATTAAGTGTAGGTCCCATACATATGACAGTTTATTCAAGACTAGTAGGTTTTTGTTTTTGTATCTTTTTTAACTTTTTAAATGGCTAGTGGGAAAGATTTGTGCTTGTGATCAGCTCTTAACTTCAATTTTTACATCAAAGCGTCCCTGAAAACGGTCTTTCTCACTGTACCCAATGTTCTCACCGTACGCCTTACACTCGATGCGGATTTCAGTGTCCATGGTGAGGTTGGTGAACTGTACGGCCAGCAGCGGCTGCAGGTACTTGGGCTGCAGGAGCCTGCCGTAGTAGGGGTAATACTGCAGAGGAAAACCGGGGTAGCCGCCCAGTCCAAAGTACTCCACGTTTCCAACTCTATCCTTATCTTCGTCTCGCTAAAAGCCAGAGGGAAATGAGATGTTAACGGCTTGCAGCCTGGATCACTACTTGCCGTGACAAACGACGCTCTCGGTCCCACAGAGCAGTTTGCAAACTGCTGCTGCAGGGAGACCAGTGAGCCCCTGACGCGCCCGCTCAAAGGCCCCCCAGAAGCAGCTGAACGCTAACCACGGGAGGGTCCCCCTATGGTTCCTCACACGAGAGCAAGCAGCACACACTCAGTCTAACTCCTGGCAGCCGTGGCAAGTGCACATAAACGCAAACTGTTCTCTTTGTACAAAGTGAAGGCAAAGGCCAACCAAACATTTCTCCAAAGCCAACACTAGAAAGGCACCCGCCACTGAAAGTCAGAAATCCACTGGTGGTGGTCCAGTGGAACCAAGCATTTCTCCAAAGCTAACACACCTAGAAAGGCACCTGCAAATCCACTGCTGGGGGCCCAGTGGATGGTACTTCAGCATATTCCCTCCAAAAGTCTAATTGCCTTTCACTTTCTTGCATCCATTTCACTTCTTGGTGCCCACATAGAACAGCACTGAGTAGAGATTCCCTTTCTTTAATCTGCCCTCTCTGTGAACAGTCCACTAGGAACCTATTTTTAGATCTAAAGGGAACACATACTATTACCTTATCTTTCATTATTTTTTATTTTTATTTTTTCATTATTTTTTAAAGAAAAGCCAAAACCACATTTTTGTCAAAAACAAAAAAACAAAGAAAAACCACACACACACCAAAAAAAAAAAAAGTTGGCCTTCAATTTTGAACACACCATGTGGGCCAGAGAAGCACTGTGTGGGCTAGATAGAGTTCACCTCTCAGTTCTATAAACCAATGTTCCCACTAATTAAATTCAGATAATTCAGTTTCTTGTTCTGGTAGAGAAACTGACATGTGGTTTTAGCCTTGTTACATCTTTCTCTTAAGATGTTCTAACCCCATACAGCTACAGCTCAACTGCGACTAATGCCCGGAAGCCACGTTTCTCTTCTACCATAGTCAAGTTTTACCTCGAACTGAAAAGTCTCGCCTGTACCCCGCCCTCCCTCCCCACCACCCTCAGTAAGAAGCGTCTCCTTACCTTGCCAGTGCACTGGACCGGCAGGACGTAGGGACTATACTTCATCACGGGGTAAGCCTCCAAGGACTCATTCTTGGGAGGCTAAAAATAAGAGCCCACACTGGTCAATAAATGTGCAAGTAATTTTCTATATTCCTGAAAAATGAAGCTAGTTTGTAACATAAACAAGTACACACTGGTCACGAAAAGTCAACTGAAATAACAGAACGGGGTAACAAAACGAATGACTCCCCTAACCAATCTATGCTGGGACTCTGGTTGAAATAAAAATAAGTGCCCAAGTTCTGTGAGGCCTCAAGTAAGCTGTGAAGCAGCTCAGCACTACAGGGCACTTCTAACGAGCTCTCCTCCAGGACACTGAAAAATACTCCACGTTTCCAGCAGAAAGCCAACCCAGCACAACATTCCTCGTTTGCTACGATTATAACAATTAGATGGAAAAGTTGGTTGACATTTCTATTTTTATAAAACCTGGGCTTTCCTCCATGAAAAAATAATGCCATCCTTTTCCCTCCAGCAGGCCTTCTTCAAGTAGGCTTTTTTTTTTCTTCTTTGAATCCCTGAATTTCCAGCAGAGGCTCTGCCAGGTAAGGAGCATCTCCAATTCAGTTAAGGAAGTCCAATACGTAAAACGGCTCAAGACAGCAAGTGCCCTCAAGGCAGCAGCCCCCTTCCATGGAAGGGACCCAGAGTATACTCTCAAAGTTATCGTTGTGGTGAAACATCTAGAGGGTTCCCTTCTGCAGCGCTGGCTCAAATCCATCCCACAAGAGGTGTGATGAACACCTTTCCCTGGAAAGACAGCCACTTGCTTGCTTACTCAGATCAGCGTAGCATGTGGGTCTTGACATGAGACCATCTAACCAAAGTCAGAGAAAAAGGGCAATTCTCTGTATCAGTAAGGAGCTAATATGTTTGACCCTCTTAAAATACAAGAAAATGATCAAGATCTGACTCTCTTAGAATGTTCTACCAGCAACAGATTTATCTTTAAAGATATGGAGAGAAAATGCCAGAATCTATCCTCAGAGGGTGAGGAGGAAATAGGCATATCAAGATGCTGGAGTACCACAACCTCGGACAGAAAGAATTCTCACAACAAAACGGGGGGCGGGGAGTGTGGTTTGGGGTGAAGTGATGGATTAGACTGCGGTGATGGATAACCAAGTGGAGACCAAAGACAAAAGGAAAAAAGGACGGAAAAGAAAGAGTAGCTGAAGTCATCACTGGGCAGGCACCTCTACAGATGTGGGTAGAGATGAGAATCACAACAGGACCACCTCTTGGCTGGGGGTGACGGACAAATATCACTCAGTCCCTATGAAGAGCTATCACCACAAGTGAGGGCCTCAGAGAGCAGAGACCAGGCCTCGTCTTCCTTCTGACCACCACACCGATCCCTTCCACGGCCAAACAGCTGCTTTGTCTGGGTGAAGAGCTCCTGGGCAATCCGAGTATCAACTCTAAGTGTGACATAATGGTTCTCACCATCTCTCTTCCATTCTATCCTAACTTCCGTGGAAAGAAGATTACAGTTCCGTGGAGAGAGGGATACATTCATTTCTGCAGGAGGGCCGTCCACGTCTGCCGGCCAGGCCTCCATCCATCCTGCACACCCACCCAGTTTCGCCTCGGGTGGCCGGAAGGGAGTTCTGAGGCCTCCTCCAGTTAAGTTAAAACTTTTCATCGCTACATCAATTACCTGTTTTAAAGAGACTCCTGGGTAATAAGCATTGTGGAAACAAGTCAAGAGCACGCGGCAGAAAAATAATGAACAAAAGAGCCAGATTCCAGAAAGGAGGTTAAGTTTGTTCCTGTAACTCAAGAGACTGTGTGGTCAATCCCTGTCAGAATGGAAAACCCGACTCGGAAGTGCTGTGTCTGAGGGCGACCGGGGGCCCTGCGCCAGCAGCAGCCTCGCTTCAGGGAAAAGGACGGCTCTCTTTCCCATGACCCGAGGGAGAACATGGAATAGCCGGTTTTATGAAAGCAGAGGTAACACCAATACGCGTTTCCTTCTCTTAAACGATTACTCTCGTCTCACCCGACGGCCAAGGACGGCAAGCTGCCACCGCTCGGTGATCGCAAGGAACGTTCATTCACTCGGCTGCGAGAACGCCCAGAGCCAACACCACGGTTATCAAAGCTCAACCTGAATGGCGATCAGCTTCTACTTTGGCAATGAAATCGTCATCCAGTAAAAACAAACAAACAAAAACCTGTGTTTTCAGATTACCGGACAATTTTTTAAAAGTACTCTTGGGCTCCAAGAGTACCAAAACCTGAGTGAGACTGTACATGCAGATAGTTTTTAAATTTGAAAATACCTTCTTCTATTTTTATTTTCGAAGACTTCACGTTGTAGAAGGACATCACAGAAGTATTAAGAACAGAGCCGCCATGGCTCTGCCCCTCAGAATTTCTCTCACTTTAGGAAATGAGATAAACGACCTAACTTTCAAGGATCTCAAGGCGGATACAGAAGTTTTTGAACTTTTCAACTTTCGACCGGGTTCGAAGTCGCCACTGAGTATACTTTAAATCTTCTTTACAGACTCTCCTCACACCAATTAGCCGTTTCATCCAAATGAGAAAAGCTCTTCTACATTCTAGGGTTTAAAACAGGACTTGCCTTAGGTTTGAAGCCCAGAACTCGGTTGAGCTTTATTATGACACATGGTTTGCCCTCTTTGTAGCCATAAGACTCATCGTTTATTCCGGAGCAATTTCCCAACCACTCAAGCTTGAACCTGCAGACTTTTCGCTCTCCTCGCTCGTTATTAAATTCTCCTCGTTCTTTGATTTCGCTGGGCACATCTGAAAACAGAAAACACCGTTTTCACTTTGTACCCATGATTCCCTAAGCGCCCGAGAGAGGAAAGGGAGCGTTCTTCCTTCTCACAGTGACCCATTCCAAGCCTGTGGTGTTCTGCATTTAGTGCTCAGTCTGAATTAAGCAAGGATTTCCAGCAAACCCTCTCTGGTCCCCTCACGGACATTAAAAAGGTATTTTACCGCCAGCAATAGCTATTTATGGTCCCACACCACGGCTTCCTAGTACTTGATGATCCACACGTGATGTTTGGTCTGTGGCAATATTTCTCTTCCCTTAAATAATGGATGACTCAGCTGTTTTGGAGACTGAGCGGAAACCCGATCGCCTGTCACGAGCAGCTTCATCGACACAGGTCGTCACCAGCTGAGCTCATTAACAGGGACACTGTGATTAGAAGGCAAATTAAAAGGACTGCCAATAGTTTTCAGAACTGGAAGGTTTTTGGTCAGAATTGCCTGGCCACTGCTAGGCCACTGTCTTTGCCACTAATTAGCATGTTAAAGAGTAAAGAAAGAATTATTTTCTTCCTTTTCAGCCACTGTTCAAGGTTTAAAAAAAAATTTTTTTGAATTTTTGCCTTTGGAAGCTATGACTTCTTATAAGCATTTGTTCAACTGAAAAAATTGTATTGCAGTATTCTTGATTCATACCTCATAACAAAGCCAGAGAAAGAATACAAGAAATAGAGAATTCAAAGTTAATTCAAAGCATCCTGCAGGAAACTGAAGCAAATACCATAATTTACATATATTTCTAAGGTCACAAAATAACTATTTTCCCTTTAAATGGTAAAGGGCCTCCATTCAGTCCCTCTCCAGGGAAGTGATTCACCCTAATGACCTTTCATACAGGCCTTTTAATTACCGCAAAGATGAAAACCTTATTGAAATCCTAATGAGAGAAATCTAGTGAAAATGTTTCTTCTAAATTACTCCTTTCAGAATGACTTAAAATGGCCATATCACCCCATATTATGATCAAGCAAACAGGGCCACATGAAGAGCTGGTGTTGGTAAATGCTTGAACTGAGTCAGAAGGACTGATGTCACTTGGTAACTCAGATAGAGATCTTGTCTAAGGAGGTCTGAAAACATGGCTGGATGATGCATACTCCAGGAAGCAAGGAGGAGGATGTGTGTTCCTGTCAGCGGTCAATAAATCCAAGAGCCGCCCTTCCTTTACCATTCCTTATTGAAATGCTGAGCTGCCTGAGAAATTTCACTATCCATCCCAACCAGGGGCTAGGAAGGTCTCTACCCAACCAGAAATCATCTTTTATCCGTATCAGTGTAGCTAATTATGCCAGGGAGCCATTCTAATGAGAGAAAGGTCCTGTACACTCTTCCAAAGGGGGTGGGGGGGCACAGAAATCTGGAAATATAAACAGTTGTGTTTCTCAAAATCAATGGATGTAAGAGAACCGTAACTGTAACTGTGGTCTTCGAGTGTGAGCGGTAAAAAGCAAACGTGTCCAGGAGTGTTTTAAATTAAGCAAGACGGGGCGCCTGGGTGGCTCAGTCGTTAAGCGTCTGCCTTCGGCTCAGGTCATGATCTCAGAGTCCTGGGATCGAGCCTCGCATCAAGCTCCCTGCTCAGTGGGAAGCCTGCTTCTCCCTCTCCCTCTCCCACTCCCCCTGCTTGTGTTCCCTCTCTCGCTGTGTCTCTCTCTGTCAAATGAGTAAATGAAATCTTTTAAAAAATAAAAATAAAAAAATAAATTAATTAATTAAGCAAGACACTTTCCAAATGCAGATAATCATAATACTTGAGGCTACTTTGTTTCTTCCATCACATTTCCAAGCCTAAACCATAAAGTCTCCTTGCTTTAAAAAAACAAAGACAAAAAAAACTGTCCTCTCAATATGGCCAGACTTCAATTATTTAATTATTTGAAGAGTATCTTTCAATCATTAAATAACAGATAGAAATGGGAAATCAGAATTAACCAACCACAACATCCAAAATGAGTCTACTTACTGCCACAATCTTCAAAAATCATTTCATCCTTCTGGGCGGAATCTTTGTACTTTTCCAGGAACCTAACTATGTTGAGCACATAGGCCTCATAGCTCTTGGGATCATTAGGACGAAAGGAAATTTCGGTCTTTTGGATCTGAGGAATCTGTGTTAATCCTAGACAGAAAGAACAACATGGCCAATCGTTAGCGGGAAGGTAGTCAAGCAAGATCATTCAAAGCAGGTTCTCCACATGCAAACATGCTTCGCCAATCCCACCTACTAAAAAGAATGGGTTAAATTCTTGCTCTCTCGTGAAATCACTTCTCTGGCATTTAGTAAGTACCAATGATGGTGTCTTACTATCATATATCATTTCATTTACCCAGCACCACTTCACGATAGGCATCATCTCCATTTTATGAATGAAACTTCTTGCACAGAAAGGTTAAGTGCTTGGCCCAAGGTCACAGAGGAAGTGGTAGAACCAGAATTTCAACCCATGTCCGCTGTACTCCAAAGCCTGTTATCTTTCCAGTACTTCCATATGCTCATATTAAAAACAAACCGCATAGTTAGCTAGCATTTCTTGCAGGTGGCTTTCCTTTCCCTAACTGCATGTAAGCCTTGGAGCACAGAGGGCTTTTATACTTTTTGTAATGAGGTGATGACCATTCCAAACTCTACAAGACTCAAGGCTACTCAACAGATATTTCTTTGGGTCTTTAACCCAAACTGGATGAACTGGGATTTATGTACAGTTACCATTCCTACTTTCCATTCCAAAAGCAAGTCAAGTGCCTGCCAGTATAAAATTCCAAGTAGGACTACCTCGAATTTTCATTCTTTAACCAATGTTTTAGATTCTTTAATTTTCCAAAGCCTCTGCCATCACAAGGTTTCCTAGATAGATATTTGACCACCACCACACAGCCCTATACACAGAGGTGATGGGTGGAGACTTGATCAACTGCCTTCTAGTCTTAGATGGCCACGTAAGACCCAAGTTGCCTGGTTAAATTTAAATTGCAGATAAACCATGAATCTAATTTTTATAGAAGTATGTCTCGTGTAGTATTAGGACATACTTCTATAAAAATCAATCCACAATATAAAAATCAATTATCTGATGGTCAAATTTAATTAGGCGTCCTGTATTTTATTTGCTAAATCTCACAACCCTATTCTAATCCCCACTCCAGACTTCGTGTTGGGCACAGAAGGCGGCTCATCCCCACGGCCCCTCAGAGCACCACCTTCACCGAGGGGCGCGTTAAACCTGCCGCCACACGGGCTCCACCCCAGACCTGCCAAGCCAGAACCGCTACTGATGGAACTCGAGAATCTCTACGGAGCCTGAAGGGTTCCCTAAGCACTCTTGGGTTAAGAACCACTGCTCTGGGGAGTCAGAAGCCGAGAGTGGCGATGCAGTGATGCAGATATGATGAAGACAAGGACATAATTAAAGTGATGACAAGAGAACGGTGACTATCTAGCAGCACCCTCTGTGAGGCTGGAGGACAGGCTCCGGTAGGGGCTGGGCTCAATGGCTGCTCTTCTTTCTAGTGATTAAGGATGGCTTTGAGCTTCAAAAGTGGTTAAATAATGAGGGAGGCCCAGCTTAGGGGGCCTGACGAGCAAGTTCTTCCATGCTTGCAGTTCTCTAGAAGAATGGAAAAAACAGGGATGAAGACAGACCGTGAGGGTCTGGAACCAGGCAGAGGGGCTGCCCTAGACAAATGACTTTACAAATGACATGAAGACTCATCTCAGAAAGGGTCATGTAGGACCTGAGGAATCCAAGAGAAAAAAGCTGTCAACAATGATGGAGAGGAGTCAAATGGGAAGTAGTGGGATTTGCTCTTATGAAAATCATCACTGTTAAAAATAAACAGGGGTTACTACAATTAAAAATATTTTTTAGATGCTCACAAACCCTAGAAAATTGTTTGTGGGACTTACACAATTTAAGTATACCCTGAACAATCTTTTTCTAAACATTAAGTTAGAAAATTGGCATTGTGACCATTTATAGCACAAGGAGACAATAAAATAAAAATGACAGATACCTGCAAAAATAAAATAAAACAAAAGTGAGTAGAACTTTCCATTGGGATTTCATGCTTGAGAAAGTATGGAAAACAGGACTCCCCATTGAAATGGGGAAGGCCGCGGTGGGGGGGGGGGGCGCATTCCTGGTTTGACTTATAAACTAGACATTTAAGTCAAGGTGACATGCCTGGACCTGCGAAGGGCAGAGGCAGACGCAAGGCCAGAGGGTTACAGAACTTAGGAGGATGGGGTGTTTTCCTAGAATAATCCTGGAGTCAGCAGAGAATGGAGCCTGATGGGCATTCATACCGGAGGCCCACCGGGGAGCCCGTGCAGGGCAGACAGAAATGTCAGAGGCAAATGCCTTCAAAATCGGTTATGCAGGTTTGCTGAAATCCATCTCAGGTACTTTGTGTGACTGGGGTGGGAGTGGGGGCAGAAATGGACTAATAACATCTATCATGTTAGAGTAACATGGTAGGACCTCAACCACAAGGTGAGTGTCCGGCTTCAGCTGTCCGGGCAGCCCCTTCCAATCCAGTCCCTTCTGAATTCTCTCTTCCAGGGGCCAGTCGAAGACCAAGCTTCCATCTCCCGGACTGGGTGATGTACTTCTCAGACTCTCCCAGAGCAAAAAGGACAGCAGGGAGAGGAGGTGGCATATGCAGAGTGCTTTTCACTCCCTTGAGCTACCAAGTCCAAGTTCTCCACTATTAAAAGTAACCAGGTGACACGTGTGGGACCCCCAAGCATCAGCACCCTGAGTCAGGGCACTGCTAGTGAGTGCATCTTTCAAGAGCCTGAGAACTGTGGCCAAAACTAAGTTCACGCCCACCCAGAGACAAACACGTGATTCCCATTAGCAAGCGCCTCTATGGTTAAGAATCTAATCTATGGAAATAGTAGGCATTATTATTGCACTCACAATGGTTACCACTGGCCCAGGAAAGCTCTATACAGTTGGCCTCGCTTCTCTCTAGATCGGGCAAAGAAGAAATAATGAAAACCAAGTAATTGAATCAATTTTCGCCAATTTCCATCCAGGAGCCCAAATCCTTCAGTAAGTATGGCTCACAATCTAAGCGCCACGGAGCCTGTATGTTACCATGTGAGAGAAATGCAGTTGGAAGATGCTTGAAGAATTGTGACTGCGTTCAACACAGAGAAGCATCAGAAACTGTGGGACTGAGAAACCAAGAGTAAAAGAGACAGTTAAGCACAGGGTCTTAGAATACTATGACTTGCTGAGGTGGATTAGACCTTGAGCCAAAGCCACTGCCCTGTCCTTTCCATTTGAAGTGACACAGAACCTTGGGAGAGGGAGCCCAGGAATGACAGACCAACCCCAGGAAAGTCAGCCATGCTTTCCTGCCTGCTGAAGTTTACCTCTGGGGTCTCTGAAGGATCCTGAAGGTGTAACTACCATAAGCCTTAGTGACCATCCTTTTAAGATACCCAACTTATGATCTAAAGATTGCTTCCAGAAAAAGAAGCATCCATGGTTTGGGTTCCGGTCATGCCGTCAGCTCCTCTCTCTAAACCCTCAGCTACTGGAGCATGTACATACATACATAAATACCCAGGAGCCACCCCGTAGTCAAGTCTGGACACAGCCTCCTCGGTGAGCATGTCTGCTCTCCTTCCCCCATGTCTGGGCAAGCTCTCACTCCATCCCCCAGCAGCTCTGCCTCCCCTTTTCTTCATCCAGAGCCTTCTGGCCTGAGAAGTTCTCTTCCTGGAAACTCTCAGAGATCAATCCCCTCACCTATTCTGCTCTGGATCATTTTAATTAGGAGAGTTCTCTGATGAGATCTTTTCCAAACCATTAGGAAAATTCCTCTCTTCAAAAGTAATTTCCCTAAAGCAATTATATACACACAAGAGGCTGATGAAGGACCCTTGACCGGATATCTAAATCATTTACTTTACATTTTCAGACTAACGGGAAGAGACAGAAAGGAATGGGATCAGACTTGGCAATTTATTATTTTGAGTCCACACAGATTTCTGCAACTGTGACACTCTCCCCGGGCTACACAAATCCCATCTTGCTGGCTGGCATCCTCATTAGTGGTGTTCACATGAGACTGGATACTTTCAGCTAGTCCCTCTCTACATTGCCCACTCCTTAAAGTTGTTAGTCATAACTTTAGACAAGGATGAGCTTTGTTTCCAGTGGTAACTCCCAGAGGCCAAAGATAGCAGAACACCCAATCACTGGCTTGTGGTCTCAAATTATATTCCAGGAAACAGATATAACCTTTTGCCTCGCCAGTGTTCTGAACTCGAATTGACATTCACCATGCTGAGTTCTATACAGCTTTGCCCTGGTAGGGCCATTTCCCTTAAATTACATTTTGCTTATTATTTAATAAAGCAACCTAAGCGGACTGAAATCATAAATGGGATGTGAAATTTTAGTACTGGGTTTTTAATGAGGATGGCATCTTCACAAAGGATTTGGAGTTTAAAAACAAAAAACAAAAAACAAAAAAACACCTCTTTGGCTTTGCAGTTCCCTTTTATAGTTACATTTGCCTTTCCTTGGTCCCCCATCTCTTGAGAAACAAATGAGGAAAACACTCAGGTTTTGGCTTTAGTAGCAGGTGGGGGAACTAGCAAGTAAACAAGGAAAGGAAAGGAAAGAGAAAAGAAAGGCTTTTCACTAGGAAGTATACTGTGTCCAATTAGGTTTATAATGTAGCGAGTTTATAATGCCTCAATTTACTTGTGAGTTTGAAGTATTTAAACCAGAACACGGCCATTGTAACCTTGTAACAGTTACTCAAGTGAATCCCAAAGCACAGCTGCTCGTATGGTCATTTAATACACCCCTTAAGTCACCAGACCAAATACTCTAAATAGGCATCATTTTCCATAGAAACCTCCAGGAGGGTACCCCTGATGACTAATAAGGGCACCCAAGGCAAAGAAACACAATGTAGCCGTGCACACAGTACACACATACCATGGATGTCCTGTCCAGTCCAAGTTGAAAAGTAATTTGCAACTTAAAAAATTGGGGGGTATGATTTTTATAGACACTCATACACATCTATGTGTACAGATACATACACACACACATCTCCCCCCTTCAAAGAGCCAAACCCTACCATTTTACAGTAAGCTTTTCTGTTCAAGGCCAAACTGAACAAACATATACAGCAGATCTAACTTGTCTAGATACAGAACATAACATCTGCTAAGTGACCAATAACCTGAAACAAGATGCTGTATCATACATATTGGGTAATGTCTATTCATGCATGTATGTGGGAAAAGCTGTATTTTTCTGGTTGGAAGCCACTAGATAATAGACATGCCTATTCTCCTTCATCTCCCCAACTCTGCCGTAGTCCCAGCTGCGTCAGATGGGCCCTCAGGTCATGCGAACGTTCCAATAAACACACTGAGCAGCCCCATCCTGCGTAACTGCAGCACATGGAGGCCACAAGGCCGTCGTTCCTTCTACGACATCCTCCAGAACAGAGTGTGCACAGCAAAATCCTCTAAAAGAAATCACACAGATTCAGCACTTTCTCCCCATTATCCCTCCATGGATGGAATTCGTTACCCAGTCCTAGGTGTCAGAGGTCTCTGCTCTGCTCATTTACCTCAAAGGACTCATTTTTCTGCGGCCCCAAGAACATTTTAAAGTTAATCATTAGGCTTCCTGTGTACCCAAGAGCTAACTTATTAGTTTTATCTTGGTCTTTACAAATGAAGAAATAGCAACATGGGTTGGTGAGCTGCTGACGCCACACAGCGGGGCTGGGGCACTCTGGAGAGTAAGAATCTGTGGAGCTTGCTGCCCTAAACCCTTCACCAAACTACGGGTCTGGACAGTAGCTTCTGGAAATCCCAAAAGCCACCAATCCTAGCTCATCAAGAGCCACCAACTCTGGGAGTGAGCTGGCAGGATCCATGAAAGGGTGGGAAGAGAGGAGGAGGGAGAATGTGAGGGGCAGCCAGGCCTGGGGAGCATGTGTTTAGCATGTCAGCTCATAGAGTACAAATCAATGGAATCTAATGGAAATGGCAAAGGAAAAAAACAAAAACAAAAAACAAAAAACACCCTATTGGCACTTTGAAATAACAACTCTTCCAACCTAGAAGGAAGCCAAACGTTTCCAATTCTCCCTTTGAAATTTAAGTGAGAGTAATACAAATGTGATAGTTTGAGGAAATAAGCAACTAAGACAGATGTACTGATTTCTCAAGAATTTGGCTTAATTACACTGAGATTTGAACTACAATGCCTTGTACCCTAATGGAAGACAAGCTATTTCCCTCTTATAGTCAAGATGAAATTGACACTTCCAGTGGTTCCAGTGTAGTCTGCTGGTCTGCACCCCCCACCCGCCCTCCTCGAATCTGGTTATCATGGCACCAAGAGTATGACCTTTTTTTTAAATTTATTTTAGAGAGCGCGCGTGAGCAGGAGAGGTGCAGGGCACAGAGAGAGAGGAAGAGAGAATCTCAAGCAGACTCCCTGCTGAGCGTGGAGCAGGACACAGGGCCCGATCTCATGACCCTGAGCGGAGACCAAGAGTCAGACGCTCAACCGACTGAGCCACCCCAGCGCCCCAAGAGCACGAACCTTTTATTAGTTCTTCCAACACTGCGCCATCTTTACTTCAAAACAAAAGTAAAAGCAACCCGCAACCTGTTCAGCAGGAAGCAAGGCGGCTGGGAATCTCCCCTGGGCGCCAACCGACATGCAGGGACCTTCACGTCACTCCACTGTGGCTCAGTGAGCAGGGGCTGGGGGAGGGAGGCCCGGGCGGAGGACGCTCTTGCACAACAGTGCTGGGCAGGCAGCGAGGTGTGCGGGGTCCCATGCCCCCAGGCTCTCCCAACATGGCGACAGCAGAGTCCCCCTCCAGGTCCAACAGTGAACAGCATGAGCAGAGCTGCTGCCAGCCACCGCAGGGGCCTTCCCGAATAGGGACTCCCAGGGAGAAAGCGTGGCAGGGCTCACCTGGCCAGGGTGGGTATGTTAAAGGGACAGACTACACGACAATTCCAGTGTCACTTACATTTACCTAAAAATATCTTAAAGCGTGTTTCCTAACCCAATTTCTCCCAAACGCTTTCTGTGGTAAAGCCAAGATGCTATTCACCCCGTGAAAATCGCTAAGTGTACAATGCGTCCCTGCTCCATCATCCAAAGCTCACAGTCTAGAAATACTGAATTCAGTCCCGGAGAAGAAACTGCTCCTTCCAGTAGAAGAACAGAAGTGGCTGCTAACAGCTACCCTCTGCTTGATGCCATTAGCTTTGCCACTAGTCACTTCACATCCTCACAGGGTATTATTCCCATTCTGCAGATGAGGACGGAGGCATCGCGAGGTCAAGTAGTGCACGGAATGGTGGGGAGTGTGTCCAACTCCAAGGTTCCTGCTTTTCCTTCTCGGGTCAGCTTCGCAGTGGACAGGTGTACAATGGCTTACGAACTCGGGGCTGCTTTCGTATTTACATTAAGCCATGTCACATGGCCAATAATCAGCCATTCCTGACTCACAGACGCAACAATTTGTATGTTTCACCTTCTATCGCAGCAGAAGCGCTGGCCCTGTGCCCTCCGAGCTGAGGGGGTGATCTGTGCACCACTGTCCCAGAGTAACAGGCGCTGCTTGAGGAGGATCGGGGGCGACGCCACCATGGCTCAAGCCCAGAAACTGCACGCGATGCCTTTTTTTTTTTTTTCCTTAAATTTCACTTCCATTTTTGTAACTTAGTCCTTTCTCGGAGACTTTCCTGTTCAGCCTATCCGCTTATCCAGTATTCCAGACAAACAGACCCAAATGTACCGCACCATTGCCACTGTTTAATTTGGCCACCTTTGCATGTGTTATTCAGAAGAGATCTAGTTACAAGGTGTGCCCAGAGTGCAAAACGCAGTCAAACCCCAGTCAGGCCGGGTCTGTACTCATGCCCCCAATTCCGTTAATAATAGCATTACTAAGTCTTCCAATCTTTAAATGACATATCGAGTCTTTCACGCTCAGTAGTTTCATCTGACTGAAACATACAAGCTTCCCTCCTTCGCTTTCACAAATATGGAAGCTTGGAGATACGAGTGTTCTTCCACAATGTGTTCAGTACGCAGACTGAAGGAATAGCCTACCCAAAACACGAATTCTTGAGATCTGCTCTGATAGATCCCAAGAGGAGGGTCCAGTGAGAGTCCCTCCGAGCACCCAGGGACAGTCCCAGGCTGCATTTCGTGGCTCTGCTCACCTGGCCTCCCTGCTCCAAGGCCACCATCATTTTCAAATCAAAGTCATGTCCCTTGGGAGGGCGAGAGCAAAGGGTCCTCTGCCCAGACTCTCCTGGCAAGGTGGTGGATGAGGAAAGGAGGAAAAAGAGACATTCGAAGACAAAGAACCCAGGCAGCAGGACAGGGAAGAGGGAGAGCTGAGAAAGCACTTTTCCTGTGACTCGGGCCAAAGAACAGGAATGCATATTTCCACGATGAGCCATCAGCATTCCTCTGGAGAAGCGTCGGTTTGTCAGGTCAGTCTAACGGCTGAGGACACTAAATATAGGTACTGCGAATGTCTTTTAAGAAGGGGCTGTAAGGAACGGGGCGGCGGGGAGGCTGGAAGAGGGGGCGGGAAGGGCTGAGCACCTCCACAGATTTTCTAGGCAAGGTCACTGGCCAAGTCCCCACTTAAAAGATCTGGCACTTCAGCCTTTTCTTTTCTTAGGCTTTTCTCTTTGAAAGTGGAATTGCCCTTTCTGCAAAGAACACGAAGAAATTTTTTACTTTTATTGGCTGACTCCCCACAGTTTATATAGACAAGCAGCACAGTTTTATATCGAGGAAGTTAAATGCCTGACTCTTCAGCTTTGAGGATAAATTATTATGAAGTGGCATCATGATTAAAGAACAGCTTTCTCAGTGGCTAAAAAAATAGAAAGATCTACACAAATGTGAATGACGACTACTCACACTACCATAAAAATCTAACAGAAGAGGACACACTGGACTTCGCTGTCACAAAAGCCAGCGTACGACCTGTTTACTTAAGGTTTACCAGAATTTCTGCTTCAGCCTTTCCAGAGACCCACCTCTTCGGGGAAATACTTGCTGGAAACTGCGGATTATTAACCAGGTTAAAATTGTTTTATATACTTACATGTTTGCTTTTTTCCTACTTCCAAAATCCCCTAGATCTAAATTCATCGGGCACTATCCAGGGTTTCCTTATAGTGGAAGACCATGGGACTTGAGGCTAGGGAGCAATGTTCGTTCGCCACCTCCATATTCTGAAGATTTTCTTCCGAGCCTTTCACAGCCGCACGAGGAGGCAGACACAACAAGTTTGGGACAAGCAGCCACACTTGAGCGAGGCCGCCCGGTGCCATGATCCAAGCGGCTCGAGGCCGCCCGGTGCCTCAAGACTGTCACCTAAATACAGGTGTTACGAAGCCGTTGCCAGGGAAAGTGGAGAGGGGACACGTCACCGCCACCCCCAGTGGCAGCCTCAAGGTCATTTATAATGCAAGAAGCCGGAATTCATGCAACATTTCCTGTCTCTAGGTCCTCCTGACAATGAAGTTTAGAAGAGCCAGCGAGCACGATCAGGTTTGCGGCTGCCCTGCTGTCCCGTCCTTCCGTCAGCGTCAGGCGTTAAGGGCAAGGGCTTTCCCCAGGGTTCAGTGACTGCAATGGACATGCACAGGGCGCACAGGGTGCACGTCACTCAACAGTGACAGCACCCAGATAGCAGCGGGGCACGCGTGCGGTGTTTTTTCCTTCTGTGATGACCTCTCCTTGTTCATCCCAAGTTTTCAGAGCTAAAGGAGTCAGTGAAACTGCAAAATGGGTCTACAAAGCCAATATACTAAGCCAGCGGGTACAAACACTGAGACGTGAGAAGAGAGTGCGCCGCTGTTCAAGGTCAAACTAAGTCAAGCTCAGTCAACAGCAGGTGGGAGAACGGACTCCTGAAGCCATGGCTTCTCTCCGTTGAGTAATCGGCCATGTCAGAGCTTCTCATCATCCCTAAAAATAACTTAATCGTTCAAAACAGGAGCTGAAGTGGGTTGTTTTTTTTTTTTTAAAGGATTTATCTGAGTCACAGCCCCCTCGAGAAAGTGAAAGACGGGCCTGAGCTGGAAAGGCCCTGTAATGACCCCACTAACCAACCCACTGGGCAGTGAGGATGCCTCATCGGGAGTCACAAGCTGGTGGGGTGCAGGCTCGGGTGCCAGGGGAGACCAGGGCTCTTCACCTTCATTGCAGAGCTGTAAAGATAAGACATCTGCAACCCCCGGAGCTCTGTCTGCAATGCAGGCAGGAAAGCTGGCTGCAACCGTGAGCGGCTCCCAT
Source organism: Neomonachus schauinslandi (assembly GCF_002201575.2). Taxonomy (NCBI): domain Eukaryota; kingdom Metazoa; phylum Chordata; class Mammalia; order Carnivora; family Phocidae; genus Neomonachus; species Neomonachus schauinslandi. The sequence continues at coordinate 56,903,914 of NC_058408.1, forward strand.
TTTTCCTATTAAACCAGGCTCGGTTTACTACTGCATTACAGACAAGTCTCAGAAAAGTGTTTTTCTGAGTGAAAAAGTGACACCCATTTTACCTCCCGAAGAACTGAACTTATTCACATTCATGTTACCTGGTGGGGCCACTCGGTCCTGGTATGTGGGCTTGAATTCGCTGATGGTGAGCAGCATCACCTGGATGGTCCCAATGAAGATGCCAGCCAAGCAGCCATAAAATATCACGTAGAACAGAAGGATCTTAACTGCAAGGAGCACAGAGAAAGACAAGGCTGTGATGTAGTCACACACTCAGAATGAAAGGGTAATCTTCTCAGAGACGAAGGGACTTCCTTCCTGGCTTCCCCTCCAGCGGGTCTTCAGAACTTCCTTTTCCAACACTGATCCAGAGCATGAACCATATTCCCACACAATGGGGTAAAAACAAGAGACGGCAGTCCTCCATTACAATGTGTGTGTGTGTTGGGGGGGAGGTAAGGGTGAGAGGAATGTTCAGCTAGAACTAAGATTATTTACAGGAAATACTGCCTAAACAAAAAAATTTTCATGAAGATCACCAATAAAATCTAGGGACATGTTTGTGTGCTTACGCAACACATCGCAAATATGACAATATACTCCCTCAGAGACAGACGCAGGTTTTCTTGCCCTGTTTGTCCCCTGACATCTCAATCCTGCAATCCAAGCCCTGCTGCTTCTTCAAATATTCGAATGCCTGCAAGTTTTTATGCTGGGCCAGAGCAATGAATGCCGAGAAACCCTGGGAAGCTCTTCTGCTCCTTTCTGTCACCCCACTTCTGACATGTATTAGGCACTGAGCGCACTGTGTTTTCCTTCAGGGGCACCAAACGAGGGGGAAACAAAAGGAAATCTTATAGTCAAAATGACAGGCATATTTTTATTTCATCTTCTGCCTGGACCCAGAACACTGACTGGCTTGACAAGTGGCATTTTCTTTCTCCCACAGCTAGCAGGAAAGCAGGACGTAGGCTGAGCTGGCTGCAAAAGCAAAAAACACAAGAAGCTAAGCACCACGAAGCACACAGACGGGAACGAGGCTATCAGTTACTGGTCTATGAGGATTATCTCCCCGATTAGCCGCATAGTAACAGGCTGTACTAGGCATCGCCCGGCAGCCCCATGCCAGTCAGCATCTCCCTGCGAACATAAGAACAGGAGCAAGTGAACCGTAAGGTTATCAAGTCTGAAACAGGACTGTACGAAGGAGCCTTAGGTTACTTCTAAAAAGCTCCAGATCTCATGCGGTAAATGCTGAGGTCCTGGGGGTACAAAGTACAGAACAAAAGAGCGCTGAAAAGAAGTGTCTTGGTGCATGGTGGAGGGATGGAGGGACAGAGTGGGCGCCCTGTCCCAGGAACTAGCCGGGTTGCCTCTGGCATGCATTTAAAAGCCCAGCTTTCCAATCAGCAAATACATGGTTCAGGGAAATCATGCTGTAAGCGCCAGTAAAACAAGCCAAATGCACATAAGACCAAGATGCTTAATCATAGTTCTTTTCCTCCCCTATCCAAAAAAAGAAGGAAAAAAGTAGGAAAAAGGCCAGGACATGAGCCAAAGATAGGGAAAAATGAAAGACTGTAGAATCCAGAACCACAGCTGCCCAGCTCAATCACTGCCTCCCAGCAGGACAAGGGTTAACGGCTGCATTCTGTATCCAAGTAGCAGTAGGCAAATGGTAAGGCTGTGACGTCAAGAGATCTGGAAAATTTTTCAGGTGAATGCTCCTAAGAGGTGCAAGAGTTGGTATAATACGGTCAGAAAGGAACTGGTGTAACCTCCCTTTTTGTGTGTTGTCCGTCGTCGTCCCCCCCCCCCCCCCCCCCGTCTTGGTGCTCTTAGCTTGACCACACTTGGCTCCTCCAACAACTGGAGCATTTTTACACTCGTTCCTTGGACTCCTGATACCGAATTCTAACAACTTAAGAAGGTACATAATTGAGGTGACAATTGAAAATACAAATAGAGCAATGGAAAAATCAGTCCTTTTGCAAGCACACTGATTATGGCCAAAGAAGATACAGCCTTTCCATTCTGCCTGACACCGTACCCTAAGAGAAGTGAGGGATTTTTCTCTTTTGCTCCAAGATGTTACTTAGCAAAATCTCCCCAGGGACAGCTGTGAGGTCAGCTGGTTAGAGGAACATGAACATCTGGCAGGACCTATGCAGTGGACTCACCAACACAGGTTACCAGGGGCTGCTCAAAAAGAAAAGCTAGACAAATTGTACCAACCGGCCAGGGTGGCACGGAGGGTAAATTTTAGAGGCTTTTTTTTTTTTTTTTTACTCTTCAGCAATTTTTCTTCCATTTAAAAAAATGCAAGTAATATAGAGGTTTTCCAGTTAGGAAAAAAAAAAAAATGAGTACCCTTCAAAGGGTCACAGGCAAAAGGAAAGACTGGCATCCTGGCCCAGCAGTAAACCTAATAAAAACCTACCAATGCCTGTATTAACTTAACAAAAAGGTGGAAACTTAATAAAAAGGTGGAAACCACAGGTGATTTGCATGCTGCCATTTCTCCAGCAGGTGACAGGCAAGGTTCCTGCGTCCATCTTGGTGAAAATCTACCTATAAGCAAAACCGAGCCAAGGGCAACCTGCCCTCGTCCCAAGGGCATTCATGTTGGGCCCAGTGCTGCAAAGGTAGCATTTCGTCCGTAGGAGACAGCAATTGCTATCACTTTCTCTGATAAGAGCGGGTCTGTCGTTTCTTACATTGCCAGAGAAGAGGAGACAAATTAGCGCAAAGCAAAACCTGAATTTTTAGCCCAGCACCTGTACCTTGGAAAAGAGAAGCAAAGATGAGACAAGCACACCAATCCTGATGTCTGCATCATAAATCAGTGTCTTGGCACCTTGCGGGATGTGCTATCAAGACACCAATATTAAGACACAGGCGCGCGCGCTTTCTCCCACAAATGGAGGCTGCCCCACTAAATGTCAGCTTAAGGAATAAATCTTCCTATACTGCCTCACCTTCTAAAGCAAATATTATTCTGAAATTAGAATGAGGAAAGAAATCTATTTTATGAGAGGGGAAAACACTAGAGGGCAAATTTCACAATATGTCTGGCGTCCAGGCAGCCCCTGGCCCGTGACAAGGCTGGGACCAGACCACCAGGGTTGGAGCCCCCTGTGCATCCGGGAGAAGGGGACCCGTTCCGTTCCGCAGCGCACCCCCCACCCCCAGGACTCACTCAAGTTACGAGGAGTTGCTGGGAGATCGCCCTGGCCAGGGGCCGTTCACCCTACACACACCCTGAGTTCTTCAGGTTTTTGCTTCCATGTTGAGAAAACCGAGAGCTATCTTTATGCATGCGAAATTATGTCAATAATCCCACTGAAGAACACAGGCTCCCCAAAATAAAACAAAATATAAAATACAAGCCAAAAGCCATCACTTGAAAGACCCACATTTAACATGGTTCAGGAATACCTATGCTTCCCTGTAATATCTTGGAATGCCGTTTCACCTTGACTAACCTTGAAGTGTGATGCATAATTAACCCTTTATTTTTCAATCAAGAGAGCCCCACTAAAGGCTGCAATTTTTTTTTCTTTGCAAAAATCATATATTCTAGCTTCTTCCAATTCAAAATGTCAGCCAAGCACTATTTCCCTGACTCATTCTCCTGTGATGGCCACAGATCCTCCCAATCAGGAACACTGCATCAGCCCCTAGCCAGGACTCCCTCAGTGGTTGCAGTGGTGGTGCTAGCGGTATTGATGAGGATGATGGTGATGATATTAGAGAAGGAGGGGGCAGTGATGCAGGAGGGGGGAGTTCCCTTCTCCTCTCTCTTCCGCAGTCACGACTCTATTATAGATTTGCCTACAACTCTGCCCTTCAAAATGACCTTTAAAAAAAAAAAATGTCACCCTTCCGGTGAAGGGAGGCAGAAAACAAGGTATCTAATTTTCAATGAGGGAAAAAAAAAATTCCATCCAGCCAAGCAACAGGCTGCCCCAAATCCTGTAAGGTGAGCTCCATCTACCTTTAAGCCATTTATTCCTTAGACTAACCCTTCACTGTAATCAACCCAAGCTACTTATTCCGCATCTGTGTGTGTAGACACTGAAAACACCCAGACTTTACCATGTTCCGGGGGGCCTCCTGGGCCCCTTCTGGGTTATAATGGCTCTAGGGGAGGTCACTGGGGAAACTCTGGGCATAGCTAAGAAATACTGCAGTGTGGACGGGTTCTGCTCGCCCGCGCACCACCCGCGCCTTTTGAGGTATTTAGACTAGAAGGGTGCTGTAACACACAACCTCGCCTGCATCCGATCCGATTACCCCCATGAGGTTCTCTCATTGCCTCAAATCTCATTTTTTAGGGCTTGGGACATGACTACACGGAGAGACAAATCTAGTCTCCCGGAGCCGGCCCGTTCCCGGGAGGGAAGGGCTCCAGCGATGCTCGGACAGATTGCAAATTACCAAGACAAGACCTTGGCAATCTACATAATCCTCTGCCCGGCAAGCTCCCGCGCCCAACCTGCGGGCTCCGCATTCCACACCGGATGACCAGCCCAGGCCGGTGCGACTCGAGCAGCGCCCGCTGCCGACCCCGCTCCACCCCGGGCGGCGGGAGGCTTGCGGAGCGGTCCGCAGAGCCTGCGCAGGGATGCGTCGCCCCGGACAGACAAGGCGCTGTGGGGTGTGGGGAGCTGCGGACCCCTTACTTACACCAACTGCCACCGGTCCTGCCCAAAAACTCCTTTTTCTCCGAGTTCCAGATGAATTTCTTCCAGCTACCCTCCTCCTTGGCTTTTCCGCGGGCCATGGTGGCGGGTCAGCGGCTGCCGCGGGGGCTGAGGGTGCGTGAGTGCGGCGCGCGCCCTCGCGGGCTGCTGGTTGGCGGCCCCGGCCCGGCTCTCCGCAGGCTGCACCCGCCGCTGCCGCTGCGGCTCTCCGAGTGCCAGACGCGCGCTGGAGGGGCAGAGGCAGGAGCTGGAGGACGGAGAGGCGGCGGCGGGGGCGGGGGGCAGAGGGAGGGGCCGCGCAGGCTGGGCGGCTCCGAGCCCCGCACCTATTGGTGGGCGCACGGCCACTCGCGGGCTCTCTTTGGTCCGCCACGCGCTCCTCTTGCCCTTAGGGGTTTGGGGGCTCGGCGAAGCAGCTGCCGCTCCGGCTGCCACTGGGGCCGCGTGCTCGGCCCCCGCCTCCTGTGACCTCTGCAGAGGTAGGCAGAGGAAGGAGAAAGTCAGAGAGAAGGACGGACGGACGGACAGCGAACGGACCCCCACGCGCCCGCCTGAAGCGGAGAAATTGGCGGACCGCACGCCCTACCTTTACTATATACCGCGCCGGGGCGGCCCGGGGCCCCGCCCACTAGCGGCCCGGCTGGCCAATCGCAGGCGCGGAGGGGGCGGGGCCTAGGGCCCGAAGGGGCGGGCGCGGGGCCGGCACAAAGGAGCCGCGGCGGCGAGTGGGGCGGGCTGGAGAGCGGGGGCGCGAGGGGCGGAGGGAACGGCGACGCGCGCGCAGGCGGCACTGCGCAGACCCCTCCTCGCTCGCGGTTGGATGCAAGCCCTCCTCTTCCGTAGTGAGGTGCACCGCACCTGCGTCGCCCGGCAGCCCGCAGACGCTCGGGGACCCCAGTCCAGCTGGCCTGATCCAGTCCCTCCCGCCGGCCTGCTCTCAGCTGCAAGTTCCCGGTCTCCCTCCGCTGCAGGTCCACCCCTCGTAGGCCCTGGAGGGGTGGGGGAAGGTCACTCGGGGACGCCTGAGAGTCAGGGACTCTGCGTAGCTCCGCCCTGCCTCTCCGCTCCTGCACCTGCCGCCCCCTGCGCGCTCCCCGCCTCTGCGGTTGCAGTTTCGGCCTGTCCGTCTCCTTCCAGCCCAGCCCAGCCCGCCAGCCCTGGCTCCTGACTGCCTGACGCGCTTCTAGTGGGCAGCCTGAGCCACCTCAAGCAGGACAGTCACCAAACCCACCCCGGGCGGATCCCGGGTTGGAAGGAGTAGGAGGCCGACCACTAGCCCGCCGGTGTGTCTTCCCTGGGAGACTAGTCGCACTTCATGGCGGGCTCACACCAGTCTACGCCCGGACGACAGTATTTGCACATGACCCAACCACTGCGGACTCTCCTCGGTGCCCAGTAGGTGGCCAGTATTCTCACTGACATGTTTTTTTATGCCGCCTTGGGAGTACCGACCACTTTGTTCTGCTGTAAAATCCCTGAGGCCAAAAGAATTTAGGAAGACCCAGATCAAATGGCAGGACGTTGAGGGGCAGTCCCCCTTCCCATCCCTTATTCCCTGTTGCTGAAAAGCCGAACTCCTTGGTTTCATCTCTCTCCTCTGAACACCTGAGCAGCTTCACACATCCCTCCCAGGGCAGTGGTGACACAGCAGAAACCGGCAGGGGTGTCTCTGCAGTCACTGCAGGGAAGCCCCATCCCTAGAGAGCAACCTAGCCCATCCTGGAAAAGACTTCCAGCCCCATGTTACCCAGTACAGGGATGCTTGTCATGGCCACCTTTCTGTCTCCAAGGTCAACCTTGCAGGTCTAAGGACAAGCTCCAACTGCTATAGAATGAGCTCTTTCCCACTAATCCTTCGCAAGGCCCACCCCTTACAAGACTTGCAAAAACCTGAAAATCCCTGAAATTCAGAGGAGAGGCAGTGACCTATCCCCCCCCCCCTCGCCCTCAGCCCCAGAGGGACTGCTACATGCAGGGCTCTGTCAAGGGCAACCCTGAGAACGGTGTGTTGAGAAAGGAAGCCAGCCCCTGCTTTGCCCCTGCAGTGTTTATGTTGGAAAAGCCCCAAGTTGGTGGGAGAACTTCAGGAAGAGGTGCACCTGCAGAGAGGATGCCCCTGGTCCCTGTCCCAGGAGAAGTAACCTGTGGAGGAGTTTGCAGCAGGACAGATCACTGGGAAGGGCATGTGTTTATGGAGTGCTCACTACAAGTAAGAGGGAGGAAAGCCTGTGGGCAGAATCAGCAAAAAGGGTTGAATGAGGGGAAAGATGGCAGGGGATGGGATGAGGGGCTTAAGGGAAATAGACATACCCCCCCCACTCCACCCTTCCATCCCCCACTCCTGGATTCCCTTGCCCCCTCCCTATGTCTTCCTCTCTCTTCTCCAGTAGAAGCATGTAAAACAATGTGGAGAAAGGCTCACGGTGCCAGATTTTTAATTAGAACCCCCATTTTCTCTTTAAAGAGAGGTGCCCTACCTTAGCTTTCTAGGGCTGTGGCAAATGCCAAGTAGACTGATTCTGTGTCTGGCAAGGATGAGCTTCCTCTCTTGTCCTTGACCTACTGTGTTCCTCTGGAGGACACTCCCTCTTCAAATCTTAGCTCCCCAGCTTTACTCATTCTCTCTCCCCTGTATGTAGACTCCCCAGGTTTTGACAGGTCCGGAGGGTCGCTCCTTCACAGCCAATGTAGCCTCTCAGCCTCTCGTTCTAAACCAGCCTCTCCCAGGCTTCCCAGGAACCTCCATGTTGCCGCCCCAACCTGGTAGTGCTGCTACAGAACGTGATCTCAGCCCTGTGAGAACCAGAATGAGACTGCAGCTGCCCAGCCTCGCAGACCATCTGACCACATCACCACAAAGAGCAACAGAGCAGAACAGACCCGGCGTTCACACTCGCAGCTTCAGTCCTGGCTAGCTGTACGACCTTGGGGGAGTCACTTGTTCTCTCCAGGGCTGTACCTTCTTCAGTAGTAAAATTGGAGTGACAACATTGTTGCAAGGATTAAATGGGAGATGTGGGAAAATGCTAAGCACCGTGCCTGGTGCTTAGCAAAAGCTATGAAATAGCTTGCTTCAGTATAATTAGCTCTTTCCATTCGACCTTGTCTAACCTTGGAGCTGTTGCTATGACTTTGCCACCTTCCCATCCTGATACCCACCCCCTGCCAGGACTCCCAAGTTCTCTTAGAAGGTCACCTTGACAAATTCCCTACCCTCTGTGCCACCTTTCCCCTTGCTTTCCAGTGTGCTTCCTGCTCGGTGACCTCCTCTAACTCAAGTAATGAATAACTTGAGCACAGGATGTCCCTTTGGGCTGTGCTGGGCTGGGCTTTTGTTCTGAGGCCCTTCTGTGAAGGGTGCTGTAGCAGGTTGAAAGCTGAAAGCATGCAGTTCCCTGGGGGGGCAGGGGGGGAGGGGCCTCTGGCAGGTGGAGTGTGTGGCTGGGGGGGGGAGGGGGAGGTGTGGGCAGAGGGAACTAGGAAAGCTGTTCAGTGCATGCCTACGGGAGGCCTGACGTCTCTCTGCAGAAAGAAAGAAGGAGGAAGGAATTCTTCAGCTCCTTTGAAAGACTTGGGGCAAAGAGAACAATTTTTAAATCTCCTTTTCTAGGGAAGAGGAATGGTTCTAGAGTAATGTGGTTAGTTCTGCCCAGTGTGGGTGCTGGGCGTTGGGGTAGGTAGATGGGACGCGGAGAGAAGCATGGCAGCAGAGAGTAGAGGAGGTTAGGGACCTCTGTCCAAGTGAGGATGACAGGTTCTAACTTGGGAAACAACCAGAGGCGGTTGTGATTGAAGCAGAACCTCCCCTGGAGCTGAGACAGGGGCCCAAGGGTGAATGCAGGACAGGGCAGTCCTGTTTGTAGCGAGACCGCCAGGTAGAAGCAGGACAAATCAGCCCCTGGCAGTCAGCTACTTCTGCTCAAGATCAGAGAGGCTAAAATGGAGCTTCACCTGCCTGCAGCCCAGGGGGTGCAGTTTGGCAGGCTGCATGAGGGAGATCCAGATCTGAGAAGCAGACCCCTTCCCAAGCGGTTGGCTCTCAGAACCCCGGGGCCAAACCCAATGCAGTCCGCTCTGCAGAGGCCTCGGAAGGCCGAGCACCAATCCGCACGCTGACACACGTGCTCACACACCGTGGGGTTCTGTTCGGCCAGCCCTAGAGTATTTTAAGTACGGAGTGGAGGGGGCTGAGGGTATGTGTTGCAGGGTGACTCATCTTGGCAGCAGAAAGTGTGTGCAGTGTTGAGGAAAATGGCTCAATGGCAGGCTCTGTGTGCAGCGGAAAGCAGCCGGAATGCACCGCTCTGCGAGAGAGGGCAGGGGGGGGGGGGGGGGGGGAGGCGGGGGGGGGGGAATGCTGCCCAACCCTCACGGTGGACCCGTCACGGTGGCGGGATGCGGGTGAGGCCAGGGGAGCACCACCCCGGGCCTGGGCTGAGCGCCCTAACCCTCCGTCAGGGAAGCCTGAGTGCCCCACAGGGTGTCCTTCTGTGCTTCCCAGTGGCCCCCTGGCTGTTTGCTAAAAACAACAAATCATTCTCTGGAAGGGTTCTGGTTTCTTAAGAAAACCAGAGACCCTCAATGGGGACACGTAGAAGTATCCCTCTTTTTCACTTAATATCATTGTCACTTTCCTGTTTCACTGGGTCTGGAATAAAATTCTTGTCCTGGGTGAGGGCACAGTAGGACAATAAGGAAAAAGGATTTTTTTTGTTTTTTTTTTTAAGCAAGACCTCCTTGGTAAGATGGACTATACCTACCAGGAGTGGCAGTGACAGGTCGTCTGTTTGTCACCTGGGCCGCCAGGCCCTGCTTGGCAGATTTCCAGAAATTGCTGTCTGTTACAGCATTCCTAACTTGTAAGTCAGGAATCTGATGAGTCCAGAAAGCATCCACAGCTCGGTGAGACATGCTGGGATTTCTCTCCACTATCCCTGTCCTTTACCAAGTTGTTACAAGGTGTATGGAGGTGACCACAGGAGAGAGAAGTGGACTCCCAGAGAGGGATTTTTGTTTTGATTGTCCTAGCAAGACCACAGAAGTGCATGGTTTCTGTGAGCATATTCACAACCTGGGGGGTGGTAGGCGTGAAGGCCAACAGGGTCACAAAGTCTTGTCAGAACTTTCAGAACCAGCCTTTGTACTTCCCCAGGAGGGGGAAAGAGGTTGAATTTGCTTTTTCCTTGGAAAAATGTCTGGTACCAACCAGCGATTGCTCTAGGCTTTAGAAAATAAAATTTCTTTCCAGAATTTTCCATCTGCTTTACAGGTGACAATTGGACACTCCTCTGAGAGGCTAAGCTCAGTGAGGGGAGCTCCTATTACATCATTCTCCTGTCAGAGAGGTCTTGGGACAGATGTAGATGAGATGAGAATCTGGGGCATTTTATGATCCCTGTCTTGCTGGACAACTTGAAGTCTTCCAGAGATGAAAAGGAGTACCTATTTTACAGTCTGCTTCATTTCCAACTTCTTTCTGCAGCCTTAGTCAAGGGCCTGAGATACAGGTTGTCATTGTGGATAAACTCATCGTGTACAGTGCTGCCAGTAATGTCAGAGGTCCTCCAGTATAAACTCCCATCTCCTAGGACAAGGTCGACTAGCCTCTAGTTGAATATCCACACGGGCCGTGTACCCCCTACCTTGCAGCAGAACATTCCATTGTAGGGAAACCATGAGCTAAAATTGAGCTCCTCGTAACATCTGTACAATCCTGGTTCTCACCTGGGGAGAACACAGCACAGATCTGGTGCATCGTCAGTGTGTCCACTCTACAAACATTGCAAACATCTCTGCTGTCTCCTTAATTTTTACCCTTCAAAGCATTAAAAAAAAAAACCCAGTTTCTTCAGTCCCTGTATGAGATTTTTTTTTCCTAACCCCCTCACTGCACTAGCTCCTTTCTTCTGTAGACATTTTTCCATTTGCCGATGTCCTTTTTTTAAAGCAAGTGCCCTAGTTCTCAGGAGTGCAGAGTCTAGTGGAGATAATTGGTGTGTGTGATCCGGACACTATCATTTTTATCAATTACGGTCCTCCTAACACTATGCCTTCGTGGTTTTCTTGAACCAAGGGCTCTTGAACCCTGAAGCCAGATAAATGTTTTAGAAAAAGCTCTGCATTTGCAAAAACCAGAGACACCTCCCACCCCCTAAAGTCTACTTCAAGGAAAAGAGATACACATAAAACAACCAGGGAAGGAGGACACCAGTCCCTGGGCTCCAGGGCAATGTGCTGTGGACACTGGCCTTGAAGGGACTGGTGCTGGGTTTGGTGCTGGGCTCCTGGGTCTGGAGATCTTTCTTCTAGCATTTGCCCATTGCAGCGACTCACTCAATAGTGCTCCGCCTGCCACTTCTTCTTTCTCACCACCCCTAGCTTTCTCAGCTGCCCTAATGCCCAACTTTGGCCTACGTGCAGGTCAACCAGCTGAGGCATTTGTGGTCCTTCATTTCTCATGGTCTTTCAGCCCCCATCCCATCACCCATGGGCAATGGCTTACTTCGCTTTTCATCTTGATCCAGGCTGAGTCAGGTTAGCATAGATCCTATTTTCACACGTCACGGGTTGTTGAGAAGCCTCAGCATTGACCGTCTTGGCCCAGGTTCCTCCCTCCAGTGTGGCTGGGATACGGAGGAGGGAACCATGCCAATTAAAATGGCTGTCAAGCTGTTGGCTGGCAAGAGACAGACACTCACCCAGACAGGCAGGCAAACAAACACATAGGACAAAAACCTTATACACCCTACAAAATTTGCCAGCTTTTCTTCTTTCTGAGGCACTGTACCTTTCCACATCATCCTAGAAATAATGCATTTTATTTATTTATTTATTTATTTATTTATTTATTTATTTATTTAGCGCAGAAGCAGGAGGAGTGGCAGAGGGAGAGGGAGAAGCAGGGTCCTCGCTGAGCAGGGAGCCTGATGCGGGGCTCGATCCCAGGACCCTGAGATCATGACCCGAGCTGAAGGCAGACGCTTAACCAACTGAGCCACCCAGGCGTCCCCTAGAAATAGTGCATTGTAATGTGGCTAGTTTGTAGCACTCAAACCAAAGGGAAGAAATGGAAAAAAAAAAAAAAAAGGCTGTTTTGCATTTATTTTACCGTGAAGAGTAGCTTGGGAGACAGGAAGATGCAAAGAAAGAGAGAAAGGAAGGGAGGGAGGGAGGGAGGGCGGGAGGAAGGAAGTGAGGGAAAGGAGGGAGGAAGGGAGAGAGAGCTTAAGCTGGATCACAACTTAATTTATACTCTTCTCACCACCAAGCAATGAGGGGATTTTATGCTGTCAAGGAGCGATTCCTGTAAGCAACTGGCTGTTTGCAGTATCTGTATCCTAGCTAGCTAACAGCATCTTTCATTCTTTCTTTGCTTTAATGAAGGGATAGCAGTCTTTGCTATCTACAGTCTACATGGCATTGCACCCCACAGGGGGGCCTGGAGAGCAGGCCCCTTCACTGAAATTTATGAAGTGCATCCTGAGGACCAGGTGGCCCCTGTACAGTGACATGGAATGACACTCCGCACCACTCCCGTTCTAAAAGTCATTGCTGTGCCACCACCAAGGACCCCAACGAATGGAATGACAAGGAGACCAGGGCCCCTGAGCTGTGGCTTCCCCAACAGCTCTTGCTTCACTTAAACCTTCTGTCATGATGTTAGGAGCTACACTGATGCATAATAGCTGCATTTCTCAAACTCTCTAAGACAGATGCTATGCCAAGTATCGAATATGGATTACCTTTTGTTTGTTTTCCATTTATATTACCTTTTTAACCCTTAATGAGGCAGGTCTTGTAATGGTTAATTTTATGTGTCAGTTTGACTGGGTTCTGGAAGAATCTGTGAGGGAGGTCTCTGGAAGAGATCAGCATTGGAGTCAGTAGCCTGAGTCAGGAGGGGAGCTCTCGGCCATGGGCGTGGGCATCAGCCAGTCCACTGAGGGACAATCCACTGAATAGACCAAAAAGGCAGGCGAGGGGCAAATCCTCTCCTCTCTCTCTCTCTCTCTCTCTGCCTGAGCTGAGACATCCATCTTCTGCCCTCGGCCACTGGCACTCCTCGTTCTTGGGCTTTTAGACTAGACCATGACGTACGCCATCAGCCTCCTAACTCTCAGGCCTTGGACCAAATGATACTCCTGGCTTTCCTGGGTCTCCAGCTTGCTGCTGGCAGATGATGGGACTTCTTGGTCTCCATAATGGTGTGATAATTTCTATAATAAATCTCCTCATCTGTATCTATATATCTCTATCTATCTTGCTATGTATCTAATCCTGTTGGTTCTGTTTCTCTGAAGAACTCTGACTAATACAGTTCTTGTATTATTGTCTTCATTGTACAAGTGAAGAAACTATGTATCATGTAGATTAAATCCCTAAGGATAGCAAGAAGGAAGGCCAGGCAGCCTGGCTCCAGGGTCCATGCTCAGAACCACGAGACCTAACTGACTCTTTAGAAGGAAGATGTATACACATGGAAAGTGCTAGCAGAGCTCCTGGCATCTAGTGGGTGCAATTATGTAAGGCTCTTGGTTTTCTATGTTAAAAGCTCCCTGAGATAAATGCAAGTCTTCATTGGGTCACAATTTAAAGAAGCCAGTCTTGGATTCATGTACTTATCCATCAATCATTCATTGACTGCCTACTGTGTGTATAGCATGGCCTTAGGAATTGAGGCAATTACAAAAGAGAAGATACGGTCCTTTGACAACAGACAATTGGTAAGGCAAGAGCCACAGCAATGAGTGAACAACAATGCAAGCTGGTAAATGATTATGTTTCACAATAGGTACCTCAACCAAGAGATGCAGTGAGAATTTAGTGAGGAGAGATAGCCCTTCTGGAGGAGGCGGGCCCCGAACAGGATTTCGATAGCACCACGGGAAGGAACAGAGTGGAAGGAACCTTTGTTTGCTCATTCGCTGAACACTCAGGGACCTAACTGCATACCAGGTCACTTTGCTGGTCACCCGAGAGCCCATGTGGCCAAGCAGCATATTCTCTCCTGTGGGGACAGCCTGATATTTGCCAAGGGTGTTAGGACAGAGCTCGGAGCAGGACCTAACCCCCTGTGGAGAGTGGGGAAGGCTTCCTGCAGGCGGTGACAGCTGAAGGGAAGGAGTTCGCCTGCCTGAGGGTGAAAGCAAGGGGAGGGGAGGGCAGGTGGGACAGCTGGTGTAAAGGCAGAGAAAGGTGGGCCCTCGTAAGGCAGGGTCGGTTGAGGGAACACCTTTGATTGTGGTAAAGACATTTTAATAGAGAAAAGACACAACTGAAAGGTACAGGGTCTAACCTGCTCTTTCCGAAGGAGGAACTCGACTAAAACAGATCAGAGTTCCTCAGACAGCTATGACACCATCCCCCGCACCCCCATGTTCATCCCGGGCAGATAAAACCAGATCTGCAGCCAGCCGCTTCCCCACCACTGGCTCCCTAGGATGCCCAGACTCGAAGCTGCTGTGTATTGGTTTGCAAGCTCCTTGGGATCCTCCCAGGTGTAATCTGAGACTGTCCCTCCTAAGCTTGTAGGAGCGGGAAGAAAAAGGCAGCCACTCCAGCTTGGTAGGTGGCAGTTTTAAAAAAGCAAAGGAGCTTATAGATGAGGCTTGTCTTGGGCAGCAGCAAGGTCAGGGGATCCCCATACCCACCCGCCACATCTTAGAAGTTTCTACAGAGGCCTTCACTTAGAGTTCAGTCACACATACTGTGCAGGTGTTCTCAACAGCACATCACTGTCTCAAGGCTGTGTCTTCGGGGCAGCCTCTGGGAATGGGAAAGGCAACTGGAACCCACATTCCAAGGACGGGAATGGGTAAGGAGCCCTTGAGAGCCCTGCCGAGGGTCAGGGCGCAGCTCACAGTGGTCACATCTGCTCAGTGATCTCCAACACGGCAGCAAAAAGACAAGCCAAACTTAACTGCAAGGTACCATTGCCTTAAAAAAGAGCACCCTTCTTCCCTTTACCTCTCCCAGGGCTTCTGCATAACATTTGCCTAAGAGAATGTGGCCAGATTCACAAAGTGGCCTTTTACCTACAGGGCAAATTTTCAAATGAAAGCAGATTTCGACTGAAGAAAGCCAGGTAACAGTCTCATCAGATATTTGCCACCTACTGAGACTCTCATTTTTGTTTTTAGCTTTCATAGGCATCTGGACGGGCCATTCATGGAAGGGATTATTCTCCCCATCAGAACACAGAGCAGAGGGAGGATGTCCCTTTCTCTGCCAAGGCCGGAGGGGAAGGTGTTTCTGTCCCCTGTCCAATTGGAAACTGAGCACTTTCCAGCCACACACACCCCAATCTTTTACAGATTGTTCTAGAACTCCCTCAGCACTATAAGTTAACTGCAAGTTGATTATATTTTTGGAATTTGCTCAGGAACCTAGCCTTCATGTGTTCGGCCCATGGAGAAATGTGTTGCCAAGTTCCAAACAAGCACTGTGGACTTTCAAAACACAACCTGTTTGTAAGATGAAAACTCCCCATCCTAGTAACAATTTCCTCTGATGGGCAGAGTGGGCACGGGGGTCGAGCGAAGCCGAGCGAGCCTGGTCTTAGAAACTACCAGGTTTGTAGGAGAGCCTGGAGGCTGTTTTCCAGATGAGGAAGGAGAAGCCCAGCGAGGGAAACTGGCTGGCCAACTTGTGGCAGGGCTGGCTTCAGACCGAGGCCTCGGGCCCCCAGCCATGTTCCCATGAACCCATGTTCATCTCCCATCTTGTGACCAAAGAAGCAGCCACACATGAAGATGGAGAATATTGTTGCCTACACTTGAGGGACCCCAAGAAGAATTTGTGATCCTCCACTGAAAAAGAAAAAAAGGAAAGAAAGAAAAATCCCCATGGTGGTTTTATCAGTTAAACTTGGCTTTGGCTATAACAGAAACCCAAAATTAACAATGGCTCCAACACCTTAGGATTTATTTCCCTCTTACTTACGAGTCTGGAGGAAGGGGGCCCAGGACTGGAACAATGGCCTTATCCCATTCGTCCTCAGACCCCCTCCAGCTCACCTTTTTGCCATCCCTCCCATGTGGCCCTTGCTCCCATGGCCCAAGGTAATGCGTAGGACATCAGTCACCCAGCCAGGCTGGAAAAAAATAAAAAGAGGAAAGGCCTGAATGACAACTGTCCCTTATAGAAACATCTGTCCTAGAAACTGTCTGGTCTCATCCCACTGGTCAGAACTTGGCCTGAAGGCAACACTTGGCTACATGAGAAGCTGAGAAATCTAGCCTTCATTTTGGGTACCATGTGCCCAGCTAAAAGTTAGAGGGTCCGTCCCTGTCTGCCGTAACGATGCAGGGAAATTCGACACATATTGATTTGTTCTTTTGAGTTACAATTGTCCAGGCCTTTTTCAAAACACAAATCCTGAGAGGGTTCTCCTTATCTGACATTTGATCATCCAATGAGAGCATCAGATTTCTTTCTTTTGTGGTAAGAAAGACAAGTCATTGTAAAAGTAAACCATTAGAAAAGCCCGGGCCACTAGGGTCAGAGAAGGTGGCTCTGGAAGGAGCAAGGGAGCAGAGCTGGAAGAGGTCTCGAAAAGAGTGTGCAAAAAATAGATGCATCCAGCATCACAGCCACCATCTGTGGCTCTGCCCTGTTGGCAAGGGCTGGTCCTGCTGATATTCTGCCCACCACCTTTCTCTACTTCCTGTGGAGTCAATCTCTGCCAGCCTCTCTGGGGCCTTGTGGGATTTAGACAGCTGTTGCCTTATCTTAGCATGGGTTCTGGTGGCACCGGGCGGGTGATTTACCCAGACCTGCGTGGCAGCTGCCCTGCCGGTTTTAACTGACGATGGATCTTAGAGCAGCTCACGTTTAGTCGTAAATAAGAGCTCTTTTTTTGCAAATCAATAATTCTTCAATTTTGTCAGACTTCCAGAAGGAGGGAACATTAGAGTGTGAGGGTTTGATTGGGGTTGGCCAACACCGGACTACATACTGTGTCCACTGGGTAGCTTCTGGCAGTTCCTCAGACTCTCCAAGCCCCCCCACTGTGGCCACAAGGCCTTTACACATGCTATTTCCTCTGTGTCTGGAATGTTCATCTCTCCCCTCTTGTCTGGATAACCTACCGAGCCTTCAGAAGAAGACTTCCCTGTTGTCTGGGACTAGGGAAAATGTCTCAGCCACAGGTTTTCATGGCCCTGTGTATCTCTTCTTCGTGCCTCTTTCCACAGTTGTGGCTTTACACTGATTTGTGCGATTCTTTATTCAGATTATACTTTCATGAGAACACGCTTTGTCTGCCACGATATCCCCTGTACCTAGCACAGTGAGAGGTGCATAGTACACACTCAATAAATTTAGCTGAGTTGTGAAATGCCCCCGCAGCACATTTGTCTCTAACCCTGTTTCACAATATGTTGACCATGAACCCTCTGCATCAGATTTATCTGGTGAGGCCGTGGTGACATGATCTGCATGTGAACAAGCTTCCTCTGTAATTGCTAAGCACCGTAATGTTTGAGAAGCCCCACTGTAGGGTGTGTGAGAAGTTTGGGGAGACAGCAGGGCATGGGTGTCATTAAGACCTGCATGCTGGCCACAAGAATGTGCCTCTGGGGTAAGGCTGTTGTATTCAAGAACTATCTCCTATCTCCGTATGCTCAAATTTGGAGAAGAAACCTATAAGACAAATTTTGGCTCTTTGACAGCCCATAAAATTTGTGGAGACAGCTGTTCATTGAGCTTCCACAGTCAAGGTTATGTGGAAATAAAACAATGTGTGTTCACAATAGCACCTTTGCACAGAGGACTTTATAAAAATTGCACAAAGACCTGATTGTTGGTGGTGATTTGTTATGTTCCTCCCTCCCGGTGGCCCTCCATACCCAGGTGGAGTGGTGACTTGACTTTCTGAGTCAGGAACTGAGTCCTCTGTGCAAACTGGGTCTGATTTCAAGCCCCCCAAACGTAATACATCATGTAGTCACCTATATTCACCTATTAGAGATCTCCAAACCTGCAAGCTGATACACTTAAATCCTTGTCTTCTTTAAAAAAAAAAAAAAACCTGGATTCTAATACTGTGCCCTGAAGTTGACCATACACCTGGTCGGTCCTCCACACTCAGTGTGGTTTAAGCATATACAGTTCCACCAATGACAGGAAAGCCTTTCAAGCAAGAGTTCTACTAAGTGTTTTTGTTGCTCTTTCTTACCCATTCAGCTGCTCTTTTTGCCTCACAGATTTCCTCTTCCTTTTTTAAGATTCTCTTCTCCTCCCTCCCTACTTTAGGGTAGGCTCGTATCTTTTTTGAAGATCATAGATTCTTTACCTTCCAAGAATTTTTTTCTTTCTTCCATTGCTCCAGGACCCATGTCCTTTTTTTTAGTATTTCCCCAAGATCTTGGATGACCTCTGTCATTTCTCTTAAAAAAATAAATCATTCTATGGTCTCACCAAATATCTAACTCCCATATATATATATATATATTTATTTATTTATTTACTTAATATAATATATATACAAAATATATATATTTATTTATTTATTTACTTAATATAATATATATACAAAATATATATATATTTTAGATTTTTAAAAAATTTTTAAAGTCATTTCTGCATCCAACGTGGGGCTTGAACTCACAACCCTGAGATCAAGAGTCGCATGCTCGACTGTCTGAGCCAGCCAGACGTCGCCAACTCCTGTATATTAATATCTCCACTAACAAAAAACAAAAACAAATGAACAAATGAAAACCCAGCACAAGCAGATACATGAGTTGAGATTGTAAGTAAAGATAAAAAGTTCAAACCATAAAACAAAAGGCAAAAATTATTGTCCCAAAGAGGACCCCGATGTCGTAGCTGGAGGACAGGTAGGAAGAAGTTGCTATATTTGCTTTACCAACTCCTGGAGAGCGGGGACAAAGTCTTACCTCGAATTCGCCACAGTTCCCTGCACAGTGTCTGGCTCACAGAGGATTCAAGAAATATTTACAGAAAAAATATGACTGGAGGAGGGAAGGGTCTCCAGTGTTAACCAGGGACCTGCTAGTTTTAATGTGATGTCGGTGGTCAAAGTAAACCCAGAGAAGTGTCCTGCAGCCCAGCAGTACCACACCGGGCCACATGATGCAGGCCGCGGGCCATGGTCAAGAGTTAGGAAAACTGTCTCCTCCTGTGGCCCACGGTCCTCCTGTCTCAGCCCTTGGGAACTCTTGAAGCTTCCCAGTACCTTCAGGGATCCTTCCAGGTCATGGTAAATGAAAAAGAAATCCTTTGCTGACAAAATGTGGGGTATTTCTGCTAAAAGTCCCTTTGTGTGTTAGCCAAATATATGTCATTGTGGTTATGATGGAAAGTACGTGGGCTGTGGAGACACCCCATCTGGCGCTTCCTTAACTCGGTGAGGCTCCACTTTCTCATCTTGAAAATGGGAATAATGACACCTATGTTTTACTGTCTTTGTGGGAATTTGAGATAATCACTGTTAAAGGCTTAGAACGTAATAGAAATTTCATAAGTGATAGCTTTCCCCACGTGAGGGTAAGCACCACAGGAGCTGGGTTTTTTGTCTGCTTTGTCCCTGCTGGCTCCCAGTGCCTGACACGCAAAATCAGCACTTAACAATATTGTTGAACAAAGGATGTATTTGTTTACTCACCACGTCACTGAGTGGAAATGCATCCTGGTCTTCTGATACACTAAAATGGTAGGGTGCTTAGTGTTTCCAGTAGCATCCGGCTTCAGCACTCTGTGTCGGATGCTAGTGACATTTGTGTTGCTTGCTATATGACCACGTGGGATAGTAAGCTGACACGGTGTGTGAGCGGATCTCAAAGTGTCATCTCCCAACCAGCAGCATCAGTATCACCTGGGACCTCGTGAGACGTGTAAATTCTCAGGTCCCACTGCAGGCCTGCTGAATCAGCAAGTCCCGGGGTGGGAGCCCCCCCTGTAATCGGGGCGAACAGATCCTTCGCTGATCGTGATGTGTGCCGAAGGCTGAGGACTTCACCGCTGGGGTGTGTCCAACCCTCCTGTGCTGTGACTACCGATGACCTGAGCACCCGATGCCTAAGAACGGATGACTTGTACCTGGAAAACGTAATCCATTGGAGATTTTAGCATATGCCGCTCATCTTCAGGTAGAGAACTTTCAGGTTGTGAGTTCACGTGCTTATTCAGCTACCTGGCCTCAGTGCTGTTTTGATCGTGGCGCCCGCTATGGATGCATGTTTGGGCCCTCCCCCCCAAAATTCACATGTTGAAGCCCTACCCTCCAGGGTGATGGTTTTAGGAGCTGGGGCCTTTGGGAGAGACGATTAGGGTTAGATGAGTGCTCTCTCTCAGCCACGTGGAGACACAGCCAGATCGCAAGCCAGGAAGAGGGCCCTCCTCGATTCCGGGACCATGCTGGCGCCCTGATCTCGGACCTCCTGCTTCCAGAACCGTAAGCAGAGAAATGGCTGTTGTTCAAGCCTCCCAGTCTGTGGTATTTAGTGGCCGGAGCTGATGGAAACAGAGCCCCTTCCACCTGGCTGTGGCAGAGCGGACCAGGGTGGGCATGGACTCCGGGAAGCTCCAGCTGCAGGCTAGCCCTCAATTCTTGTGTTGGTAAAGATGCAAGCGAAGCTACTGTCAGATACCCAAAAATAAAGTGGCTCAAAAAAGGAGCAGTTATTTCTTTCTTCTGTAACAGCCCGTGGATGAACGGTCCAGGTGGGCAAGGTGGTTCTGTAGCGTGAAGTCATCTAGGGACCTTTGTTCTTCCATTGTGTCATTCTGGCATTCTCTACAGGGCTGTCCTCCTTTGCCTGACGAAGGCTGAGTCAACACCATGTCTGCATTCCATCTTACAGCAGGGAGAAAATCCAGGACTAGTGGTTTGACTTTAAGAAGATGATGCCAAATTTATACATCTCACTTCCATTTATACCCAGCCACTCGCGTTGTCATACCCAGCTGCGAGGCAGGCTGTGGGACAGCCGTGTGCTCACAGACAGCACATGGGGCTCTAAGAAGAAGAAGAAGGGACGAGCGAGCCTGGGAGACAGTTAGCAACCCCTGCCAGAGCTCTCCACAGCTTCTCAGTTCCGCTTCTCATGGGACCAGTTGCCCCCTGCAGCCCTGTCCTTGGATTCCCAGGAGATTTCTCTATCTTTAGATTAAAAACCCCTTCTCTTAAATTAGCTTGAGTGAGAAGCTCTTCTTTGTTACCAAAAGCTCCAGATTAGAACAGTGCACCTTAAATCCCCCAGACCTTAGTGACGGTTGAAATAAACATAATGTGACAGGTGAGGGGCTCAGAGCGAGCCCTGCACACAAGCATTGGGGAGGGTTGCGCAGTTGTGACCACAGGCCGTGAGGTGACATGAGTTGACACTAGCCCCGTGTGACAGTTCTGAGCCGTCCTGAACGGCCTTCCTTGCCTCCCCTGAGAGCCCTGTGCCCAGACAAAACCGTGAAATGTACTAACCAGGCTTTGGCAGCTTGCGGTCTCTTTCTGCATCTTTGCCAGTGGGATCTGGGCCATGAGAATTCCCACATCTTGCGTCCATTCCCTCAGAGTGCTGTTCGGCTGTGCACATGCACTAGGGTCTCCTTGGGGCTCACGGCCTTCTCATTACATGTGAATCTCTAGCAATGGGGGCATTTTAGGCCCATTTGGCTATTAGCCCTGGTTTATTAGGGGGTTTTGTCGCTCTTTGCAAATAACACTCAAGCGGGGTCCTGGTATGTATAGGAGCATCTCTGTATCCTCATTTCAGGGTAACAGTCTGGGGAGAGAAATGCCTTTTTTTTCTTTCTTTAGTTTTAATCTGTCATTTAGAATGGCTGATGGGTCTACCAACTAAGGGCTCCTGTTTCCTGGAGGAATAGGTAGAACTCTTGGGTCTCCCCTCTCTGAACCTTGTTTCCTTCTTCTCCTGTTTTTAAGGGGACTTTTCCACCCTGCTCTTCACATGCCTGGATCAAATAAACACCAGGATTGCATAGTGCAGCATCCAGTGTACGATTATAATCAGCTGAGAGTAACCAGAGGAACTCCTCACACATGTAAAGTTGAATAGTAAGTCCATGTTCGCGTTAATCAGCTCAACACCTGTCTTTTGTCTTACCCACCCTGGGTTTCTTGGCTCTGCCTCGGGGTGGTTTGCCTTTCCACCCTTCCATGGGCCATGTTTCTCAGTCAAGTAAGGGGACCATGAGAGCCCATGACCTTCTGTTCATGGCAGGCTCTACAAAAGGAGGGGTGGGAGTGGGCTCAGCAGCAGATGAACAGACATTGTGTGCCAGGCCCTGCTAGATGCTTGTAGTCCTCAAAGAACCTGGAGAGGAATGAATATTTCAACCTATGAGAAAATGGAGGCATCAGAAGATTCAGTAATTTGCTCAGATCACTGATAACTAACAAGTGGTGGAGGCAGGATCTGAGTGAGATTTGTCTGTTTTTTTTTAAATCCTGGGCTCAGAATTGGCTTCAACCCATTTATGAGAAGAGTCTTCCATTCATAGTTGTACACTTGCAACTAAGAAAGGAGGATGGCCCATTTTGATCACATCCTTTATTGGTGGACAGAGAGTGGAGAAGAATGGGAACCACCGAGGATGGACTCAGTAATTTATCTAGAGGGGGTATGTTCTGCCACAACCTTATTATTTGACTCTGGGAGAATCCATTGTCTTCCCTGTGACTTAGTTTTATGACCAGATTAAAAACAAACAAACAAACAAAAAAACCCAAAACACAATACTCCCAATCTTTGAAGGGCTCAGTGAAAATTTAGGTGAATGACCATATCAAAATCCTAGCAGGTAGTAACACACATATATAAATGTAAATGATAGATTTTAAATACCCCATTTGAAAGCATTCAATCCAGAGCAATTTCAATTTCGTTTTGCTATTGCATTAGACTGAAGTTTCTTAAAGATAGGCACCAGGTCTTTGTCAAGGAATCCTCAAATGTTAGAACTGAAAGGGGCTTTAGACATCATAAAGATAATCTTTCTCTGTTTCCCTGATATGGCCTAGCGCCATGTCTTGTATACAGCAGGGGCTTATTAAATAGCAGTTGAATACATGGTGAATGTCTTTCATAGGCTTTGCTTTGTAATTTAACCTCACCTCCACATCCCCGTGAATGAGGATACAAGAACGATCTGAACCCCATCACATTGTGTGCAATCATTAATTGCTCCAATAGGAGTTTTGTTGTTTTTATGAGCTTTTCCCTCCTCCTGAAATGACCTTTATTACAGCTTAGGTTTAGCTTAGAAGATGAATTCAGTTGCGGAAACCATTCAGCCCTCTCGGCCTGCACGAGACCCACAGTGACGACAAGAGCAGCATTTGGTAACACGGTGAAGCTTCTAGTTCCCCTGGCTCCAGGGCTGGCTGTGTGGGGGTGCAACCTATGCAGTCACACAGGGTTTAATGGTCTGCGTTGCCCCCTTGAAATGTTTAATAATTTTTACACAAGTGGCCCTGCATTTTCAGTGTGCACTGGGCCCTGTAAATTATGTAGCTGTTCTGTTTGGCTCTCTGTGTGTACCTGTGCATTTTCTGTCCGCCCTTAAGCTCCGCATGCCCCCTGCTCGAAGGCGGAGCTACCACGTGACCCATCTTGGTGGGATCAGAAACATCTGCCTTGCCTTTGGATTAACTAGCCAATGCATTATTCAAAATATTCTGCTTTCTTCATGCATATTGTCAAACTAATGGAATGGAACGAACATGTGTTAATCATTGACTGGTGCCAGCCACTGAGCTATGGGTTTTCATACTTATGTCTTTTAACCATCACCTCAAACCCGTGAGATAAGTGCTATTATTTCTAATTTTACAGATGGGAGTCTTGAGGCTCAGGGAAGTTGGTAGGTGGTAGGGCTCATGCACTGAATGCTTTGATTCATTTGACTTGAAAGCCCATTCTGATTTCCTTGCCTTTGCTCATCGGAGGCCTAGAAAACTTCCCTGGAGATCACAGCATTACCTCCAATGACTAATGACCTTTCCCATGGCCTCCACTCCTTACCTTTGGCACGGGACCTTTCACCGTTCTTTGGTTAACAATTAGGATACGTTACTCTCCCGTATCAGGCTTTGAGCCGTAAAGCAACTTTCCCAGGACCATCCATGAAAGCAGAACTGAAGTGTATCATTGCCTCACTGATGGGCGTGGGGGGTGGGGCAGAAAGCAAACACTGGGACTTGAGTCCAAGCCAACACTTGATGGCATATGCCTTACTCAACAGCACTTTCAGCTGTGTAATAGAAAATGGCAGCCACTTACTCATCTTTTTTTCACAAACCTCTGTCCAACACCTGCGATGTGCCAGGTCCTGTACTAGGCTTTGCAAAGGCTATAATGAAGAAGACATAGATCCTGCTTTCCAAAAGGCCATGGACTGGCAAAAAGGTGCAGACTCTTAACCCCAACATTTTGCTAGCCATGGTTCTGAAGCTGAGGAGTCAGGAGTCAGAGCAAATTTAGGAAATGGTTGTAATATTATTTCTGAAGCTCACTAGAATTCTTCCTTGCCTGAAACCTGTTATAGATTAGGGTCCTTGGTTGGGTGGTGCACCTATTCCTGTCGTCGTTGGCATACTGGATTAACAGCTGACTCTGGCCAGTTTTGTATGATCCTCTACTTCAGCAAATAGAAGCACAATTTTTCAAGACTGACGTGAAGAGGAGCTGAGTTGCAAACAAGTTCTGCCCTGGGTCCCCACCCCCTACCTGGCTGCAGTGCTTTGTAAAATCATTGATTGTCTAACAGCCTCAAGAAGCCAGCAGGGCAAGAAGGCCAGAATTATGCCCAGCAAACACAACGATGGAGCACAGTTCTGAGTGTTTCCATGGTAACAGCAATAACAGCTTATATTTATAGACCCTCTATCTCCAAGGAGCTCAAAGCACTTTACAGACATATTATCTTCTTCTATAAGAGAGAGAGAGAAGGACAGAGGGGGCAGAGAGAGGGAGGAAGGGAGAAGGAGAGAGGGAAGAAGGAAGAGGAGGAGGAGGAGAGGAAGGAAGGGAGGGAAAGAGAGAGGGACAGAAGGAAGGAGGGAGGGAGGGACTTAGAGAGGGAGAGCATGAACAGGAGGGACAGAAGGACATGATGTGCTATTATACACATTTCACAGATGGCACAGAATGGGGAAGTCAGTGACCCAAGGTGGTGTGGTAAGCCAGTGACAGATGGTAGACTGGACAGAGTTGGTGGCTCATATAACTCCTGGAACCCTTGCTGCCGGCCTTGGGCAGATGTTAGGGCTGAGCTGCCGACTCCCAGTCATCTAGCTCTGTTCAGTGTCATCTGGGTGATCAGATAACTCCAGGGACGTCAAAGGCAGTTTGGCTCAACTATTGTTGACATGAAACACAGGGGCAATTCTTCCATGGAGATTTGAAGATAATGTTCAGATAGCCACCAGACAATCCCACATGGTATTCGCAGGAGCGAGAGGCTTCGATGTCCTGATAACCTCCGACAAAAGTCGCACACACATACAGAGGTCTGCACACGCTGATGGAACTGGTTCTTTAAACCCATTTCATGGTGTCCCAAGGACCTTCAGAGGGAATACTTCTCAATCCTTCCCCCTGAGACATACATCTGTTCCGTTAGACATGAGAGGTGGGGTAGAATTATTTGAAGGCTGTAGCCTATGAAATTGAAAATGAGTTTTGTAAATTCCAGACCCACCATTCTCTTTATAAAACACTTTCTATGGGTAAAGCCACAGCCTCTGTAGAGGTGTAAACTCCGAGGTGGGTTGCAGTGGTCTCTAACTCTGTCATCCTCAGCCTTTTCTGTCCTCATTCTTCTTTTGTCAGAGTTTGCCAACAGTGGTCCCTGCTTTTTACCCTCCTAGACCTTCTGTCCCCACCCCACCCCCCATCCTCCTCACTCCTCATTTGGTCTTTGGAAAATAGATCTTTCTCTCTTTTAAAAAGATCTCGATCTGCAGAAGATTCAGCCAAAGTTTGGCAAGCCCTGAGAGTTAAGGTCCATCCCCTGTGAGTCTTCAGGGTCCTTTATGAACAATCATGCCAGTTTCTGCAGCCCAGAACCTCAGGCTTCTGCAAAAGATGAGTGGCTTATTTGCTTACAGCCTGATCAGGTTTCAGGGGCCCTTGGGTTAAGGGGTTGGTAGTTTGATAATTCCAGTGGTTGAGCCTCAGGAAAGTATAAACTATTTGATTTACAAATGGGCTTCTGATCCCCAAAGCAAAAGCACTTAAAAATGAAGAAAAGAGTGGCTTGCTGGGAACCTCCTGGTTTCCGGCACCACATTAGGCACTTCGTGAGCACCTGTGCGCGGGGGACTGAGCGGGATCGCCCTCCAACTCACCAGGGGTAGGCTTCTAGACACTGAATTTCTTTCTATTCCCCCAAGAGCCCGGAGCTCCCTCTTACCTACTGGCTTCTCCAGGAGGGGAGGGATCTTGTTTTGTTTTGCTGGTCTCCCTGGTCCCTAGCTGTGTGCTGGTAGGAGCTTGGTATATGTAAATGAGGGAACACCTTGTGGCTCCGCCCTCCCTCCCTCCCTGTTCACACCTTTTTCTCGGTTTACCTATACCTCCTCCGGAAGGGTCCTCCTCTACGGGTCCGGAGATGGCCCCGGAGTTTGTTCCCATGCGGCATTTTATCTTTCTCCATCACAGCACTTACCACACGCTACGATGTTTGCTTATGTTCACATCAGTTTCTAGATATCTGTCTTTTGTCTAGGTGCCTTTTGTGCGTAGAAAATATTATTCGAAGGTTTACTTTTTGGATTAAAAATTAATATTCCACTTATTAAAGCCTAAAATTAGAAAAACGTTTGTTTTAGTCCAGCTTACAGAGGTAATTATTTTATTTCTTAGTCTAGCAGAGCTTAGCAATCACTTCTAAAGGGCCTATGCATAAAGAGAGAATTAATTACTTCCAAACATATTAAGCCATAATTATACATTTTATATATACATTCATGTATGCATATACATGTATACAACATGCATGTGTACATGCATATATATTTGAATTAACAAACAAAGCTTTCTGGAGTACTTCAATACTTACATACATTTAAGCCCTTACATTTTAAATACAAGGTCCTAGAGTTCTCTTATACGTTCCAATAAACTTAATCAGAATTCAACTTAAAATTGTAAAACTCCGCATTAATTACTCAATTGTGTTTTATTTTTTAAATTTTATTTTATTATGTTATGTTAATCACCATACATTACATCATTAGTTTTTGATGTAGTGTTCCACGATTCATTGTTTTCGTATAACACCCAGTGCTCCATGCAATATGTGCCCCCCTTAACACCCATCACCAGGCTAACCCATCCCCCCACACCCCTCCCCTCTAGAACCCTCAGTTTGTTTCTCAGAGTCCATAGTCTCTCATGGTTCATCTCCCCCTCCGATTTCCCCTCAATTGTGTTTTAAATTGGCATTACAAGGCTACCTCTCTAATTGGGCCAATTCTCTTAAAACTTATTAAGACACAAACGGCAAATACAATTTATAATCATTAACATAAAACTATAAAGACTATGGTTAGGCTCTCTGAAATCTTTCTATATTTAACTCTCAATCTTCCTGGTGTTAAGAAACATGCATCCTACCCAAGGAAGACATTCGCCACACAGCTTACCGGCAGAGTGTTGGCCAGGACATGGGCCGCCTGGGGACTGTGATGGGACTTTTTAAATGGGTACAAAGTCAGAGGCTTTCACACTAAAGAGGTGGCTCTCCCAAGTCCCCTGCCACTTTGTCTAATTCTTTGTTCACTCAAGGAGGTCTGCAGCTCCTGTTCTTGTAGATCACTTGAATGGATCTTGCCTGTCCTTGGCGCCTTAACATTTCTAAATATATGTACAAGTAACCCAAACTTGATGGCATTTTGAGGTTTGTAAGATTTATCTTCTTGCTAATACTAAGTACATTTGATCTTGATGGGGTTCTCCATTCTTTCATAGTCTCCGAATCATCCCACCCTCAGGGTTATCTCTTGGATATCCAGTTGATTTTCGTTTGACTGGTCACAACTCTTGAGGCTGTTCTGCCCTCTGCTCCTTGCGTCCTCCATCAGGCTGTGAGCTCTTCCCTTGGGTTAGGACAAGCTGTTTTGTTCAGGGCCGTAAGCCCAGAATCAGCACACTGCTCTGCACAGAGCAGACACTGGGCAGGGGCACGCCTGTAGCTGAGAGCAAGTTGCGTTTATTGCCGGTTGCACAGAAAGAGCCCAGGTTCTGTGAGCAACTGCAGGGTGCTTGGGTCAAAGGTGCTAGAAAGGACTTGGGAAGGACTTGGGCTTGCTCTTGTCAGCTGATTTGGGGTAGCGCTTAAACAACAGACTTTGCTCTGAATCGGATGCTGCCAGGAAGCAGAGATAATTCTGTGATGGGGAGGCTCACTGGAGTGGGGCTAAAGATGCAATCAGTACAGAAGAGCAGTCATTCCTGTTAGTCAGGAGAGGGTATGTCGGCTCATTTGGGGGCTGAGACGATGCTCGTGTTGTTGCCGGTTCAGACATGATCACAGAGCCCTCTTGTTTGGACCTTGCCTCATCAGAGTCACCGAGAGCTCTGCTCTCCTGTGAAATCTTTTCTGTTCGACAGAACGCCAAGACCGTGCCATGAGTGCTGGGCCAGCTCGTAGCAACACCAGGGGATAGCGGTGGTCTAGGCTGGCTCCGATGTGGGCTCCAGCAGAGCTCGAGGAGACCCACGGTCCCGCCCCTGCTGCTCCTCCCTCACATTTGCTGGGGGCCTCTATTCCTTGTTCCCCTTTCTCCTCCCCTCACCGTCTCTGTCTTTATCCTTGGAGCCTGGAGAGCAGACGGGAGGTGCTGAATGATGAAGGACCAGCTGCCCAGCGAGCATTCCCTCTCCTCGCATGGGCTCAGTCTCCCCAGCACTCACATATTCTCCTCCAGCCCAGACTTTCCAGCCTGGCTGTCGGAGTCAGCAAAGTTGGCACAGACCAGGCTCTCAGCCCCCTGCTGTTTACTTGCCAAAAATATTTCTGCAACTGGAATTCAATTTGGAAAATGTTTTACAAATAGAGTATCTTGGGAGAATAGTTTAATTTCCCTGATCAAAGCATGATGTGCTACTCTTCTGGATAATAGCTCCTAATGCTTTGGAGATGGAGATCCTAACTGATTCATCCCAGTCCTTGACATCATCCCAGTGCCTGAATTTGGATACCTTTAAAACTGGTGAGGATCTCAAACATAAGAACACTTGGAGTGTATAGGAATACTTAAGATCCTGACTCAGGGATCTTGTTAATTCCCCAAGGCCTTTGACTAGGCGGGGGAAGAGAAAAGTCCAGAGTTGAGTTGTTTGTATTATTTGTTCTCTAATGAGTCTGTCTCACTATCCCACTCTCAGTAGCCATGCAGAGTCACTTTGATAAAGGTAATTTTTGAAGAACTACTTAAACACTTAGAAGATAAGAAGGGGTATATGTATATATACACACACATATACAACATGTATCATATATATAACATATACATCCAATTTGATCACATACATGATACATAGATATCATATATATGATACATACATATATGTATAGCTTCTTTCTCATATAACTGATATTGTGATTGTGTTAGTGATAATGATGACCTTCCTTTACAAATGCATATTAAACCTACAGAATGAAGAAGGCTTTATCACTCCTTGGTTCTTAAATTAAATTGCATGGTATCTATAACCAACCAACCCAACCAACCAACAAATGCCTTTACTTAGAAGAATAGTCAAATGAAGAACTAAATTGCTAGATGTGGAAAATAGGTAAAATTTATTGGTTTATTTATTGTTGGTGGACATTGGCCTCTTATAGACTTAAGTTTTAACTTTTATGAATATGTCAAGGGCAAAATACAGAATCCAAGTATGCAATAGGATCCTTATATAACGGAATATTCACTGTTCTGAGCGTTGAGACACCTGAATTCTAGTATCATGTTAGTTGTGAAATGTTGACCTTAAGCAAACATGAAAACAAAAATATCCGGATCTCAGTTTTTGTAAAATAAGAGGAATTACATGAACTGATTTAGTGGGTTCCTTACAGCTTAAATATTCCAGATTTTGCTGGTACAAATGTATTTATTTAGTCAATTATTTAATATGGGAAGCTTACAAGAAATAATACCTCTCTAATTCGTGCGTGCTGCCACCAGGTGAAGGTAATGTTTTGTCTATAGGTCATGTGCTCCAAACTGTAGGCTTATGCCATACCTGTCTTGTATCTGAAAATGCCATATCTGTATTATATCTGAAACATATGTTATACACTCACCTTTTGCCTCCTTTAAAACAAATATTTGTTTAAACATTAAGCTTATCCACTATCACATACTTGCTAGCCAGAGTCATGATCTGCTCATGATCTCATTTTATCTATTGCCTATAAGTGCTTCTTGGCCTGGCAGCTTGGGCTGGGCTCCTGGTGGAAATAATATAGTGCATATCTGTGCCACTAAGATCATGAAAAAAAAACAACCTTGTCCAACCAGAAAAAAAGTCATTTCCCCATTTCTCCTCTGGATGGAGGTTACTTGGCATGAGGATCCTAGACATTCGGGCTCCTTGCTTAGCAGGGAGTCTGCTTCTTCCTCTCCCTCTGTCCCTCCCCCACTCGTGCTCTCCCTCTCTTCTCTCAAATAAATAAATAAATAAATAAATAAATAATCTTAAAAAAAAGATCCTAGATATTAACAGCTTAATTATATGTCTACTAGAAATGTAAACATTATAGCAAGAATTTTTGATAAGGAAATTTTAGGTAGTTTTCTTAGTGATATCTTTTACTTTAAAAACCTGCCTAGGAAGTGAACTATTTTAACAATATCCTATCTGAAAATACTTGTTTATTTTTATTATTGTGTACCCCATGTTAAATAAAATAAAAACGTAAGTTCACAAGGTTTTCCAATAGTATAAAAGGGTTTCAGGAAAGAAGACCCTTAGCATAAATTTGGTTTTAGTGTCCAAAACTTAATCCTATGACCTTCAGTAGCAAGATCATAGCCACAACATGTGGCCACTGGAGACAAAAAAGGACATTAGGAAACCTTCAGAGGACAGAATGTATGGCATTAAAACCTCCATTAGTACCAAAGCCTGCCTTAGGCACACAGATCTACCGTATTGACTTTGGCAATGTGTCTACCTTGTCATGCCAATAAAGTTAACTGAAGTTGAAAATTGATTGATAACACAACCCAGTTCTCTCTGTCTCTCCTTTCATTTGGGTTGCCATTTGGTTTAGCTGAATGTGGCAGAACCCTCTCTTCCCGTCCATGAGTTCTTCCTCCTCTCTGGGAGAGGCAGGCTGCCTAAGGAAATCGCTCTTCCTGGCTCCATGCATCTACAGGCACTTGATGTCTGTTTAAGGGAAATTAAACTTCTATTTGCTCTGCAGAGTGTATTCAACGGTGCTCTGTCTACAGACATATGTGTGCCTAGTTAACCCATTTAGGCAGAAAAAAAAAAACAACATGACTCTAGCTAAAATAGTCACAGCAATGTGAGAAATGTTTTAGCACCTGTTCCATAGCTCATGGGACATCCTTCTGACCTTGCGAAACTTGGAGGTCCCAGGACAGGTGTGCCCAAGGGAACTGTGGATTGAAGGAGGTTGGAGGGGCAAGAATGCCCACAAGGATGAAACCCAAAGGGACAGGGCAGGGGAAGGGACGAGCTACTTAAAAATTATAGGCTGTTCAATCTGCAGAGCCCCTAAATGTTTTCTAGTAGAACCTTCTCATGTTGTAGGGGGAGAAGCACAGTCCCCGAAAGGGTAGGTGCCTGCCCAGCAACACATGGGCAATTAAGTGACAAAGCCAACTTGGAAACCCAGGTTTCCTGAGTCCTAGTCTGGTAGTGTTTTCATTACACCACACGGTCTGCTTTACTTAGGAGAGCTGATGGCACTTTTGGGAGACAAAGGATGCTAATCAGAGCCTCACTACTGAGTTTGGATGAACTGAGGGCAAGTTACCCTGTCTGAGCTTCAGTTTTACTCTTTCTTTAGAGGGGGACAGTGCCAGGCCAAGGTGACCCACACCTACAGCTTGAGCACCCTGGAGACTGGTGCACTTGAGATGTTTTTATTCCATGTGTTTCCAGGAATGTTCTGAGTGGTCGTTTTTTATCCACATGGGCCTGCTTTCTTTGTTTTTCTCTACCTGGAGATTGCGGTCTTTCCTGATCAGAGTATGTTAGAGGCAGACTGACACTGACAGCTTATGTATGTGAGTTTCAGTTTTTCCAGAAGTCAACCAAATTCTGCTAGCCTGTGAATTCTGCCCTTTTAGGCTGTCCCCAGAATCGTTGAGAAAGTGATTGTGCCCTGCAAATCGGGAAAGTAAAAACACAGCACACACCTAGGGCTCTCTTAAAATGATTGAGATTAACCATTTGACCAGGATATAACAAGAGAATAATGATTTGGGTGGTTTCTGCTTTAAGCAAATCTAAAAGTTAAAATGATGTGAACTTCTAAAACAGAAACATGAGGCAATAGTTATTCACATTATTAAATGATTCTTTATGCTTCTTGCAGATTTTTCTTCCATTAGCATAATGGAGAATGCAACTCAATTGGTACACATTTATTGCATAAAGTAGCATCCACCAAACATACAAACCTCGTTCAGAACCTCATATTTACCATATTTACCACATATGTGCTACAGTCCTAGCAATCTCTGTCTTCTCCCATTACTAAGTCATCTTAAAGATTTTGAAAATAAAAAATAATATATATCTCTTCTGTAAAGGCACATATAACTACTATGAAAGAATTGTTGTTTACCTCCATAGTTCTACCACCCAAAGATAATTACCTTAATAAAACTCTCCATAATACTACTACTATATAATACTAAAAGTACTATAGTATACTATTAGTGTACTAATTATGCTATTTTTTGCACATTTTCTCCAACCTGTTTTTTCTACTAATGTGTAGTGAACAGCTTTCCAGGTTGATAAATATTAATTTGCAACATTTTTATAATGGCTACCATTCATACACATTTATTTCACTAATACACTAAGCCTTAAGTTGCTTCTGATTTTTATCTATTATAAATGATAATGTGGCTCAATATACATATCTTTAAGACAATATCTTTGTGCATGTCCTTCATTATTGAGGTAAATTTCTAAAGTGGAATTCCTTGGTCAGAGGGCATTCTTACTTTAAAGTTCTGGATACACATCTTCAAACTGCCCTGAAGAAAAGTGGTACCCCTAATCTGTGAGTTATTTTTCCCCTGCCCTCCAATAGCCATGCCCATTTTTAAAAAATTATTTATTTATTTCAGAGAGAGAGAGAGAGAGCATGGGGGGCAGGGAGGGGCAGAGGGAGAGGGAAAGAGAGAATCTCAAGCAGACTCCTCACTGAGCACAGAGCCCCACGTGGGACTGGATCCATGAGATCATGATCCCAGCCAAAATCAAGAGTCTGATGCTTAACTGACTGAGGCACCCAGGCGCCCCCATGCCCATTATTTTTGAAGACATTATTTTTAGAGCAGTTTTAGGTTCATAGCAAAAGTAAGAGGAATGTAGAGATTTCCTGTATGCTCTCTGCTCCCACACATGCACATCCCCCTGCAGAGTGCTACATTTGTTACAACTGCTGAAACTATATTGACACATCATAACCACTCAAAGTCCATAGCTTACATTAGGGTTCACTTTGGGTATTGTACATTCTGTGGGTTTGGACAGATATATAATGTCTTCATCATTATAGTATTGTACAGAGTGTTTTGACTGCCCTAAAAATCCTCTGTGCTGTGCCTATTAATCTCTTCTCTCACCTCCTTTCCCCCACCAAATCTGGGCAATCACAGATCTTACTGTCTCCATAGTTTCCCCTTTTCCAGAATGTCATATAATTGAAATCACACAGTATGAGGTCTTTTCAGATTGGATTCTTTCACTTAGTAATGTGCATTTGAGGTTTTTGTATGTCTTTTCATGGCTTAATAATTCATTTCTTTTTAGCCCTGAATACTATTCCATTGTCTGGGTGTTCCACTGTTTATTTATCCATTCACCTACCGAAGGGCATCTTGGTTTGCTTCCAAGTTTTGACAATTATGAATAAAGCTGCTATAAAGTCTGTGTGCAGGGTTTTTTTTTGTGGATATAAGTTTTCAGTTCCTTTGGGTAAATACCAAGGAGCTCGATTGCCAGATCATGTGGTAAGAATAAATTTCGTTTTGTAAGACACTGTCAAACTGTTTCTACAGTAGCTGTACTACTTTGTATTCCCACCCGCAATGAATGAGAGTTTCTGTTGTTTCACAACCTCACCAGCATTTGGTGTTGTCAGTGTTCTGGAATTTGGCCATTCCGATAGGTATGTAGTGGCATCTCGTTATTGTAATTTGTATTTCCATGATGACAGATGGCATGGAATATATTTTCACAGACCTATTTTCTGGTGAGGTGTCTGGTAAGGTCTTGGCCCATTGTTTTATTTGGGTTGTTTGGGGTTTTTTTCTTGTTGAGTTTTAAAAGTTCTTTGTGTATTTTGGATAACAGTTATTTGTCACATGTGTCTTTTGCAAATATTTTCTCTCAGTCTATGTCTTCTCATCTCATTCCCTTGACAAGTACCTTTTGCAGAGCATACATTTTTAATTTGAATGCAGTTCAGCTTGTCATGGATTGTGCCTTTGGTATTGTATCTAAAAAGTCATCCCCAAATCCTGGGTCGTCTAGGTCTTTTCCAGTGTGATCTTCTAAGAGCTTTATAGTTTTGTGTTTTACATTTAGGTCTCTGATCTATTTTGAGTTAATTTTTGTGAAGGGTGTAAGATCTATGTCTAGATTTACTTTTTTGCATGTGAGTGTTCAGTTCCAGTACTAGGTGTCAAAAACTCTATCTTTGCTCCATTGCATTGTCTTTGCTCCGTTGCCAAAGATCAGTTGACTATTATTATGTGTGCCTATTTCGACCCTCTTCAAGTAACTGATCTATTTTCTATTCTTTTATTAATACCACATTGTTCTGATTATTGTACTATAGTAGGTCTTGAAGTCACATAGCATTAGTCCTCTGACTTCCTTCTTCTCCTTCAACATTGTGTTGGCTATTACGGGTTTTTGTTATAAACCTTAGAATCAGTGTCAATGTCTACAAAATAACTTGCTGGGGTTTTGATTTGGATTACATCAAATCTTCAGACGAAGTTGGGAAAAATGGATACTTTGACAATATTGGTTCCTACTGTTTCATTCTTCTTCCATTTTTTTCATCAGAGTTTTGTGGTTTTCCTCATACAGATCTTATACATATTTTGTTAGATTTATACCTAAGTATTTCATTTTGGAGGGTGGTAATGTAAATGGTATTGCGTCTTTTATTCCCGTTTGGAACTCAGATATTAATTGAATGAAAGAATGTTTATCTTTCATTTGAAGTCTCTTCCATTATAACAACTTTATTTTATTTTTGGTTCTTAAGAAATTTATTTTATTCTTATTATTTTTTCATCATGAAAAGTGTACTCTTTGATCCCCATGGCCTATTTCACCCATCCCCCCCCCACCCGCCCCTCTGGTAACCATCAGTTTGTTCTCTATAGTTAAGAGTCTGCTTCTTGGTTTGTCTCTCTCTCTTTTTTTCCCTTTGCTCATTTGCTTTGTTTCCTAAATTCCACATATAAGTGAAATCATATGGTGTTTATCTTTCTCTGACTGACTTATTTTGCTCAACATAATACTCTCTAGCTCTATCCATGTTGTTGTAAATGGCAAGATTACATTCTTTTTTATGGTTGAGTAATATTCCATTATATATTTGTGTATATATATACAAATATGTGTGTATATATATATATATTATAAGTAATACTGCTGTAAATATAGGGGTGCATGTATCCCTTTGAATTAGTGTTTTTGTTCTGAGGGGTAAATACCCAGTAGTGTGATTCCTGGAGTGTAGGGTAGTTCTATTTTTAATTTTTTGAGGAAGCTCCAAACTGTTTTTCAGAGTGGCTGCGCCAGTTTGCATTCCCACCAATAGTGCCCAGGGATTCCTTTTGCTCCACATACTCGTCAACACTTGTTTCTTGTGTTTTTGATTTTAGTCATTTTTTTTTTTTAACAGGTGTGATGTGATAGTTCACTGTACGTTTGATTTGCATTTCCCTGATGAGGAGTGATGTGGAGATTTTTTCATGTGTCTGTTGGCCATCTGTATATCTTCTTTGGAGAAATGTCTGTTCATGTCTTCTGTCCATTTTTAAATTGGATTATTTGTTTTTTTGGGTTTTCAGTTGTATCAGTTCTTTGTATATTTTGAATACTAACCCTTGATCCGATATGTCATTTGCAAACATCTTCTCCCATTAAGTAGGTTGCCTTTTAGTTTATTAGTTGAATCTTTTGCTGTGAAAAAATATTTTTATTTTCATGAAGTCCCAATAGTTTATTTTTGTTTTTGTTTCCTTGCCTCAGGAGACATATCTAGAAAAATGTTGCTATGGTCGATGTCAGAGAAATTACTGCCTGTTCTCTCTTCAAGGATTTTTATGGTTTTAGGTCTCACATTTAGGTCTTTAATCCATTTTGAGTTTATTTTTGTGTGTGGTGAAAGAAAGTGGTCAAATTTCATTGTGTTGCGTGGCTGTCCAGTTTTCCCAACACTATTTGTTGAAGGGACTGTCTTTCTCCCGTGTGTATTCATTCCCCCTTTGTCAAAAATTAATTGGCCATATAATTGTGGGTTTATTTCTGGGTTTTCTAATCTGTTCTATTGACCTATGTGTCTATTTCTGTGCCAGTACCATACTGTTTTAATTACTACCACTTTGTAATACCTCTAGTTCTGTTTTTCTTTTTCAAGATTGGTTGACTATTTGAGTTCCTCTGTGGATCCATACAAATTTTAGGATCCTTTGTTCTAATTCTGTGGAAAATGCCATTTGTATTTTTATGGGGATTGCATTAAATCTGTAGATTGCCTTGAGTAGTATAGACATTTTAATAATATTTGTTCTTCCAATCCATGGGCATGGAATGTCTTTCCATTTCTTTGCATTGTCTTAAATTTCTTTCATCAGTGTTTTACAGTTTTCAGAGTGAAGATCTTTCCTTTCACCTCTTTGGTTAAGTTTATTCCTAGGTACATTATCGTTTTTGGTACAATTGTAAATGGGATTGTTTTTCTTAATTTCTCTTTCTCCTGCTTCATTATTTGTGTATAGGAATGCAAAAGATTTCTGTACATTGATTTTGTACCCTGCAGCTTTACTGAATTCATTTATCAGTTCTAGAATTTTTTTGGTGGAGTCTTTAGGGTTTTCTACATATAGTATCATGTCATCTGCAATAGTGAGAGTTTTACTTCTTCCTTACCAATTGGGATGCCTTTATTTCTTTATTTTGTCTAATTGCTGTGTCTAGGACTTCTAGTACGATGTTGAATAAAAGTGGTGAAAGCGTACATCCTTGTCTTGTTCCTGACCTTAGGGGAAATGGTATCATGTTTTTAATTTCAAATTTCACTTTTTCTTTGCTGGTATATAGGAAAGTGATCGACTTTTGGATATTAATCTCGCATCCTGTGACCTTGCTGTAATCGCTTTTTGGTTTCAGTTTTTGTTGTTGTCATTGATGCATTTGGATTTTCTACATAGATGACCATGTTGTCTGCAAACAAAGATTGGTTTATTTCTTCCTTCCAAATCTGTATACCCGTCATTTCCTTTCCTTGTCTTCTTGCATTAGGTAGTACTTCCAGTACAATATCGAATGCATTCTTTTTTTTTTTACTAACAGTTTATTGAGATATAATTGACATAAAATTCACTCATTGTAAGTGAACAGTTCAATTGTTTTTAGTAAATCTGTACAGTTAGGCAACCACCACCACAACCCAGTTTTAGATCATTTCTATCTCCCTACATTTCCCTTGGCATATCTTTGGAAGTTTCATTTCTTATTGAGGTATAACTGACTACAGTGAAATGGCTACACTCAATTATGCATACCAAGACACAGAGCATTTCAGTCATCCCAGAAAGTTTCCTGTACCCTTTCCTAATCAACTCTCCTTAACCACTGCCCAAAAGCAAACTGATTTGATTTCCATCACTGTAGGTTCTAGAATTTCATATAAATGAAGGATAATATTTTTGAAACTTATCCAGATTGTTTCACGTACCTGTAGCTTGTTACTTTTTTATTGCTGAGTATTTTTCCAATTTTTTTTTAAAAGATTTTATTTATTTATTTGACAGAGAGAGAGTTAGTGAGAGCAAGAACACAAGCGGGGCAGTGAGAGAGGGAGAAACAGGCTTTCCGCCGAGCAGGGAGCCCGATGCGGGGCTCGATCCCAGTACCCTGGGATCATGACCTGGGCTGAAGGCAGACGCTTAATGACTGAGCCACCCAGGCGCCCCATCCAATGTTTTATATCACAGCTTGTGAGTTCATTCTTGTGTTCATGAACATCTGGCTTGTTTCCAGTCTTTGCTCATTTGAGTAAAGCTGCTACAGACATTCTTATACAAGGCTTTTTGCAGACAAATATATTTCTTTTTCTTGGATAAATAGCTAGGAGTGGAATTGCTAGGTCATAGAGTAGCTGTTCATTTTAACTTCCTATGAAACTGCTAAACTGTTTTCTGAAATGGTTGTACCAATTTTCACACTTACCAGAGTCCTGCTTATTCCAAATCCTTTCTGTATTTCTTATTTTAAATCTTTTCAATTTTAGGCATTCTACTGAGTGTGTGATATCATTGGGATATCATTGTGGTTTTAAATTATCTTTAGAAATGATATCACATTTGGGACACCTGGGTGGCACAGTCAGTTAAGCATCTGACTCTTGGTTTCAGCTCAGGTCATGATCTCGGGGTCTTGAGATCAAGCCCTACTTTGGGCTCTGAGCTCAGCACAGAGTCTGCTTAAGACTCTCTCTCCCTCTCCCCTCCACCACACCCCCATGCACTCTCTCTCTCTCAAATAAATAAATATTTAAAAAAATGACTTTCAATAACTTGATTACCAGTGAGGTTGACTAATTTTTATGTTTGTTGGCCATTAGATTTACCCAATTTTCTTCATAAATGCAGATTTCCATGAAAGCCTAGCACACATGAAATAATAAGAAAAGTCAGAAAACACTGGTCTCTTTTAAGATTGATGTCTAATTTGCAGATTATCTTTAGACTTCAAACACATGGCCCAGTACTGGCTTTTAATGTTGAATTATCTATGTAAATAATGCTCTCTTTCAAATTCATTTCACATTCAATAAGGAAGGGACACAAGTTTAACTATCTTCTTAAAGTTTTTTTTTTTTTAAATGAGCCTAAATGGATGCAGTGTTTATGGGACTAGTTATATAACTAGTACATGGGATATCATGTTTGAACATTTTATTGAATGATGGAATAAATGAAGGATTCAGAATCTAGGATTCTCTCTGTTACAACTTCTCTCGTTTTCACCTGTAGTTGGTTGTCTTTCTGTTCTTTTCTCGACAGGGTTTCAGTAAGAGGTGGTAACATGGCCTTAGGACATAGCACACCTGAGGTGGAGAGAAGGTGGAGGAAGTCAGAGTCTACACTGCCTATTTATCTTCATTGACCCCCTTGTCTGCCTGTTAATACGTATATTTTGCCATTAATGTGTATGGATGTGTGTGTGTGTTGTTGTGGTGGTGGTGGTGGTAAGCTGTCCTAAAGCCTTTTTGGAAAGAGTCATAGAATAGAACACAATGCACAAGAAAGAAGAAGTCTGGTCCTGGCCCTACAGCACAAGTCTGATTGAGGATAGAGAGAGAGCCACTCACAGGAACGCTAAGAGCTCTGGTACGTGGTCCAGAGAGTATTTACCGGAGGAGTCATGAAAACCAGCTAGGACTTCTGTGGAATGAAGTGTGGAAGTAAGGCACTAGAAGAATCTAGGACTTAAGTAAAAAGTATTGCAGAAGACTAAAAAATATAGATGGGAAATTAATAAATAAACAAACAAACAAGAGTAGGTAAGATTCAAAAAGATGAAACAGTAAAGGCCAAGCACTGGTGAGGGTATGGTATGAGCAAATGTCTGGAGTAGGAGCTAAGTGTGCATTGCCCATGAGGCAATGAAGCCGGGATGGAGTAGAAGGTGCAAACTGTGGAGGAAGGCAAGCACCAGGCTAGAGCAAAGATGTGGGACCATATTATGAAGTAAGACAGTTAAATGCCAGGCTATGGAGCTGGAGCTTTTTATGTAAATAGTTAGGGACCTCTGGGGATTCTCCAGAGGGGAGCAAGAAGATGAAAACTTCTGTACTGGGATTAGTTTGGTGATTTTTCAGACTGTCTGGGAAACAGGAGAGACTGAAGTCAAGGAGATTCTGTGATAACCTCTCAGAAATGCTTTCTATGAAATGGAGAGAATTTCATCACCTTCCAAAGACTAAAATCAAGATGTTCAAATATTCTTCTTCACATTAAATACTTGTACCTCATTAGCACAGATTTCTCCAAAGTTTTGCCTTCCTTTAAGATAATATGTTATACAAAATTCAAACTTCATAGGACACTCAAGTCATTGTTGTTTTCTAATTGAGCACATACTTTGTGGATGTCCTGCGAAGCACAGCTAAGAGCAGGTGTAGAGCTGTTGTAACTTAGCATTTCTGTAGGGGTTTTTACACTTTTACAAAGTGCTTGTATTCCATCATCTCAGGTGACTCCAGAACATAATTTTATAGATGAGAAAACTGATTTTTGCGAGGTAAATAATGTTGCCCATGTCACAGAGTTAGAAAGCGGTGAAGCCAGGACATTGTTTTAAGAGAACGGCTAAATTTATCAGAATTGAACAGAGGACAGTTCTGGAATTCTAATTTAATAGGAAGCACGGTTTGATTTTAAAATATCAAATGCAGAAAATCTCTGACAAATGCAACTTTTATAAGAAGTGAGTTTCCCTGGAACACTCTTTGAAGTCTGATCTTTTTTCCTCTGGCTGTTATGTTGTTGGTGGTGTTTTTTTTCTGATAATGGCTAAAATACTGCCACCACCACCAGCAGCACGATCACCTTTTTTCCTGAGCATATTACACATCCCACCACTTGTAATTATATTAATGGTTATTATTTTTTTCTGGCTCATCACAAATCCCACCATTAATATAATAATATGAACATTTCTTGAGGGTTCACTGTGTGTGAGGCACTATGGTGAAAACATTTCCTGTCTCTCCTCATTTATTTCCTTCACAGATCCTGTAAGGAAGGCATTACCATGATTATCATCTCCATTTTACAAACTGAGAAAACTGAGTCATCATCAGAGAGGTGAAGAACCTTTGCAAGTTCACACAGCTAAGAAATGGGGGAGCCAGCAGTCAAGTCTAGCTTTGTCCTACTGGAGAGTCTTAACCATAGAGGAATAAGATGAAGACATTTCTTTGGTGTCATATCCCAGGAAGCTCCTGGACTCTCTGTCAAGAGCCAGGGAGTGTCCTGTTGTTCTTGAATACCTTCCTCGCTGGTGAGTGACAAGCCCTGAGCAGCTAGCTCAGCCAGCAACCAATCCCCGGGAGAGAGCTGGTATTTCACTCAGCCTGTTCTGTCTGTTTTCTGTCCCCTTCTCTTTGCCAATATAAATTAGTGCCAATGAAAGATCATTGGATTGTGAAAGACATACCAATAAAGGTGCTATAGGAAAATACCCTTAATAATACTACTATGCCCATAACATCTGAAAATCTTCACAGTGTAACCTGTAGGTACCTGAGTCACACGTTGGTCCCAAGAGATTTCATGTGTCAGGGGAAGAAGGTGAAACAGAGATGGGATTCTCAAAGTCTCCCCAAGGTCATAATCGAGGCTG
This sequence comes from Neomonachus schauinslandi, assembly GCF_002201575.2. Classification (NCBI taxonomy): domain Eukaryota; kingdom Metazoa; phylum Chordata; class Mammalia; order Carnivora; family Phocidae; genus Neomonachus; species Neomonachus schauinslandi. Next base: position 56,945,516 of record NC_058408.1, read on the forward strand.
ACCACAAAGTTGTCATTGTCAGCCTTACATTTGTAATAAGTGAAGACACACCAAGGCATGGGCTAGTCCCTGGGGAGAGTCTGGAAGAAACCTCTACCAAATTCTGCCAAGCCGGAGACAGAGAAAGGCAGTGGGAAAAGTGGTTAACTGCATGGATCCTAGAATTGGAATTATTGGCTGAAGCTTAAATAATTAAACGACTCTATGCCTCAAATTCCTCATTTGCAAGATGGGCCTAATACAATCCTGCTGTGCAGGATTATGGTGAAGATGGTGAGATTGTGCTGGAAAGATGCTGAGCAAAGTGGCCCATGCCTTCCCAGTGTAAATACACATGTAAAACTCTGGTGGATACTAACCTCCTTTAGCATAAGCTGTCGGTTTCTAAAAAGAGAGGCATCCTGTTATGGGGAAAACATATTACTGAACACCTATGCTGTGGTTTGGGTTTGGGTTAGATTGAATTATACACTGTTGTTTCCAGTTTATAAATGAAAATGTGAAAATTCAAGTAATTTGCTCAAGGTCAGAGGGGAAAACCATAATTTTAACCGAGGGCTGTCTGACTTTCAAGGGTTTCCACCATATGGTATTATGTCTCAGGCACACATTTTTCAGGCATGATATAAAAACAGCTAAGATGTTTCTGTGAGTTAACACCTTAGCACCATTGAGTTCTGCTGCCACCCTGCTTGCTGATGTCGGGACCCTAAGTCCACAAAAGTGGAAAATTCAAATGTCTACAGGTGCCAGACAGGTGTCTCTCACTGGATGTCAGAAAACTAGCAGGGAATGCTGGATATTGAATAGCAGAGAATCCTGAGCCCAGGTGACAGGGAGATGACAGGGAGTTGGTGAGGACTGGGATGAAGTGGCAAGTGCATGCCCGAGTTGGATTTGTAACTACCACTCCACTCCAGCCCGTTTCAGCCACATGTGGAAGTGGTCAGATGTTGCAATTTTTCCAGAGAAGATAAACATTTAGACTTGTATGTGCAATTACATTAAATATTTTTAATTAAATTTTTTTTTTATTTTGAAATAATTGTAGATTCACATGCAGTTATAAGAAAAAATACAGAGAGGGCGCCTGGGTGGCTCAGACGGTTAAGCGTCTGCCTTCGGCTCAGGTCATGGTCTCAGAGTCCTGGGATTGAGTCCCGCATCCGGCTCCCTGCTCCTTGGGAGCCTGCTTCTCCCTCTGCCTCTCTCTCTCTCTCTGTCTCTCATGAATAAATAAAATTAAAAAAAAAAAGAAAAAAGAAAAAATACAGAGAGCTCCCTTGTATCCTTTACCCAGTCCCCCACAATGGTAACATCTTGCAATATTGTAACAGAGATTGACATTGATATAATCAAGGTACAGAATATTTCCATCCTTATAAGCATCCCTCATGTTGCCTCTTCATAGCCACATATACTTCCCTCCTAACCACACCACTTCCTTAACCCTTGACAACCACTAATCTGTTCTCCATTTCTATGATTTTGACTTTTCTAGAATGTTATATAAATAGAATCATACAGTATTTGGAGATTCGCTTTTTGCATTCAGCATGATTATCTGGAGATTTATCCAGAAGGTTGCGTGTATTGATAGCTTATTCCGTTTTATTGCTGAGAGGTAGTCAGTGTACCATGGTTTATCAGTTCATCCATTGAAGGACATCCGGGTTGTTTCTAGTTTGAAACATTTATGAATAAAACTACTTTAAACATTCTTGTACAGGTTTTTGTGTGAACATAAATTTTCATTTCTCTGGGATAAATGCCCAAGAATCCAATTGCTGGGTCACATGGTAATTGCATGTTTAGTTTTTTAATGAACTGCCAAACTGTTTTCCAGAATGGCTTTAGCATTTTACATTCTCACTAGCAATGTATGAGTGACCCACTTTTTCCACATCCTCACCAACACATAGTGTTGTCACAATTTTTTTACTTTAATTGTTCTGATAGCTTTGTAGTGATATCTTCTTGTGGTTTTAAATTGCATTTCCCTATTGGCTGATGATGTTGAACATCTGTGCATGTGTTTATTTGTCAACTGTATATCCTCTTTAATGAGAAATCTGTTCATGTCTTTTGCCCACTTTCAAGTTTGATTTTTTTCCCCTGAGTTTTGAGAGTTCTCTATTCTAGATACTAGTTCTTGGTCAGATGTGTGATTTGCAAGTATTTTATCCCACCCTGTAACTTCTCATTTCATCCTCTACCAGGGTCTATGGCAAAGCATTAAAAAAAAATTTAGTCGAGTTGGCGGAGCAAGATGGCAGAGGAGTAGGAGACCTGGATTTCGTCTGCTCTCAGGAATTCAGCTGGATAGGGATCAAACCATTCTGAACACCTACAAACTCAATAGGAGATCGAAGAAAAGAAGAGCAACAACTCTCTCATCAGAAAAGCGACCACTTTCTGGAAGGTAGGACGTGCGGAGAAGTGAATCCGAGGCGATATTCGGGAGGATAGACGGCGGGGGAGGGGCCTCCGGCGGCCGCTTCTGGCAAGTGATAGAGCCGCGGAGCACAAAATCAGAACTTTTAAAAGTCTGCTCCACTGAGGGACGTCACTCTGGTGGCTAAGTGGGGGGTGGAACCCTCCGGGACAGTGTGGTCTCAGGACCCACGGGTCACAGAAAGACCGGGGGTGCCTGAGTGTGGCAGAGCTCCCAGGTATCGGAGCAGGGAAGCCGGCTGCAGAGGCGGAGCCCAGGTGCGGGCTCTCAGCTCGGGGTTGCCATAAACCGAGATCCGCGGCACAGTCGGGCCACTGCTCCTCCAGCAGGGACCCAACAAGCGGCAGATCCGGGAAGACTCACCTTCCTCCCCTGGGAGGAGCCGCGCGGGAGTGCGCCGCAGGGATCTGCTGGGTTTGGAGACTCCACCCGGGGTTGGGTGCCAGAGATAGAAACGCTCGGTCACAGGCCGGGTGAGCACGGAGTGCGGCTGGAGACCGGGGAGACAGGAGTGACTGACGGCTTTTCTCTGGGGGCTCACTGAGAAGCGGGGCCCCGAGTTCTCGGCTCCTCCGCGGCGGAGATTGGGAGGCTGCCATTTTCACTCTCCGCCTCCAAAGCTGTACAGAAAGCTCGCAGGGAACAAAAGCCCCGGAGAGCAAACCTGAGCAGATTACTTAGCTGGGAGGGGGCAAGACGGGGCAATTCTGCCTCCGGCAAAGACATTTGGAAACCACGGCAACAGGCCCCTCCCCAGAAGATCAGCGGGAACAGCCAGTCAAGACCAAGTTTACCCATCAATGAGAAGGACAGAACTCCAGCTCTAGGAGACTACTGCACATAGAATTCATGGCTTTTTTACCATGATTCTGTAGTCTTTCAAAGTTAATTTTTTTTTAACTGTCTTTTTTTTTCTTTTTGAATTTTTCTTTTTCCCTTTTTCAACCAACATCTTATCAATCCCTTTTTTAAAAAAAAAAAACATTTTTATTTTTCATTTTTAGAGTCATATTCTATCCCTTCATAGTAGTTACCCGTATTTTTGGCTTATATATATAAGTTGTTCTCTCTTTAAAATTTTGAGACAGTTTCTTCTAACAGATTAAAATATACCCTAAATCTCTAGTATATGGTGTTTTCTATTCCCCTGCCTGATCACATCCTCTCCCTTTTTTTTTCTTTCTTTTTTTAAATCCTCTTCTTTCTTTTTCAAACAACTTCTTATCAATTCCTTTTATAAAATTTTTTATAATTTCCATCTTTACAGTCATATTCCATCCCTTCATCATATCAACCCTTATTTTTGTACATATATAAGTTTTTCTTTCTTTAAAATTTTGGGAGGCACTTTCTTCTAAAAGACCAAAATACACCCCAAATCTAGTGTGTGGCACTGATCTATATACCAGCCTGATCATATTTGATCACATTCTCGTTTTTTTGTTGTTGTTGTTTTGTTTTGTTTGTTTTTGTTTTTATCTTTATCTTTTCCTTTTTTTTCTTTTTCTTTTTTCTCTCTTTCCCTTTCTTTTCCCACTGCTTCAGAATTTTTCTGATTTGTTTAGAGTATATTTTCTGGGGACGTTGTTACTCTGCTAGCATTTTGTTCTCTCATTAATGTATTCTCCTCTGCACAAAATGACAAGACGGAAAAAATCACCTCAACAAAAAGAACAAGAGGTAGTACCGACTGCCAGGGACCTACTCAATACGGACATTAGTACAATGTCAGATCTAGAGTTCAGAATCATCACTTTAAAGATACTAGCTGGGCTTGAAAAAAATATGGAAGTTATTAGAGAAACCCTTTCTGGAGAAGTAAAAGAACTAAAATCCAACCAAGTAGAAATCAAAAAGGCTATTAATGAGGTGCAATCAAAAATGGGGGCGCTAACTGCTAGAATAAATGAGGCAGAAGAGAGAATCAGTAATATAGAAGATGAAATGATGGAAAATAAAGAAGCTGAGAAAAAGAGAGATAAACAACTACTGGATCACGAGGGCAGAATTCGAGAGATAAGCGATAC